>NC_140590.1:658995039-659414847 GCF_964204655.1 Triturus cristatus | reverse complement strand
TGTTCAACCCACACATCAAGGCAAATCACAGAGACCTAACCGGCCTCTTCCTGGGGTCAGCATTTTCCATGTTTGTGCCTTTTATGGGCAGGTAAGGCCTAGAGTCAGACCGCTGACTACTTATCCTCCCTCCGACCTTAAAACCCCTTCTCTTTCACCTCATCTAACCGACTAATCATATTCCTTGCACAGCATTGCTATATTAAAAGTATTACCCCCAAGTGGCACCTAACTGACACCATGGTATTGCCACCTGCTCTCTTCTAGTTTGACTCCAAAGAGCACACACTCTACAGAGTACTTACCGTAGAGCGTTACTTCCTGTCCCCAGTGCACGCATGTGCATTACTACTTTGTCAGTTCTAGTGGATTCTAGAGGACACTCGCCGTGTCAGCCTGTATCCAGTGTACATCTATAGGTTACTCTTCTGTTGCACCAGGTGGAATGAAACCTGCATGACACCGCGAGTTGTCATTTGGCATCAAACCCTCTCATTTTACGAATTGTCACATTAGTTTGTCTTCTTTCTTCGCTTGCGTCTAGTTTTATATTTTCTGGGTATACACACCTGACTGTAATCTCAGACCACAGTTGGCTGCATGCCTATTTTGCATATCTGTGACTCTTCTGTGGACTCTTATGATCATTTACTATTCTTAAATGTACCCAGTACCAACTTTAGAAAGGTTCTAAATAGCATTTACCATGCCTCTTTCTCCTCGAGATGCCTGTGGATTACCCCTCTGTCGAGCAGAGATGGACTATATGCATGTGACCTGCCATGGCTGTCTGTGTCCAGCGCACACCTGTTGGTTGCTCCCCACTCACACCTGAGCGGACCCTTTAAATAAATTGCCATGCAGCCTCTGCACAGTGCATGGCTGGGGTTGCTCTCCGTTGGGTTTTTTAGGACTTGAAAAAAGCATGCATAAGCACAACTACACAACTGCTGTAACATGATGGCAGCAACTAGAGGAAAACGCTCAACCACTCATTATGCAGAACGCCGAACCACTTGCCACAAGGGGTACAATCAACTCAAATGCTTTCAAACAGACACACCTGTAATTACATGCAAAGTGCCTGTTTTCTGTCCCTCACTTATGCTCCCTCTACTACATGCTTAAGCTGTGCAACCTAAATCAGGGTAAGGGTGCCAATTTGGTCAATAATACATAACACCAAAGTGCTTTCCCATATGTCATAATGTACCTCAACATGCTTCCAACCAAGCACTCCTTAAAGCTTCAGCATGTCCCCTGTTTGTTAATGTCCTTTGATGTCTCATCATCATATAAAGTACTATATAAGTGCAATTACTAGGATGGGGAGATTGATATGCTCATAATGACATAAACATGATGAGGGGCAAAGCCTGGAGGTGCCTGGAACTGCCTGCGCTTTCTGAGCTCCAGAACTCCGTGTTTGCTCAGTGGTGTCTGAGGCCACACACACTGGAGCGAGGGACTGATAGTGCTCAATGATGGTTGAAACATGGCGCACAGGGTTTGACTCTAGCAAGGGGGTGATGTTAGAATTTCTTTCACATAAAGCTTTTGAGGAAGGCAAAGTGGTACCCAGGAGAAGTGGATGCTACCAGAGAAAGGGGAAGGCATGTGGGGAAAGCACATTACTTGTAGTTTGAGGAAGAACAGGGCAATTTCTGAGAATGCTGTGGGATGGTGGCTGAACCGAGACCTATGCAGATCGATTTCAGTAAAGTGGAACCTGGGGCTGAAGCTGAAAGAGAGCAGTATGTGGGAACGAAGATATAGTAACTTGCGAGATGGGTGGACAACCTTCAGGAAGACCTGGGGGAGCATGGTTAGTTTTGACGTGCAGTGACGGAAGCAATTTTAGTGCAATCAGGAAGGACTGTGGCACCTGAAAATTAAAAATGGCAATGCAAAATTAGGGTTTTGGGATATCAGGCGGGTGCATCAGTGGCAGAAAAGATAGTGGCAGATGTTCTGAGTACCTTGCCACCCTCGGTACTCTGGCGGTACCCCAATCAAGGAAGGGTACAGGCTTCCCTCGAGGCACGTTTGCTTCGCAGAGAAAATTGGTGGTAGTACTATCACTGTGGCCCTTCCGGATCCAGAACTATGAAACCCTATTCTGAAGAAGGAGGCATATCTGAAAAAGGCTTTGCTGGTGGAAGTTAGGAGGATTAGCTGAATGAGGCAGGCCAAAAGGAAGAAGCCCAGACGGTAAGACTAGAACTGCTGGCTTTGGAGATCACATCTTCCTTATTATATTCAGTTAGGTTAGAGGGGTGAAGGAGGGCAGGTTTGTTTGCATTTTCTGAAGATCTCAAGAAAGCTAATGGAGTGGCTTTTTCCCTCTTTTCTGTCTTTCCCCTCATTGTCTCTGATTTCCTCTTTCCTCCCTTTTTTACCTCTTATTCCATTTGGAAATGTACTTAATGAGAATTTGGGTAAAAGAGTCAACATGTAGAGCACCATTAAACTCATAATAATTACTAGTGATTGTTTGGGAAGTTGGTTTGTTTGAGACAATAGAACTGTTGCACTGTGTATTATGCTTTTCTTTTACATTTGGGGTGTATGAAGATGATTGTTCTGTATTGACCTGCTATAGTCTACTATCAAATAAAAATGATTTAAAGGTAAACCTGGTCTCTCAGTACTCGGTATAGCGTGCCATTGCTTTTTGGCGTCAGATTCACACTGTAGAAAATATGTAATATAAATAAAGAAGGAATTGAGGTTAAAGTCACTCAGATGTGTGCAGTGCCTGCATCAGCCCGCCAAACTATCATGCTGGTACTGGAAGCTGTGGCCTTTCGACTTTAGCGGTCACAACAGCAGGCACTCATCCTCCTCGCTACCTCATTACTCCCGGAGATTGGAAAGTGCAGATATTCGTTCACATAACATGCACTCAAGGCATGGACTTAATGTAAGCATGTGTTAATGTAATTTCATTTTGTGCTTCCCCCCCCCCTCTATGTTTGGATGGATGTGAAGGGTTTCAACAATCTTTTGTTTTCTTATTAAAAAGGTTTCCTCCCACGGACTGGTGCCGATTGCCCCACAACCATCACCACATTCTCTTCATCCTAAAAACCGGTGCATCCTTCACTCACAGCTCATTCTACCGTGATTGTAGGGTGTAGCCCTGTTTACTGACAAATAATCTCAGATTAAAAGTCCCCTGGCATGTCACGGTGTAATATTGTCATGCTTTTCATTTCCAATGACTCTGTCTTCTAGGATAGCCAGGGCTCGCTATCTGGAAATGCCTGATCCTGTCTCACTCAGACTTCTGTAAATTACTTTTGTAGCTAGTTCAGAGACAAGATGCAAGATGCAAACATAATGCAACAGCTAGCCAGCCCCAGCGCAGTATGAACATGCTATGCCCCCAATCCTCCCAATCGTGCTACCCGGCCAGACCACTCCCCCTCTGCACATGAACACACAGTCAGTCTTTGATTGGAGATAACGGGCCGCATTTTATTATATGTCAGTCATAAACCCATAAATCATTTTTAAGAACCGTACATCACTGTGACTCTCACAGACGGAAATTAATTGTCACTCGCAGTTGACAGTACACTGGATATGAAACTCCCCTTGGTTGAGCGCACCACTTTCTAGGCTTCCTTTCACCTCAATGCCTGGCCTTGAAAGTAGGCCCTGTCCGACTGCAAGGGCCTTGTCTGCTTTTACGACTAAACCATTACCTCCTCTGTTGCGCCCCTGGTGTCCCTGCTGTTAGGCATCCCAAGACCCACCCTTCCTTTGCCATCTGGCTGCTGGTTGGTGTTCTTGTTAGTGATTAATGCTGCTGCCTCTGCCCCACTTGGGGGGGGGGGGGGGTTCATGACTGTGACAACCGCACAACTTATTCCCTAGGAGTGGGTGGGCGGACAGCTTCAGGGTCAGTGAGGCCCTATCCCCATTCCTCGGTGTTGAGTCACTCAAGCTTGGTCGCCTTAACCGACTTATTGGTCATTCTGAAAGGCAACGGCCAGTCAGCGGGCAGGATTTCGCATGCTTTGGGGGACGATGTGTTTTGGGCGCCATGACACCCTTTCTCTAGCCGCTCTCCCCTTTAGCCCCCTTTTCCACCTCGCCTGTATCCGAGGTCTCTCTCCAACCTTCACCAAGACATCGCCTGGTTGTCTCCTCAGCTCTCAGGCACATGGACCCGAACTATGAGGCCCAGCTGCGCCAGCAAGCATGCTCAGGTTGGGTTCCTCTGAAGTCTAGTAGATGAGGGCAGTGGCACGTGACTTAGCAGTAACCTTCACAGTGCCAAGCTGAACGGGAAGCGAGCAATGACGCTCCAGCACCCCCCCCCACCCCCCTGCCCCTGTCGTAATTACCTCAATGAAAGTGTGGTGCGGCAGTATCTACCGGCCAGTGCAACTCTGCACAGGCAAGCACAACAACAAACTCCACATGTGGGAGGCCATTTATTCCTCTGTGGAGAGATGCAAGCCAAGTCACGTAATTGAAAACATAAACACCTCAGAGAGAAAGGCTGGCTAGCCAACACGAATTCAGGTGTATTAAATCACTCATAAATACTGTTTTAACAGCATGGTGGTCTCAGATTGGGGGAGCAGGGTAGTCAGAAATATGGGGTGCCTGGCCCCGCTGGGCTCTTCTGTGGCTATGGCCTTGGGTTCCATCATGACGCAATGCACCAGTCTTTACATAGAGAGGTGGTAAACAGTGTCTCCAGTGAGGTGAAATAAAAAGGCCTGTATCCCAAGATTCTGAATCAGCCGCAACCAACTATTACTTTTATCATGGCCTGGTCAAGGGGATGGTAGTTGTAGTATTCTAGATGTAGGGAAAGCATCATTCAGGTACAAATGCATAGACATACTACTGCGTCCCGAAACTGTGATGCGCCTAAGATGCCTGGGCCTGCCTCATAGGCAATTGCCTGGTCTGAGCCAGAACACTGGTAAGGAGAGTAGAAACCCCTCATGTGCACCAAGACCTAGTGCCACCCACCCTCGTTGCAGACAGTCGACAGAGTCAGCACCGCTGCTTCGAAAGGGGCCAGTGACCGGTGAGCCTCTCACCGCCGCAAAGAAATGATTCTTCTTCCCCCCTCACCCTGGAGTGAAGCAGCTCTGGAGGTCAGCAACGCAACACGTCGGCACACCTACACAATGTCCAGAGGCAGTACACTGCACCCCAACAGTCCTCCATGGCCCAATGTGCCAAGGCTGACCAACGTCACCTGCTAGTGTCCCACCTTCGTCACACTGAGGAAGAGGTGTGAGCACACAGTGCCACTTGCCCACAATTTGACACCCAGAAGATGCAGAAGGGGTTAGCACCAGTTTACCCATGCCTCAAGATAGCTCACCAGTGCTACAGCATCACTCCACCAGTGCCAACAGATGGCCATACAGAGCACGACAGCTTGCTATCAGCCTCTCCAACTCCAGCTAATGACGCCGGCCCACAACCAGTGACATCACATGCCACGGTCACTCCAGTCCATTTGTCTGCATGCACCCGTCAACCTTTAGCAAGTTAGTTAACTGAACCACTGCAGCGCCCTGCTGGAAGACATGGCTTAGCAGATTCACCAACTACTTCCATGCCACGAGAGAGACGGACTCAGTCCTAAAAACACTACCGCCTCCACTATGCAAGTGGAGAAGTCTTTAGCTTATTGGAAAATCTCTTTAACATAAGGGACAAATAAAAGCTGCAATTTCTGCACTGAGAACACATTTGGTCCCATTGATCAATCCTGATTTTGAAAAATTCAAACTTCTCTGAGTCCAACAGCATGAGGACGAAGCCACTGATGGATCCTACATGCAGCTGTGCCAGATGGCCAGCACTTGGCATGCAGGACGACCCACAAAAAGAGGTAGGATCCAAAATCATCTAGGGCTTCAATTCCAGTGTGCTACACTGCCTCATCCTGAGGGAACTAGTCATGAAACTGAAAGACATGCTGGTACTGGCAAGATCACATGAGCAGAGAGAATACAAGAGGCCGTGGCTATGGTCAGCCTAGAAAACCAGCCGAACCATGGGGTTCAAGTGAAAGTAAAGTCAGTTGATCATATTTGCAAGGTGCAGACTGCTCATCCAAAATCCGAACCCACCATGCAGAACACAATCTGAGATTACTGCGGGTGAGACACACACCCGGAGTCCCAATAACTGACACAAGACAAGTCCTGTGTGAGATGTGGCAAGAGCAACAACTTTGTACTAGTGTGTCAAGGGTGAGTCAGAGGCAGACGTGGAGGAGGCAGAGTGATGACTTGCGCCCCCCGTCCGGCACATAAGGAGGGTAAAAGGTGGGGAGACCATAACCCAGAGAGAGATTACCCCCAGTATGATGCAGAAGAAGAGGATGAAGAAGTATTTACCATCACCTACAGAGCAAAAGGGAAAGCAGCAAAGAGGGCTACAGTCCGTCTGTAATATTGAAATCAACAGGCAACCTATCTCGTCTCTTATAGACGCTGGAGTATCGGTAAACGCAATGGTCATGACCCAATACCATTAGTTGAAAACTCAGCCCCACAGGCCCCTATGGAGACATGGATCGTCGTCTATGGGAGTGACCCTCTGCTTCCCCTAGCAGGAATGGTGTCCCTTCCTGCACAAAAACAATTGTGCTTACAATCCATGCACCCTTGCACCAGAGTGCAAGGGTGTCTGCATTGAAGCTAGGCAGCACATTGGGCACCACTGCAAGGAAAGGACAGGAATGCACTAAGATGGCCATTATCAGCACATCTGAGTGGTGTTACAAAGCCTGTCAGAGAGAGGCCTGACAGTGAACAGAGGCAAGTGCACATTTTTCACCATCTGTGCAGACCTTCTGAAATCCGATAATATCATAAATTTCATCGCACCAACCTCTGCCACAGAAGTGTGAAGTTTTCTTGGGATGGCGAACTATCATGGGCCGTTCATCCCAAACCTGGCAATGGTCACTGACAATTTCAAAATTCTAGCAAAATCCCAATTTAAATGGAATTGGGACAATATTCAGCAGACAACATTCAAAATAATCAAGGATGCCCTGCTCAATGATGAGACTATGGCCTTCTTCAACCCTGAAAGAGAGGCAGAGCTTAAAGTAGACACCAGTCCAGTGAGGCAATGAGGCATCTTGGTCCAGCAACAAAGCAAGGACGTGTGTCACCAATGGTGTTCGCAGCCAATAGTTTTCCGAAGATGTGAAAACACAGTATGCCCAAACAGAGCATGACGCCCCAGCTATTAAACGGGGCTACATACAAAACGATTCTATATAGTGGCACTCAAAAACAATAGTTACTATCACATGCAGATCTTTCTCCCAACTCAGGTTTGACCTCTTTCTACTCATGATAAAATATATATATATTTTGGGGTACCGCCATTTATCATATTCTTAATGGATTAACCCCTTCCCCTTCCCATTCCTCTTGGTTTTTGTTATATTAGACCTATCATAGCCTTGCTTCATACCCATTTCCAATATACCTACTGAATGGGTTGATATCAATTCCCTTGACACTTGAGCCTGACTACCACAGTACCGTTTTCTTGCACAGAGCAACAGAATGATGCCTTTTACCGCAATTGTGCACATGCCACTGACATACACTGTCTCCTTTGCTCTGTCGGACATCGCGGATCTTCCTACAAGTCGATCCTCACTTACCATATTGACAGATCATCAATTACCTATATTGACCTTGAGGAAGTCGATGCGATGAAACACGTGTAGACAGTATATCCGTATTGTGGATTTGTCTACTTTGAATCATTCAAGATAATATACACCACGTTTCGTTAAACTTGTAGGACCTATTGTCTCTTAGGTCAATTTGTGTTAAATACATTGTTTTTGGCTGCACTAATACTTAATGTTTTGTGAATAGAAAAGCCAAAGCTTAGAGGCCAAAAGCCTAAGTGACACCCTTAGATATCAGGAGTGGGTTTTAGTTGTAGCACCGCTGTTTTCACTTATCATATATTTAGGACACTATTATAACCTTAGTGGTGTGTGGATGTGCAGCAAGCTTTTTTCCATAGCTACCTTCCTTTGCATTAAGTAGGGCTGCGCCCAATTCCATCTATACCTGTTTGGGAGAAGATTTTGAATGGTGGCACACCACAAGACACTAATGAATCTATTCCCGGGGACATCCCGTCACACCAACCCTGCACTGAAAAGAGGGTCATTCGACTGCAGCAATACCAGCTTGAAGTCAGCTACAGGCCTTTGGCTGAGATCCCAGCAGACATCTTTTCCAGACACCTTCAACGTCAGGCAAAGGAAGCCGAAACCAAACAGAAGATACAGAACAATACATCCAACTGATCGTGCATGCCGCATGCCCTTAGGCACTCTCGCTGAAGGAGTTCGCCCTGGTGTCACAATAAGACAGCTGTTTGGAGTGAACGAGAGACACAGTCCAACATAACAAGTGGGTGACCTTCCTGGACAAGAAGACTCAACCACTGGTGAGAGATATCCTCAAACAGCTCTGGAGTTTACATTCTGAACTCAGTGTGATCAGTGAAGGCCTAGTCCTCTGGGGCAGGAGGATTGTGGTACCACGGGCAATGCAGGATCTTGTGGTGAGATTAGCCCATCAGTGCAACCAGAGTATGGTGAAGACACAAGGCGAGAGAGTGGGGGAAAAATTGTGGTTCCCATGGATGGATGCCAAAGTAGGCGAGCACATAACCCAGTCCAATGGAGACATGGAGAGGTTTACGTGCACCGTAACAAAAGCCCTTTGAGTAAGCATTGCCCAAGGGGATGACCCTTAAGGGCCCTCCACAAATGTTTAAGGGCATGCCACAATACGCCTCACTGCATGACTGTTGGACTTGGCCTTTTCGCAGGGTAATTCCCCAAACCTTTGGCTTCTTCCTCCTATTTTTTCTAACCTGTTTTTTGTTGGCTTTCGGACTCTGGGCACTATACCACTGCTGATCAGTGCTAAAGTGCATATGCTCTCTGTGTAAATTATAATTCTGATTGGTTATCTATGATTGGCATATTTGATTTACTGGTAAGTCCCTAGTAAAGTGCACTGAGTATTGATTGGTTTACCTTGACTTTAGGCTGGAAGGGGGTAGTGTTGGATTTGGCCTTTTCGCAGGGTTATTCCCAAAACATTTTGCAGCTTCTTTCCAAATGAGTCCAGCCTCTTGGATTCCCTATCCGGAGGGGCGGAAGGGAGCATGCCCTGGCACGTAGAGGCCTGTACCACCAAACTTTCTGGGGTGGGGTGTTGGATGAGGAACTTTGGGTCATCGGGAGCTGGGCGGTGGCGGCGCGCAATCGTCTTATTCACAGGTGCCCCTGTGCTAGGCTTGGACCACGTGCCTAGAAGGAAGTCCATAAGTGCCTCATTAAAGGGCAAAAGGGGTTCGGAAGTGCAAGATCCTGGTTGAAGCATTTCAGTCACAAGATTAGTCCTGACCTGCACTGAGGGCAGATCTAGTCCAACGACCTCAGCTGCCCTCATTACCACCATGGCATAGTATGCCCCCTCTTTCGTAGCCACTGTTGGCAGAGAAAGCATGCCAGTATCTGGGGAAGTTCCAGTCCACTGGCCTCCCCAAGCTTCCCATACCAGTCCAAGTTCTCCTCAGAGACATCCTGGTGTTCCTGAGGGTCCATAGACCGCTCCCGTTCCTTTCCTGAGCCTAGCACATCCTCAAGGTGCTCAGGTGACAACATAGAACCCCTGGGTTCAATCAACATTGGAATCTGCGTCAAGCAACGTTGTTCCGGCACCGTGGCATTGTGGATGAGGATGAGGCTGGTGCTGCCAATGAGCACTGGTGACACCGCAAGCACTGATTTAGGTTCAGACGTCGGAGGAGGATGCAGTGGGACGACCGGCATCACCCCGTATCCTTCGATATGATCCTTGAGGCCCCACCAGCACTATGGCTGGAGCCGTTTGCGTCAAACCCTATGGGGCCCCTTCCGAATCTGCGAGTCCCAATGGCTCACCACGGGGTCGTTCTACTCAAATACGCGGCTCATGGCCTCATGCAATTCTTTTATTTGAGCGGGAGTTGACTCTGGCTTTGGCTCTGCGGAACCGTGCCTAGAGCGTTGGTGCTCGTTTCTTCTCTCGACGATACCCCCCGCCGAGGTTAAGGTGAAGTTCGCTTGGGTTTCCACTTCTTCTTATGCCTCTACCCCAAGTGTCCTGAGGATCTCGAGTGGGAAGTAGAGGACTTTTGGCTCCGGGAGCAGTCCCATGACGTTCTCTTCTTCGATCGGGACCGGGACCTCCACGGCGTCTTGCTGGATGGTGTCGACTGCCGGGCCGCTAGGAGCTTCATTGCTCGCTCCCACAAGGCCTTCGGACCATAGCCCGGCAGTCCGAGCATGACTTCAAGTCATGATCGCTCTCAAGACACTAGAGGGAGACGAGGTGGGGATCGGTGACCGACATCATGCGGTTACAGGCAACGGGCGGCTTGAAACCTGTTTTCCACGAAGTGATTTTCTTTTTTTTAATTCACAAAAGTCAAGAAAAATCCTGCCAAAAAGCAGCAGAGCGGTAGCTCTATTCTCGATATCTGTGCTGAACTGGTGCCGAAAGAAAAGAACTGAAGTCCGCGCGCCTGTGTGGAGCCTGTATAGGCACCACAACATCATAACCGATGCTACCAATGACAACACACGGAGCCGAATGGGGCAAGGGGTATTGCTCAGCAGACGTTTCTGGATGCAGCCCGACGCCTGGGAAATTCAAAGGTAAGGAATCTGCAGCTAGAAGTCTCTATCAGATACAGCCGCTGCACTGGCTTGCCCCCCAGCAATGCTAGAAAGCTGAGTGAGCTCAAGGCCCAGCGCCAAGTCACCTAGAGCAGGTGCTGGGGCCCTACCTCAAAGAAGTGGCTGGAAATGGGTGTTAAGATTGCCTGCAGGTAAGAGTATCAATCAAAAGTAGTGGGGGAACTTAGCAATTTAAAATAAATTGCATACAATTTGATTATGAAAGGTTCACTGATCTGTTTACTGTTTGTTTTTTATTTTATCGCAAGACAACCTGCTTTGCTTTTCATGCTTGGTTACTGCAGATTTCTCGCTTAAATACTTTGTGACTGAAGTGCACTCCCACTGCTGGAACCTGGTGAGGAAAGGGCGCGCTCACCTTCCCACACCGGTAGTGTACTGGATAAAACCGTGGTGAAAGCTGTGAGATCATACCAGGGATTTGCTGAAAATCTTTCTGAGTGATGGGTTCCGGGAGTTGCTGGCCCAGGGCCTGCTTCACATTGATTCCTCTTTTCTTCTAGAGTTCCTTCCAGGGGCAGGTGCAAGGACTTAAAGATGACAATGAAGACTGGCTCTGCTGGTTCCACATAACACGTCACCCTGCATGTGATACTACACTGACAAATATGAACGCCAATAAAAACATTTTCATTACAAAAAACAACAAAGAGCTAAGTTCTGAGTACCCGTGCTTCATACCAGCTAAACCAGTTTGAAGTTTCAAGGAGATTACATGGCCGCCCTGCAGCCAGTCCTCAGGCTTTCACGGAAGCATGCTTCGAGGCACTGTGTGGGCCCGATGCGCAGAAATTCTGCTGTGGCTTGTTTTGTATTACTCCAGGCTTACTCCTGAATTCTAGGAGTAAGCTAGCAGCACTACAAGATTAGGTCGCACCTACTCATGGCTAAATCTTTGTGACTCAGCCCCTTGTGTCTAAACGTGTTAGTCTGTCTTAATAACAACTATTGTTTCCCTGTGTTTCTCTGTGTACAATGGATATTGATTCAACAACACCAGGGGTAGCGGAAGTGACATCATGCACCTTTACCACCTGATGCCATAACAAGGTCAGCCTTTTATCCCACCTATAGCTCCATAAGAGTCTCTTATTTGCTTTTGACGGGCGCGGGTATAGCACTGAGTGTAAACTAAAGTAAACAGGGCTCCGAAAGGAACGTTTACTTCCTCTTCCTGCCTGTGCCATCATCCGCCCCCCCCCCCCTAGTTAAAGGTCAACAATGGCTTCCATGTCAGGGCTCGAAGAGAGAGGTCTAATCATACCTAACAAGATGTGTGCAACAGCGTCTGATCGAAGAATGCACAGACCTTGGGAGCCAAGATCCAAATTACAGTTACAGGAACAACCCCCTCGATCGCCCACAACAACGCCTCTTGCCAGAGCTTAGCATTGGTAGACACCCCAGCACTTTCCAAGACTTTTCCCTTTTTCAGCAGTTTCTTAAAGCAGTTGTGGTGTTAGAATTATGGTGAGGCTGCAGGCTGCGGTTTCACACCTACTCTCTGAGAGGTTAATAATATGTTTTGGACCCTGCTGTCTGTCTGCTGCTTACCACTGCAAAGCTGATGCCTCTGTCGATGTGGAGGTGGGCGAACTGAAGGAGTCAACGGTGGCAGGGCTTCATTCCAACCGGTGATTGCAGGTTGGGATCACCGGCAGGCGGCACTCATTTTTGGGAACCGGCACTTATTTTTCCTCACCGGACTTTCACCCAGAGCAAGAAAAACACGAAAGGGAGACAGTAAAAGGAAGAAAAGAATGGCAAAAACACAGTAACAAGGGGAGAAAACAGGTGAAAAAGAACCTGAAAGAGTGAGAGGAAAAGGCTGGAAGTGTATGGTAATGGAGGAAAGAGGCTCGCGATGGAATCAAGCCTACGCAGCCTTAGGGGCTTATTTACAAGCCCTTTGCGGTGCCGGAACATCACTTTTAAAAACATTTTTTTATTGATATTCACAACTTGTACAAATAAACCAGGCACAAAAAAACCAAGGCAATGCAACGTGACAGTTGAATATCAGCATACAATTTGTCGCGATCGAGTTTAAGAATTGTCAGGATACAAACAGAAGAAAAAGAAAGAAAGAACATAACATGCTCGTGACTGCGTCTGAATTATACTTGGACATGATAGTGAACCAGCTAGCATCATTTCTTACAGCATGTGGCAAACATGTTTACGAGGCTTCATCAACAGGTGTATCGGATTGTGGTACTGTACGTGGGTACGCTAATAAAGGATCCCAAATGTCTTGTGGTCGTGAGGATGGTGGTAACTCTTCCGCATACCGGACTACATTTTCTCTACAGAGTGACAGATCTTTAAGCCACTGGTCCACTTTGGGGCTCAGTGTACTATCCCGAACCATTGACACCCGACGTTTGGCAACAAGCAATGCTACCCTCACCAATCGACCTGCAGCGCCTTTTATAAAAGGAACCAAACCCAGCAAGCATATCTGTGGAGAGCATTGCAGTGGGATCCCGATAATCTATGATAGTGTGGTGGTCACTGCAGCCCAGTAGTCCAACACACGTCTACAGGTCCAGGCTAGGTGCCAGAAATCCGCCCCGAGCCCCACAATGCTTACACATATCTGAGTCCCTAAGCCCATATTTAAAAAGCTTGTGTGGGGTGTAATACACTTGGTGTAAGTATTTAAAATGTATTATGCGCAAATTACCATTCGAAGTGAAGGCACTAGTAAGTTGGCAGCATATTTCCCATTCCTTCTGTGTGAGTGGTGGATCAAGATACGCATTCCAGGTTTCCAGACTCTTTTCACAGCTGAGGGGTCTGTCTTCCTGAGCTGCACGATATAACTTAGTGACCAGTTTGTGTCGGGTAGGGGCGATGAGGAGTGTATGCAATGCCAGTGGTTCGGGGGGTTCCGAGGGGAATGTGGGGTGATGAATCTGCAGTGCCTTTTTGAGCCTATGCATGTAAAACACGAATAGCGGTGTCTTATTCTGAATGTAGTCCATGTCATTGGGAGTCAGAAAAGTGCCACCCTAGTATAAGTCTTGCATCTTAGTTATGCCCACTTGCCCTAGTGTACTCTATGCACCCTGCTCATGTGTTACAGAAATGCGTGAGTGATTTGCCACTTGTAAAAGCGGGGAGTACAATGGTAGTTTTCCTGCCTCTCGGCCTAGCATCTGCCATGCGGCAATCGTAGTGTTAGCAGTGTTAAAAGTCCTATTGCTGTGTGTTAACAAGGACCTCAGTTGGTTGGGGTGTGCATCCCAGTGTTCCACTGCTACATGAGGGACCCATGCATGCGAGGAGAACCAGAAGTGCGCGTATTATGCTTGTGCGCACAAATAATAAAGATAGAAATCAGGTATGTTGAAACCCCCCCCCCCCCCTCTGTAGTCCAGCGTGAGAGTTTTCCAGCTCACCCGCGCCTGACGACCACCCCAAATGAGGCGAAGCAGCAAGGCCCGCAAAGTTTTTAAAAAGTGTTGTGTTAGTTGAAGCGGTATGTTACTGAAAAAATATAAAAATTTGGGTAACACCACCATTTTTACCAGTGCGATACGGTCTGCAAGCGAGAGAGGGAGTTTTTTCCATCTATCCACGTGTTGTTTCAGCATCGCAGTGGCGATCCCATAATTCTCACGAATAACAATCTCCGGATTACGGTGAATCCATACCCCCAAGTATTTTACCGACCCTGTAGCCCACACTAGAGGGAATTCGAGTTTGTGCGGGGTAGTGCTCTTCGTCAGCGGCATCACTATGGATTTGGACCAGTTGATATTCAGCCCAGAGAAGCGGGCAAAGTGGATGTATTCACGAAGAACTGGTGCTAAATAAGTGCGGGGCTCGCATATAAAGAGCAGCATGCAGAGATATAATGACCGGCCGATGGAAAAGTTAAGAGCCGCGCATTTATGCGCCTGTCGAATGAGACAGGCTAGGGGCTACAGCGCCAGAGCGAACAACATCGGTGAGAGCGGACACCCCTGCCACGTGCCTCTAATAATTTGTATAGGGTCTGATGTGTAGCCCTCCATCCGCACACGCACTGTCGGACCAGCGTAGAAAAGACGCACCCAGTTAATAAAGAGGGGTGAGATGCCCATCCTCTGCAGGACATAAAAAAGGTAGTCCCATTCTATAGAGTAGAATGCCTTGGCGGTGTCAAGCAAGACCGCCACCGCTGGCAGTTCCGGATTTAGAGTATGAAGTGTAGCGAATAACGTCTGCAAATTATGGGAGGTAGATCTCTCTGGGATAAAACCTGATTGATCAGGCAGAATCAATTTTTGCATGAGCGGCTGGAGTCGAGTGGCCAAGATCTTCACATCTATATTAAGAGTGAAAGAGGCCTATAGGACTCGCAGTTAGTGGGGGACTTATCTTTCTTAAGTAGCGTGATGATTAGCGCCTCGCGTAGTGACGACGGTAGACCACCCACATCATACGCCGTGGCGTACATTTCTAATAAATAGGGGGAGAGTTCCTCAACATACACTTTGTAAAATTCACACATGAAGCCGTCAGGGCCCGGCGCTTTTTTATTAGGTAATGTTTTTATCGCCATTTGGATATCTTCCACCGTGAGCGGTTGACTAAGGAAGTCCCGCTGACCGTCGATTACCACCCGATGGCCATCTGCGAGAAGTAATCATCAAAATCCGCAATGTCAGTCTGCCCTTGGGAGGTGTATAACTTTTCATAAAATTGCCGAAATTGATTTGCTATGTCCGGAACACTGTGATAGTCGCCGCCCGCCTCATCAGTGACTTTAAGAATCATCTCTCTCTCCAGCCGATATTTAATCTTGTTAGCTAAGTGATGTCCTGGTCTGCCCCCCCTCACCATAAGCACGTGCTCTAGAGCGTTTCGAGACATACTTCATCTCTTCCTCCGCCATAGCTGCATGTTCAAGAATAGTCTCTTTAATGGAAGCCGGGGTCGATTCACAGGGTGCGGCTTCATATTCCCGTTCTAGATTTTTGAGCGTGGTTTCTAGCTTAGACAGTTGTCCTCTCAGATCTTTTAATATTCCAGAGGTTGTGCCGATACAAGTGCCTCGAATAGTGGCTTTAAACCCCTCCCACAGCACCCCAGCGCTATCCACAGTCCCCTGGTTATGTTCGAAGTATTGTGTTATGGCTTCTCGGATCGCCTCTGTGTAAAGAGGGTCCTGCAGTGCCTCAGATCTAAAGCGCCACGTGAAGGCCCTAGGGACAGACTGCGGGATGGAGAGGACAATGCGGTAGTCAGACACCTCCACCACTCAGCCCACCGCCTCTCTACTCACCAACCAATAATCGAGACGGGACCAGCTGCCATGCGCGGTGGAGACGTGTGTGCCCTCCCGTGTGTCGGGGTGCCTATGGTGGCACATATCTATCAGGATCAACTCCTCCATACCCTCTTTAATCGCTGTCGCTGCCCCAGGTGAGTGACCCTCCCTGCAGCTAGATTTGTCTTTAGTTGAATCTAAATGGATATTAAGGTCCCCACCCCAAAGAATGACAGTATCCGGGAGTGTATGGAGAATAGCAAAAATATTCTCATAGGGTCATCAGTGTTTGGACCATAAGTATTGATAATAGTAACAAGCGAGCCCATCAGTTTCCCGTGGAGAATAGCATAGCGCCCCGCTGTGTCAGAGTGAGTGTGGATCGCAGTGAATGGAACACCTTTTTTGATAAGGGTGAGGACACCGCAGCCATAGGAACAGTATGAGGAAGCAATCCGATATCCAGCCCAGCGATTTCCTACCACTTTATCCGTTAGTTGTGTCAGATGTGTTTCCTGTATAAGGGCAATGCCAACACCGTGGCGATCTAAATGCGCCAGAACCTGACAAATCTTTCTTGGCGAGTTTAGCCCCCTCACAATCCATGTTAAACATGAGATGGTCATCACAGCACTATGGACACATTGCCGCAATTTATATCTGAGACACACATAGCCCAACACACAAGTCTGCCCATCCTCACTAGGAAGCGAGTAATGCTATGGGTGTTTGAGCGAACATGCATGCCACGATTAAAGGGTTTAAAAACATAATCAGTCACGATAACAATCCCCACCCCATCCCCCCACCCACCAATACCCCCCACCCACTTTAGCAGCCCCAACGTGCCAAAGCCTTCCCGAGCCTCCCAGAAACATTCTCAGATATATTACCATGGGAGTAACCAGTTGCGGGGATCACCCATGAGGGGGGCGCCGGAGCACAGTAACCCTCCCAGTGAGAACAGAAGGTGGCCAAGCCATCATTATAGCAACCGCATTTAAAATGTTACAACAGCTCACAAGAACAATAATTTCAATGCAAAATAAATAGTTCCATCAATCATCAGTGAAAGCATCGAAACAGTACATGACAATGAAAAAACGCATGGTTATTTAAAGCCTACGGTGCAGCAGGGAGAGTGGAAGACACTGCCGCTCAGCAATATCACTATTATCCTGGTTGGGGCATCCCGTACGGATAGCAGACGCCATCATTCATCTGTCAATGCATTACTGCCTCCGGTATCAGCCCCCACATTAGTCGATGAGGAGCCACTTCTTCTTGTAAGGGACTTAGCAAATGCCAACGCCGTTTTCGGGTAGGAGAATATTTTGTGCTTCCCATTGTCCTCTATGCCCAGTCTTGCGGGGTTGAGCGTGGCATAGGGAATTTTTGCTGCGATGAGTATTTTCTTTACAGGTTGATACTCTCTCTGGGCCTCCTGAACTGCCATTGTGAAGTCAGGATAAAAGGCTAGATTGTTCCCTTGATGTGTGATGGAGCCCTTTTCACGCGCCAGAGTACAGTGTCTTGGTCCCTGTAATTTAGCAGGCGGGCAAGGATAGGACGTGGAGGTGCCCCCAGAGGGGGACGGGCAGCCAACGACCGGTGTGCACGCTCCACTATCAGGACTTGCGACAAATGTTCAGCCCCAGAGAAGATCCTCCACATATGTTTCCAACCGGCCTGTGTTTGTGGACTCCGGCAGGCCCGTAATGCAATCGTTGTTGCGGCGCGATCTAGCTTCCAAGTCTTCATTACAGGCCTGAATGACTGCCAGCACCTTCTCCATAGAGGCCGCTTTGTCGTTAACTTGTTGTAGACCATCCTGTGCGTCGGATATGCAGGTCTCCGCTTCTCCCAGGCGTTGTGCATGTTTATTTAATTTCGTGGACATGGGGTCCATGCGTAGATTCAAATGATCTATCTTACCGTCAATGGTCTTAAGACTTGCCTTGACCGCTAGAAGAGTTTTTCAATGTTTGTAAGATGATCAGAGGGAGCGTCCGCCTCTGAGGCCGCATGCTGGGAAGCACGGCTAGATTTTCGTGGTTCAGCTTTACCCATGATGATGATTTCAACCGATGATGGTCGGAGCAAGGCCCGGACCGGAAAATAAAAACTGAGGTAGGGTTCGCTCTGTCTGACAGCAGGCCCCCAAAAGTCTAGTGAGACAATGAGAAGAAGGAGCCACCACGTAGTCCACGGCACAGCGTTATGTAGGGTGTCCCCAGCACACCACCATTACCACACGTCAGTCCTGCCCACAATGTACAATGCCAGATAGAAACCAGGCTCGCAGGAGAAGCACAGTCCTGCGTGTGCGCAGATTATCGGCCCAGCAGCGCAATGGGGAGAGCAGTGCGTCGACCTGACCCTGCCAGTCTAGTTCCAGGCTGGTGGTTCACCTATGTGCAGTAGGTGCACTAGAAGAGCCGCAATCTCTCCACCCTCTATGGAGCAATACTCTAGGTCCTGCAGCCTTCACGATCCCACAGCCACAACACCAAAGAGAAAGCAGGACTATATTTAAGCAGCACCGCACAGGATCTCTCCGTAAGGGTAGTCACTATGGCACCAGCTCCCTTCCGAAATTCCACCGCAGCACAGCACTTAGGAATCCTGCCAGTAGCACGAAGGGCACACACATCGCCAGCCCACAAGGCGCCTCAGATCCGCAACAGGCGATGACGCCGCTGCACGCTTTGGGGAATCTCTCCGGGGGGCCACAGGTAGCGATCGCAGGTACCTCAGCAGGCGGCCTCCCGCCTCCGCGCCATTGCCGCTAATTGCAGCTGAAAGGTGGGTCCACCGCAGTCCCACCGGGGAGTCGCCAGCTAACCCCGCAGTATCGAATCCTGGCTCCGCCGAGAGCCGCGAGAAGCAGTAGGGCATCGCAGTCCCCCGTACACCCTGCACCTGCAGGCCGCGATGACAGAGAGTCGAGGGTGGCGTACTCTCCCTGCCCGATTCCCAACAGCGGTGGGAGCTTACCAGCCCTCTATCTGCGCCCCGTGGTCCCCAGAGCACAGTTCCAGCGGCGCTGCATCCCCCGCCACCCCGCAGTCCAAAGCCAGCACCCACGTGGCCCACACCAGCTTTCACCGCAAAGGCCGGCTGCAGCTCACCTCATTGTCGCTGTAGGCCCCAGACCTCTCTTGCCTCTGTATCGCTGTTAATACGGCTCCACCATTCGCAGCTGCCGGCTATGTTGTTGTTTACACCGTCACAAATCTGTAGTTCGACGAAATGGACTTATATGAGGGCGGATGATGCATGATTATTTAAGGATTATGGGCTCAGCAGGCGGAGCTGCTCTACAGAGTGGCCATCTTGCCGTGCGCCCTCTAGCGCCCCTCGCCGGTACATCACTTTTAATATAGTAAAAAGTGACGCACTGGCTGTGAAAGGGGCTTGTAAATATGCCCCTTAGTGTTTGGCACCCTCGATATTCTTAGCAATGGTAAACATGTTAGAGTCACATAACTGGAATTACTTGTGAGTCACAATATTTGGACTAAAGCAACCGTAGATACTCAGGAGTTCAGCAACCATGTGAAGCAGTTACTCAGCTTTGGACAGTGAGAACTGGTGCCTACCATTGGAACAGCACAAATCTGTAAGCACTGCTGAATAAGCCTGGCTTGGGTCTTTCATCAGATTGACAAAAAAAGCAAAGCATTGGCAAAGCCAAAAGGGCTGGCTGACATTGAGACATGCCTGCACCACTGAAAAACACAAAGCAAAATAAGTATAGCTTTCTGACTAAAATGCATCTCTGAAATAAAGAATTGAGTGTGTGGGGATTCAATGTACTTTTGAAATATAAAACAGCCCAATGTGCATTGCAATGGGAGCAGGAGGAATGACACAGAAGATAACAATTACATGAGATGAGATATAAATGCTCTGTTGGGTAGAGCGAAAATCCATTCAATGCAAGTTTTAAAGAATTGGAAACAATAGATATAGTAGACAGCTGTGGTGTCAAGCTAAACCTATAAATAAATAAAGTAAATTATTTCTCCACAGTGTGCATTAGGACCTTCCACATCACAACAGTACACACAGTGCCACTCAACCAAGCTATCCCCAACTGATAACTCCTAATAAGGGCAAAACCGGTCTTGGGTTGTTTCTGTTCCGGTTCAGAGAGGCCCTAGACTGGCAGTTTGGCAGTTTGGACTGGACTGTTCCAGTTGGAGCGGGATCAAGAGGGATTTGCATATTGTGGGTCCAAACTGAGGTGGCATCATGTGCAAAATAATAATGCACTGGGATGTTGCCTAAGTAATTGCCTGTGGCTGAGATTAATTCAAGCATTCAAGCATTCCAACCAGCAGTTTAATGCTTACTTCAGCGTGAGGCCCTAAGTGGGACAGGTATGCCCAGATGTGATCCTGTGCACACTGTGCCACAGGAACCAAGTTATACCACACTGCTGAGCCCCAATGATGATGAAACTGGTCTTGGGTTGCTTGATTCCAGTCTATGAAGGACCTGACCTGGCAGTTTGGGCTGAACTGTCCCTACTGGAGCATGGTCAAGACTGGTTTGCATATAGCTGGGTCCAAACTTAGGTGGCATGGTGTGCAAAATAATGATGGACTGGGATGGGTCCCTGGGTAATTTTAGTGGTGAGGACCTGTTTATTCTTAGTTACATCTCCTAGAAACAAACTCTTTTTGACGGTTTTCAAACAGCTCCCTCATTCTTTTCTTGCTGCTCTCATAGATGGGCATGAGCAAACTCTGTGGTAGGCAGGGTATCTGGTCACCCCCTACAGAGAGAGGCCTCTGTGGCTGTTTTCCGTCCCCTGCTTGTCTTTTAAACCTTTTTCCTCTGTTGCTGAATTCTGAGGAGTAGCCGGGAGTCTTCCATATAGCCTGTGACTTTAGGACTTCTGGGCTTTGTTTTACACTTTGTTGGAATTGGGTTTCTTTCCTTTTTCCAAAACCATTCCCTGGACTCTTCCCTTGGCTCACGTTGCCAGCCTCTGAAGAAAGGACTTGGCATTTGGAGGGGCCTGGTAATTGTACTGGAAGACTTGGCTTCCCTCACAGGATTGACAGCAGTTAAATATCTTGTTAACCTGCTTACTGTCTCCTCTGCCACCCCAGATATCCCTATCAAGGAGGATTCTCTCCCACCTATTGTTTACTACCATAGGCATATCCTCTGCCTTCAAGTCACTCTTAGTATGATTTTTCTGGGGCCTTTTGACATTAAACAGAGGCTCACTCCCTTTTATATAGATTATGGTTCAGAGAAGAGAGATTATCTGGCCAAAGAAGAGCTGGATATCAGAAGAGGCTTTTCTAAATAAACTGAACATTAGCGTTTTTCATGTATTGCATTGTGACCATTAGTAGAACATATACATGGAGGTGATTATAACTAAAAACCTCAGTGAACTTTAAATGCTCTACTTATGCTGAGTACTGGAGCAATAACTACTATCAAATGCACAGTTCATAACCTCACTTTTAGACCTGGCATAATTGGTGTGGATTTCCCCAGTATTTTTGCCTTACCTCCTATTATGTTGCTGTGTGTTGGACTTCGCTTTTGCTGTTCTAGTTGCTTTGGGCACTTTGCCACTGCTGTTCAGTGCCAAAGTGCAAGGGCTCCCTGTAAAGTGTTGTTATGGATTGGTGATTCCATGATTGGCATATTTGATTTACTAGTCAGCACTGATTGTGCCACCCACACAAGCAGCCTGCAAATGTAACTCAGGCCTTCTATTGCAGTGCCTGTGTGCAGTCTGGTACTACCATGTTGACGTGGCCAGTGCACACACTTGCCAGGCCCTAACATTTCCTTTTCTTACATGTAAGTCACCCATAAGGTAGGCCCAAGGGACCCCTGTGGGCAGGGTGCAGTGTATGTGAAAGGTAGGATGTGTGTGGCATGTCCTGATAGTGAAATACTGCCAAATTCATGTTTCACTATTGTAAGGCTATCTGTCCCCCTAGGATAGACTGGGGAGTTTGCTCATAAAATCTTATGAGCATTACTGCCCATGGGAACAAGATAGGAAAATAAAGTTTGATATACCTGAACTCAGAATGTTAAGATGCATCTTTTAGTGAGGGTGATTTTTACATTCTGGGTTTGAAAATACCACTTTTAGAAAGTAGGTATTTTCTTGCCAACCATCCAGTGCGCCTCTGCTAGGTTGTGTATTGACTGTCTGGCTTTGGAGTGACAGGGGCTGGAGATGTGCAATCTGTTCAGACAGACACTTGGGGGGGGCTAGGTGTGTCCTGTCTTTCCGGGGTGAGTCGGGCTGGGCTGAATAGACTTGGGCTGCATTCAGAGTAGAGGGAGGAGATTTCTTTCACACTTGAATGGGCCTGGTTTGCCAAGGATAACGCTGTCTTCACCTCTTGCCAGGAAGTTGCACCAGAGAGGACAGACCTGGTTTTGGCTTGTCAAAGAGCTTCTCTGGAGAAAGAAACAACCAACACGGAATGGAGGGTCTAAGGGAACATTTGAAGACCAAGCGTAGATGTATTCCCCAGTAGTAACTCCCAAAACAACGAAAAAATACACGGGTCTAATGTGTCAGAACAGACCCTTAAGCAACTATAGACCTAAATACCTGTAATCCTGTTATCAGAGGAAAAACCCTAAACCAAGAAAATCCTTAAAAAAGGATGGATTCCCATCACTCACCGAAGTGACATGCTTCATCATCTGGGATCTCCTCCTAGTTGCACACTGGTGCAAACAAGGGCTGCGACCCTCTCACTAAGAGAGGGGAGCTCGCAGATGTTTTCAAAACAGTATGATCTAAATGGGGAGCTCTGTAGGATCTAACAGATTTGAGGAAACGTTTGAGCATAAGAGTGATGGGCGCAGTGCATGAAAGTGAAGGTGAAATTAAAATTGGATAGCAAGAGAAAAGGATTTAATAGGTATCTTTTGTTATCCAAATTAAAAACAGCGCAAATGCAGTTTTAACAAAATAACTGCAGAGGTGTAATAACTGGGTCTACATGTTTCAGCCAACCGGATTATAAGTAACCTAGGCCTTCCTCAGGACTGCAAAAAAATATATATTTTGCTACTGCGTAGTGAAAAATGATAATACAAACAGGGTTGGAACAAATACAACCATGTAACCTGATATTCAGGTGTTCAAATCCTCCGTAGTTCACAAGATCCTGACGGCACCTGCAAAAAGAAATGCTTTTGGAGAAAACAGAAAAATAGGTCTAGTGCTCATAATATTTACCAATATAAACTTGGTGCAAAAGTCACCATCAGTTCCCTTATTTGTATCTAATATACAATTCAATATCATGTATAAGATTATGCTCACCTGTGTGTTACGAGGAATGGACCTCACCTGACCTGGCGCCATCTCAGGATTTGAGGCCCCGCTCTATGGATAAGAAGAAAAGAGCTAACAATGATAAGCATACATAGAGCTTCTCCCCAAGTCTGACATATCATTTACTGCTATATTCCAAAACCTGCAATGTGCGACTCTGTATAGAACAACAAGATGGCAAAAACTAAGTAGTAACATTTAAGTGGTGTATTTGACTAAGGAACGCCATGAAAGAAAATTTCTTTAGATTTGACGATACCATCTACCTCCAAATCTCGGGGACCAGCATGGGTAGCGTTTTTGCGACCAGCCTAGCCAACCTGTATGTTCACACATTTGAGCAAGAGCATATTTTGTCTGAAGTCAATCCCTTCCATGATTCCATCCGCTTATGGAAGCGGTATATCGACAACGTGTTGGCCGTATGGCAAGGTAACCCTGATTCCATTCTCCGGTTCCAAACTTGGTTGAACACAAGGAACAATTTCCTCAGATTTACGGTGGAGTTTGCTAAGAACAGGTTACCGTTTCTTGATCTATGGATATTCTCTACACCCACTGGCCTGGAGAGTGAGCTGTACAGGAAGACTATAGACGGGAATTCTCTCCTTTGCTATGACAGCCACCATCCTAAGTCACTTTGTGACAATTTACCGTATGGCCAATTCCTCTGGTTATGGAGGAATTGATCTACAAAAGAGAAATATGAAGACCATGCGAAAACATTATCCACTTCAAGCTAGGAAGTATCTGTAGAGACTGGTGCAACGCTCTTTCAAACGAGCCACGAATAACAATCGAGAAGCACTTTTAGACCTACCAACACCCAAACTTCCGATGATTAGACTTACATTTGTCACCACCTTCAGTACATTGTCGAATGGGATTTAACATAGCGTTTGCAAACATTGGCGCATATTGAACATTGGCAAAGAAAAAATCCCATTACCACTATTCTCTTTTAAGAGAAGTACTAATTCTCGTGATAAATTGGTTCATACCAGACCGAAAATACAACCAATTCGGACAGTGGGGACTCTGTGGGATCTTCCAGCAGTCCAAGGACACTTCCCCTGTGGGTCATGTGCAGCGTGTCCACAGACTCAACATTCCAAAGCAGTGAATATTGGCACAAATAGACCTTTGGTGCAAAATAGATTCACGAATTGTAACAGCGATAAACTGATCTATTTGATAACATGTCCCTGTAAATATCAATATGTGGGAATGACCACCCGTAAGGTCAAATCAAGAATTTTGGAGCACAAAAGCACAATCAGGAACCATAAACAGGCCACTAGATTGACAAAACATTTCATAGACCTTGAACACAAAGCTGAAGATTTCACATGGACTGTTCTTGAACAACCATTTATCCCGAATCACATTACCGATGTGTTTACATTTCTGTTCACTAAGGAGCAGAGGTGGGTCTTTAAACTACAGAGTGACAAGCAGGGGCTCAATGACGAGATGCCATGGACCTCTTTATAACTGTATTCGATCCCTGAGTTTTTATGTCTTTATTGTACATTTTGTGCCAAATGAACGGGCGACACAGTCATCTAGACTGATGCATATATCACGGCATGGGTTCAAATAGCAGTGTGAGCTGTACACGTTCCGATATTTATGCAATAACACATCACATGTCAGCGTTCGATTGTTCAACAGCTCGGTTCACTTCTAGAGTAATCCCTCTATTATACTTGAACATGACAAGCCCCACGGTCTATGTGCGAATTATACCTTCTATGTGGAGAGTCTGTTGGTATCTCTATTTTAAACGGTGTTGCAATTTAGCAGACATCTGTATCAACATAATTCATGCACTAATATGGCCTTAGGTGAGTCACATTTATATACACATAATTGACAGAGAGCTACGTCTATATTTACATTACAGTTGGACCCCCCTTTTTTTCCATCCTGGCTTTTGTTATGAGATTCACGCTAGAGTTTCCAGCGCAGTATCATTATTTACATTTATACAATAGCGACTGACGTAGGGATTTTTGATTAGGAACTACATTTCCCATGAATCCCACGTAATTCCGCACAGATGGCTCAGTTTTCCGTATTGGCTTTTAATACGAGACTCACACGAGATTTGGTGGTCTAGTATCACTGTTTACACACACATTAGAGAAAGTGACATAGGAGCCTTGAATAGAAACTACAATTCCCATGAGACTAACGTATATTTGTAGTTTTTTTTTAGAAAACTGACGTCATTTAAATGCGCATCCCATTGGGTAATGTGCAACACCTGTGAAGGTATGACACCATAAATACGGAGCCTTCCTGTTAGAACTGAGGGTCTCTAGTTGGCAGAGGTAAGCACCTTTGTCCAAATAGGGACCCTTGCTTCTAGTCAGGGTAAGGGGGTACACACTGTTGATAACCCCTGCTCACCCCCTTGGTAGCTTGGCACGAGCAGACAAGCTTATCCCCAAGGCAATGTGTAAAGTATTTGCACCAACACTCACAATAACACAGTGAATCACCACTAATGTACACCACACAGGTTGTTATAAAAATATCAATATCTTTATATAGCTTAGGTCAGATCAAAACATCAGAAAAGTCACATACCTATAAATAAAGTTTCTCTTTTCATAGAACATTGTAGGTTATCTTTGTCAACATTAAACTTGTAGGTCCTCTTTGTCAATAATAAACTTGTAGGTTCTCTATGTCAAAAATAAACGTGTATGTTGCAAAATAGGTGCCCTTAGCGATAAGATGAAGATGCCCCCATTGTAGCATGGAATGTGCTACCCTGGTTGGCCCAGTTTTAATCAGGGGATCGCCCTCATTTAAATGCACGAGTGCGCGACAGTCAAGTGCAGCGGTTAGGCCCCAAGACACGGCCCGTCGGTAATGAGCTCAACAGTAAGGCTTTGGGTGCAGGCTCTGGTTGTTGATCAGAGCGGAGTTACCTTGAGGCAGGACGGGACTGGGCGTTCTGCGTGGCGATCCTCTGGGTGGCGATTCTTCCGGAAACACTCCCAGACATGGACACAGCTTTGCCCCGGTTGCTTAGAGACGCCTCTCGCTACCTTCGTCCACAGCGTGGCACCGTCAGGACGAGCCTCCTTGTTGCTGGGAGACCCGCACCACTGAGACCAATCCCAGCGCGGTGCCGCTAGACCGAGCCTCTGAGTCACTGGGAGGCTCGCAGCGTGGGAACCAATCTCAGTGCGGCCTTGATGATGACGCTACGGAACCCTAGGCCAGCGGCGGTGAATGCCGGCAAGGGGCTTCCGCGGCTCTTCACCTCGGCGAACCCGGCCTCAGGCGCACAGCTCGAGGTGTGGCGGTGATTCCAAAGTCCAAGGGCAATAATCTTCGGCAATCAGGGGCCGGTGGGAAGAGACACCGGTCCTCAATACTTTGTTCTGCTCATGGGTCGGCGGCGGTGATGGACGCAGCGCTCTCAGTACTGGTGGAGAGCAGCCAAGCACGTTCACAAGCCGGGCAGCACAGATAACGTCCTGGGGACACGCAATTAGCCCCAGGACCCAGCAGAAACAGCAGAACACGATGTAGGGCAGATTACAGAAGTCCTTGGCAAACTTTTATATCCCTGAGTTGCAAACAGGAGGCCAGCTCTCCTCGGGCCCTTGGAGACTCTCAGGACACAGCACACAGCAAAGTCCTTTAGCCTCACCCTCAGCAGAATCAGCAAACTGCAGGCCAGCCCCAGAACACACAGCAAGGGCAGTACTTCTCCTCAGTTTCTTCAGTTGATCTCCTTGGGCAGAGGTTCTTCTTGATTTTAGAAGTCTAATTTTTCTGGGGTTTCAGCACAGCTACTTATACCCCAAAATTCGTTGTTCTTACATGTGTGAGGGGTCCTGGATCCAGTCCAAACCAGTTCTAGGTGCCCTCTGCCAGGGCATGTCTTCTTTCTTTGTGAGGGGAGGCCAGGGCCACAAGACACACCGCAGGAGGTGGAGCCAGCATTCTGGAAGGCAGGCACAACCCTATTCAGGCCCAGGTGCCACTCTTCACCACCACTCTACATGCAGATGGGTCTATTCAGCCTAGTGCTGACTCACCCAGTCTCCTGGAGCCACCCCAGCCCCTGTCACTCACAAACCAGACAGTCAATCCACAAAAAGGCAGAGGCACACGGAAGGGATGAACAAGAAAATAGCCACTTTCTAAAAGTGCTATTTCCAAATTTAGAATTTAAAAACCATCTTCACTAGAAGATGTGATATTAAATTCTGAGTTCAGGGATACCAGATTCCATATGTCTATCTGTAGTGACCAGGTCAGGACACGATGAAGAGAAGTAAATATATCTTTAATGATACATTGGATGCTGCGCAGCAGCCGGCTCCTTCAGCTCCTTCAGATAACAACAGTCCCACATTCAAACCTAAACATTCCACATAGAATTCTTGAGTCCAGAACAGAGTGGGCTCAAGAATTCTAAGTTAAAGCAAACACTACATTATCCTCCCCCTTACAAAAACAAATGAAAAGACAAAAATAACCCAACATGTGAATAGTACCCAAAACAAGGAAAAGAACTAACGAAATCTAGCAGGAAGAAAACGTTGTCTAGAACTCCTGCGTAAAACCTTCACATCCGGCAACAGTGCCCCGTCTAAGTGAGACGAGTTTTTCACAACACTCGGATTGACTTTCACCACTCTCGAAACATTCCACCAGTCTTTTGAATTCACTCTCACTGCGTTTTTGAAAACCCTATCAACAGTGAGAGGCTCAGAAAATTTAGAATATCCTTTCCTAGAATGAACAGGAATTTTTACACGTACAACATCTCCGACAGACAAAGGCTGATCAACAGATCTTTTCCTTGAATCAAAATATGTCTTTTGACGTAACTGTGCTTCAGCCACATTTTCTCTTACAACACCATCCACATCACTCACAGAATCCAACTTAACCCATTTAGACATCCAACCAGGACAAACTTTAGAACATGGCTTTCTCCCTCTTAGAAGCTCATAAGGAGAAATCTTCGTAGAAGAATGCGGAGTTGTGCGATAAAACCACAACATTGATCTCACGGCATTCTGCACATTACAACCACCTGCCAGTGCCCACTGAACACAGTTGTTAAGAACTCTATTCATCCGCTCCACCAAACCATTGGTTTGAGGATGATAAAGTGCACTCCTAGCATGTGTAATGCCACCTTGATGAACAAAGGATTCAAACTCTTGACTGGTGAATTGTACACCATTATCACTAACAATTGTGGATGGAAACCCTTCTCTGAGAAAAATATCTTTCAAAAAGTCAATGACATTCTTGGAATTTGGTTCATCAATGAAACGCACTTCTGGCCATTTAGAATAATAATCTATAACAACAATCGCAAATCTTGAATTCCTAGGAAGAGAATTAAACGGTCCAACCAAATCTATTCCTATCTTCTCCCAGGGTCTGTCTGGTAGCATGATAGGTTGCAAAGGTGGAGTATGGACCTTCAAGCACTTATCCGAACCAGAACAGATTGCACACTCCCCCACAAACAAATCCACATCATTGTCCATTTGTGGCCACCAGAAACGTTCACGAAGTCTCCTCTTCGTGAGTGTTCTACCCAAATGGCCTTCATGTGCTCCCTGTATCAGCCTCGCTCTTAACATGCCGGGAGGGACCAACCTATCTCCACGTACAAGCAAACCATCCTCTATTGAGAGTTCAGGAGCAACCTTAACAAAAGTTTGAAGAGAAAATGATACATTCTTCTCCCTAGGCCAACCTTCCTTTACACATCTGATGACATCACCCAACAACGTATCTTTAGCTAGAAAATCTCTCCATTCAATTTCACTAACAGCGCACATTTCCTCCAAACCCACAGAGGCGACAAAACACTCCTCTTCATCCTCATCCTCCATATCCGGCTTTGAGTCAACAGGATGTCTTGAAAAATAATCCGCACACACATTTCTAGAGCCTTGAATGTGACTAACTTCAAAATCGTATTGCAACAATTTAGTAGAAAAACGTGCTATCCTGGGCGTGTGCTCTTTGATCTTGTCCCCAGATAAAATCGAAACCAGCGGACTATGATCAGTTCTTAGTTTAAAATGTCTGCCCCAAATATATGGATTAAACTTACGAATAGCCCACCAGCATGCAAGCAATTCTTTTTCGATTACAGAAAAATTAAGTTCAGACCCACGCAAAACTCTTGATGCATATCCAATGGTATGCTCAGCTCCATTGACCAATTGTGTGAGAACGGCTCCCAAACCCAACCCACTAGCATCAACCGTGATAATGCAAAGGGCATCTGGAATGAACGGTTTGAGAACTCTAGGACTGATGAGTTCATTCTTGACCCATTTAAAGATTTCATCACACTCAACGTCCCATTTAAATGGAACACTTTTCTTGAGCATGTTAGACAAAGGTTGACACTTTGTCGCATACCCAGGAACAAAACGCGAATAAAACTCACATAAACCAATGAAAGATTTAAGTCCAGCCTTATCCATGGGAGGTGAGGAGTCAACAATCGCTTTAACCAACCCGGGTCTTGGTTCAACCCCTTGCTCTGACAAAACATGTCCTAAGTACTCAATTTTCTTCACTTTGAAAACACATTTCTCTTTCTTTAAAACTACCCCTCCTTTGCGTAAAGCCTCCAAAACACAATACATGGTCTCATCATGTGACTCACCCGTTTCACCATGTACTAAAACATCATCCTGAAACACGATCACCCCTTTGATACCTTTAAGCAAATTAGACATGATTCTTTGGAACACTGCCGCGGCAGACGCTAAACCAAACGGCATCCTACAATATTGAAAAGTTCCTATGGGCGAAACAAAAGCAGTCAGATGCCTCGAGGCTGGATCAAGAACAACTTGATGGTATGCTGATGCTAGGTCTAGCTTACTGAACCATTTCGACCCACTGATTAAAGACAACATCTCTGGGATGTTGGGAAGAGGATGAGAATCTATCCAGATGTTCCTGTTCAAACTGCGCAAATCAATGCAAACGCGAATCTCGCCATTCTTCTTCTTAGCGACCACTAACGGAGAAAGCCAGATAGACGACTCAACCGGCTCTATAATCCCCTTCTTGCAAAGACCAGAAAGTTCTTTTTCAAGTTGACCTCTGACACTAAAAGGCACATTCCTGAGTCGGTGCTTAACGGGAACAGCACCCTCTTTCACTTTAATAGTATGGATGAACCCTTTGACACATCCAAGCCCATCACCGAAAACCTCAGGAAAACTTTCGGATAAGGAGTCAACAAAATCATCAACCCGGAGAATGGAAACCTGATCTTTCGTACCTGGTCTCAAAACCATTTTGAACAACCCTTGATGAAACCATCCAAGGATATTCAAGCCTTTGATGGCTACATAAATTTTGCCAAAAATCCTCTTACCTCTGAAAGACAAATAATCCTCAAAATAACCTGCCAACTCAATGGTTCTCCCTTCGTACGAGACAGGTGACCTATCTGGAGGGAATAACGAACGCACACCCCAAACCTCTTTAAACTTTTCTTGGGTAACCATTGTTATTCGTGCTCCAGAATCAACCAACAGACACACATTTTTTCCCCCAATATCCATGTCCACGTATGGATCCACGCACTCATCTTGTAGACTGCAAATTTGATTCACATCTACAACTACAACAACCATGTCTCTGAGATCATCCTGGATTTTCGCTAGTTCATCACACTTCGTTTCACACAAAGAAATATTTGCAACAGAGGAACCAGCAGAAGAAAACGGAACATTGCTGGTCATCCTTCCCTCTTGTGTGGTTGAGAAATTCCTCTTCACATTTTGGCAGACCTTAGCAAAATGACCTAACTTCCCACACGCCCTACAAGTTACACTCCTAGCAGGGCACGGACGACCAGATCTGAAATGTGGAGCATTCCCACACTTAAAACAAATATTGGTTTGCTTGAAAAACTTATTTTCCCCACGATAGCCAATAGCGTTCTTATTTTCCTTTGCTCTCACTACATTAACACACTCTTCCTCCTTTCCATTTGAAGTAGTAACTTTACCATCAAGTTCTTTTACTGACAGTTTAGAAAGTTCTATGCTTTTTGCAATCCGTATTGTTTCCTCTAGCGTTGGATTACCAAGAGACAATAACTTTTGTTGTATACTCTTGTCATTACATTTACAAATAAACTGATCTCTTATCAATTGGTCTCTGAACATTTCATACTGACATTCAGCACTAAGAACGCGTAAGGCGGAAATAAAATCTTCTACCTTTTCCCCTGGCTTCTGTTCTCTTTTTAGAAATTTATGTCTTTCCACAACCAAGCTTGGTGGAATATCAAAACGCAACTCTAATTTTTTTACTGTTTCTTGAAACTCATCCATGTCCCCCTCCTCACCACCCACATGTGTTAGAGGAGGCAAATGTTTAAAAATTTCTCTCCCTTCAAATCCCAAGACATTTAGTAAAAGGCATTTTTTTCTTTCTGCCCTGTACCGTGAACCACCAATGGCACCTATATACGTTAAGAATGCGTCGTACCATTTTTTCCACGAGATAGGCGGATCACCAGGTGTTTCCAAAAAGGATGGAGGAGGAGACACCGATTGCATTTTTGCCTGAATCTAACAGGAACTAATTGTGGTCCAAAACAAGAGAAAAAACAAAAAAAACAATTAATACATGCTAATATATATCACTTTTAAACTAAACTTTTGCACACCAAAACCTTTTTCCCCCTTTCTTTTTCTTTCTTATGTATAGTGCGTTGTTTTTCTTTAACACACCACAAAAAAAAAACTAGTTTGTAAACTTTCAGACCCACCAGTCCTTCTTAAAAAAAATACAGTCTCGCAAATGCTCTTAATCAGAGTAGATCATAACCACATTGTCCTCTTCGTTCTTTATGCAAAAGGAGCAATGTACATGCCACGTATGGTTCCTTCCACAAATAAAACAATACTTGCACAGCGTTCCTTTAATGACAACCAGATCGCCAAGTCCGCCGAGTCCGCTGCTTTGATGTTCGCGTCTTAATCGGCTGAGCCCGCTGCGAGTTTCGTTGCTTCGTTGGTTAGTCGTTTCTCAATCAGGACTCGGTAAAATGCACGTCCTCTATGGCTTGGTAACCATGACAGTGACGCTCTGTTCCAATGCGTCTCCTTCCACGGGTACGTGTTATGTCAATGGCGTGCGACGTAAATCGGTGACGTCACACTGCTTCACGCCTCTCTCCTCGGGCATGTACTCACCCAAGATGGCGGGTAGACCAACAGTCAAGGAAGCTAGAACGCCAACTCTTCTCCTTTGCTTTTCAACGAAACGGCGGTCGTAAACACACGGAGAACGTCCTAGTCACACCTTCCTTCGCAGAAAGCTCCGCTGCTGCTTATCTTTGCCTTCTTTTGCGGTAAGTTCAACTGCTGCTTGTTTCCTTGGTGCCGATTTTTCTCCTTTTCTTCGTTTTTTTTTTTAAACTTCCTTACACAACACTTTACGGGTTCTGTTCTGCAGCATCCAATCCCAGATCGTCGCCAATTTTGTAGTGACCAGGTCAGGACACGATGAAGAGAAGTAAATATATCTTTAATGATACATTGGATGCTGCGCAGCAGCCGGCTCCTTCAGCTCCTTCAGATAACAACAGTCCCACATTCAAACCTAAACATTCCACATAGAATTCTTGAGTCCAGAACAGAGTGGGCTCAAGAATTCTAAGTTAAAGCAAACACTACACTATCTTGCCTCTATGGGAAGATATGCAGGTAAACATGTTACACAGTATTCCCCATTTTATCCTATAGGAAAGATAGCCTTTCAATAGTGAAAAACGAAAATGGCTGTATTTCACTATCAGGACATGTTACCCACACTAGTACATGTCCTACCTTTTACATACACTGCACCCTGCCCAGGGGGGTACTTTGGGCCTACCATAGGGGTGTCTAATGTGTAAGAACAGGGAAGGGTCAGGCCTGGCATATGTGTACACTTGCCAGGACAACATGGCAGTTAGCAACTGCCCACAGGCACTGCGATGGCCGGCCTGAGACACCATTTTAGGGCTACTCCTGTGGGTGGCACAATCAGTGCTGCAGGTCCACTAGTAGCATTTGAATCACCAGCCCTGGCACACTCAGTGCACTTTACTAGGGACCTACTGGTAAAACAAATATGCCAGTCATGGACAACCAATCACAATTACAATTTACAGGGAGAGCATATGCACTTTAGCACTGATCAGCAGTGGTAAAGTGTCCAGAGTCCTATTGCCAACAACCACAGGTCAGGAAAAACAAAGGAGGAAGAAGCAAAACATTTGGGGATAACCCTGCAAAGAGGGCCATTTCCAACACTTCCTGACGGCAGTACCTCCGCACAAGGCTCAGAAGTAGCCCGGGGTACCGACGGACAGGTAAGTGCTTTTGCAACAGCTTTAGTTATTACTTGATGGCACTATGCAGCGGCAAAGCGCTGTGCGTTTGCTTAGGGTTGTGGCGTCTGAGTGCGCCGGTCTGGTGAGATCAGGCTCCTGAGTTGCCTTGTTACTTCAGGCTGCCTAATCAGCGTCGCTGAAGATAGAGCACTCCCGGGCATTCAGTGTTTTTGCTGGAAATAGCTTCAGCGTAATGTTAACCTTACGCTCGACATCTTCTAAAGAGCGGTTTTAGAGAGATCTTTAAACTACACAGTGCCCTTATTTACACCACAACTAGGCACACTACCCCGCAGTCCTTATGACGGGAGCGCCAATATTTTGTCTTAAACAATATTTTGTCTTAAACAATACTCTGTCTTAAACAATACTGGATGTAGCCATGCACCACGCTCTTTTGACAGATTGCCTTTTCACTACTAATATGTCAAGACACAGTTTTTAACATGTTTGTGGTTTTAGATTTGATTAGGTTCTAGCTGTTTATAAGCTTGCTGTTTTTACATTTGGAAAAAAAACATGATACCAGGATCGCCAATTCATGACAATGTAGGCGTTCCTTAGCCATATACACCACTTAAATGTTACTACTTAATTTTTGCCATCGTGCTGTTCTATACAGAGTCGCACATTGCAGGTTTTGGAATATAGAAGTAAATGATATGTCAGCATTGGGGAGAATCTCTTGTATGCTTATCATTGTTAGCTCTTTTCTTCTTATCCATAGAGTGGGGCCTCAAATCCTGAGCGGGCGCCTGGTCAGGTGAGGTCCATTCCTCGTAACACACAGGTGAGCATAATCTTATACATGATATTGAATTGTATATTAGATACAAATAAGGGAACTGATGGTGACTTTATATTGGTAAATAATATGAGCACTAGACCTATTCTTCTGTTTTCTCCAAAAGCATTTCTTTTTGCAGGTGCCATCAGCATCTTGTGAACTACGGAGGATTTGAACACCTGAATATCAGGTTACATGGTTGTATTTGTTCCGACCCTGTTTGTATTATCATTTTTCACTACACAGTAGCAAAATATATATTTTTTTGCGGTCCTGAGGAAGGCCTAGGATTACTTATAATCCGGTTGGCTGAAACATGTAGACCCAGTTATTACACCCCTGCAGTTATTTTGTTAAAACTGCCTTTGCACTGTTTTTAATTTGGATAACAAAAGATACCTATTAAATCCTTTTCTTTTGCTTTCCAATTTTAATTTCACCTTCACTTTCATGCACTGCACCCATCATTCTTATACTCAAACGTTTCCTCAAATCTGTTAGATCCTAGAGAGCTCCCCATATAGATCATACTGTTTTCTGCGAGCTCCCCTCTCTTAGTGAGAGGGTCGCAGCCCTTGGTTGCACCAGTGTGCAACTAGGAGGAGATCCCAGATGATGAAGCATGTCACTTCGGTGAGTGATGGGAATCCGCCCTTTTTTAAGGATTTCCTTTTTTAAGGATTTTCTTGGTTTAGGGTTTTTCCTCTGATAACAGGATAGTCTGTTCTGACTCATTAGACACATGGAGTTTTTCATTGTTTTGCAAAGAGCTTCTCTGCCACAAAGAAGTAAGGATTTTGTATTATAAAAAAGAGGGGCCCAGACCCCAGACTTTTAGATCACTTCTGGAAATCAAGCGGAACCTTTGCCAAGGTGAAGAGCTGAAGAAACTGAGGAGGTATACTTCCCCTGTGCTGTTTGCTGTCTGGGGTTGGCCTGCAGTGGCTACTTTCTGCCAAGGAAAGGAAAAGGATTTTGCTGTGTGCTGTGTTCCCTGCTTGGAGAAGATCTCCAAGGGCTTGAAATAGAGCTTGTATCTTGTTCTGAAGTCTCAGGGACACAAAGACTTCACCCCCAGACCACCTTTGAACACCTTTGCTGGGAGTTCTGACCTGCTGAAAGGTGCCTGGCAGTGCTCTGGACCTCTGGAGGTTTTTGGGACTGAAAACTGCAAGAACTGTAAAAATTGGCGCATCGCCTGTTTCTGACACATGGCAGCAGTGAAAGAAGAATTTTCCGACGCATCGCTGACGCCGAAGAATCGACGCAGCGCCTACTCACGGCTGAAGGGTCTGCCGTACGACTAATCCTGTGCATCGATCTCCGACGTCCGAGATCACCGCACCAATTCTGACACAGGGCCTGCTGTGGAAAAACCGACGCATCTAGGGGACGCAGCTGAAATTATCGCATCGCATCGTACCAGATCATCACGCATGGCATCGAAGCTCCAAGTCTGTTGCGTCATTGGGGGATGCTGTAAGAAACCGACGCATCACCTCCCCATGCAGTAAAAAAAACAATGTATTACGTCCTCTCCAGTGCAGCAGTCAGGAACCGACGCATCACCACCCTCGGTGCAATGAAACCAATGCATCACCTTCCCTGAGTGTAAGGAACCGACGCATCACTTTCCCTGCAACCCTTTTTGCTTGCATTTTTGACGCATCCAAGGTACTTTGGGTAAAAGTGTTGCATCCAACATTTTCTTGGAAGAGAACTGTTTCTACCTTTTAAGAATCATATTTTTAGTATTGTATTGTGGATTTTTGTCGTTTTGTTTTGTTTGCTTTAGATAAATATTACTTATTTTTCGAAACTGGTGACCTGTCCATTTGTAGTGTTTTCACTGTATTATTGTATGTGTTAACAAATACTTTCCACACTGCCTCTGAGGTAAGCCTGTCTGGTCGTGCCACGCTACCAAGGGGGTGAGCAGGGGTTATTTTAGAAGTGTACCCCCTTACCCTGACTAGGGAGAAGGGTCCTTACTTCGACAAAGGTGCAAACCCTTGCCAACTAGAGACCCCCATTTCTTACACTCACATAAGACCTCACGGATGGCATGACAAACTACACCATCAATACAGTCAATGAAGCTGTAATGGGGCATGGGACGCAGAGCAGAGTTCAGTCGAAAGCCATGCCTACAAAAGACTGTGAAATGCCGAAGGAGATTTAGAGTGAAATGTGAGAGAAGGGGTGCTGTGCTGTGGGCTGCAGTGTGTGACCTGCAGCCCGAGCTCACTGGCCTAAGGCAGTGCTCAGTAGGATTTTTTGGAGTGGTCTTACTTGAGGGAAAGAGTCCTACCTAAATGCAGCACCTAGATGGGAACCAGTGTCTGCATCCACAGTTTACTGGATAATTGCACTACCATAACTCCCCAATACGTATAACCTATTACATAATGTCATAGATCACAGATTACATCATCTATGACGTCAATGATAAGATCACTTATCACACACCCATCATGAATGAATTTAAATGGATGCTCGAGGACACTGTTTCCCATTGGCCACTGGGCTTAACACTTGGGAGGGCCTAGAGACTGGACATTTTACTAGGCCTGAACTGAATGAAAGATGAGGCCAGAGTCTACTTTAGAAGTAACCAGAGAGTAAGTCAGGTACTAAACGGGTTGGCTGCTAAGACCAGATCCCACTTCGACTACGGCCTGTGGGCTCTGGATGCAATCCCTATACTCAGATTCTATGCTCAACACCTTTCCCTAAGGGTCCGCTTGGTGCAGTCACTGGTCAAATGCTTTGGCCCATGCTTGGTGTGCTCTGTGGCCACAGTGGTTAGTGGAGCTAGAACTGACATCATGAGCTTGAGATGGCGCCTTCATGTAGCCTTGCCCTCACTTCGGTTAGTTCTGCCCATGCTGCCATGAGTGGTGCAGCCCGGGCACCGTCTGGCTCCATGTGTATACTAGCTTATCAGGCCTTTTCCAATATAAGATCACTAAACTGACACCTTATCTAGGGCAGAATGGCAAGGTAAAAGGCCTGGCTCACAGGGATCATAATGTGCTCTGCTTGTCCTCTTTCGAATTCACATTAGTGGAACAGATTACTGGATTTCAGACCTCTCTGACCTCTGCACCCCCCTCTAGACATTTTTCCAGCACACCCGTTAAAGTAGTTACTACCATCACTCCCATGCTGACTGATCTGGGTGACTCTTCTCATCGCTCAGAACAGTTCTGTCATGTGAAAGAAAGCATTAGTACCTCCATTACTGAAAAAGCCAGGCTTGATCCTGCCATCTTATCCAACCATCATCCCATCTCTTTACTGCCCCTTTTTACAAAGATCACAGAATCAATGATCAATAAGCAATTTATGAACTTTTTAGAAACACACCAGCTCTTTCACCCAGCCCAAGCTGGATTTCAGAAAGGTCTAAGCATGGAAACCGTCTTGCCAAAATCCACAAAGGTTAAGATGATGAAGGCGTAGCAGCCCTTAATGTGTTAGACCTCTTGGCTGCATTTGACGCCATCTCACATCAGTGGCGGTTGGTAATTTTACCAAGGAGAGGGGTGGGAGGGGCACACGCACACATACACCTCCCTCACACCCATTCATTAACACACGCACACTCAACCATTCACAACACTCACTAGCAAATACATTCATACATGCACAGACCAAACATAAAACCTACCTCAACAGTAGCAGCAGGCAGCAGCCCCAGTCTCATCACAGAGTGGGATGGGGTCATTGAGACTGCTGACCCCACCACACAAGGTGTCACTGATTGTCAGTCGGAACTGGGCACTTCAGGGCTTAAAACAGAAGCACCCAAGTCCAATGCAGTTGGTGATGCTTCCTTTGTCATGAGGGGAAGGGCTGGAGGCATTTTTGCCTGGTAGAGGAGGTCACGCCCACAGGGTTGTGAAATCCTCAGCCTAGCAAAGTTCAGCTCAGGCAGTCAGGAGCCTGCGCATTTAGCGCATGTCTAGCTCCTGGCTGCCTGACCTGAACCAGAAGAGTGTCTGTCAGGCTGACCTTTGTTCAGCCTGACGGACACTCTTCTTGCCTGGAAAGAGGTGGGAGGCATGGCCCCTCAGCCAGCACAGACGGGCCACTGCTGTCTCACATGTTACTCTGTTTGAGAGCCTGGTTGAATTTGGTAAAATGAATATGATTCGTAAATTGTTTGCTTCTTTCCTGCAGGACTGTGTGAACACAGCCTGTCAGGCCATCTAGCGGTCCCCAGCTAAACGAATCTCCACTGGGATACCTGAAGGATCGGTGCTAAAGTCCCCCATTATTTATTCTGTATATAGCACCACTAGCCAGACTGATAGACTATTTTGGCCTAAAATTCTGTGCCTATGCCAATGATACTCAAATCACCGTAAGACTAGAAGGGGAACATAGAAAGGCTATCTCAATATTTGTTTCATGCGTCAAGGAGATGGCAAGGCAGAATAAATATTAGTCTCTGATATTAAACAGAAATTGTTATTTTTGGCAACCCCACGCTGGGGTCTGCTGAATCAAAGAATACCAGAGTCTCCGGGTACTCTTAATCAGGATCACTCTCGCCTAGCCAGAAATCAGGGGATCACCTTTGACCCCAAACTGAACTTTGAGGAACATATTAAATTGCTTAATATACCTGCTTTAGATTGTTAAGGGTTAAAAGGAAACTTCGCCCCTTCCCACATCTTCCTCTTGGAAAGAAGTGGTTAATCTCCAGAATGGATTACCCGCAGCTCCCTATCAGTCGGCCTTCCAAAATATCTAATAAATAGAGGTTACAGATACCCCAAAATGCAGCTGCATGCGCAGTCCTGGGATTAAAGAGGAGCTCATGTATTTCGGCACAGGTTGCCCATCACTCTTTGTCATAAAGCTATCCATAAGGTTGATCAGAGTCCTAGATCAGAGGCCTTATTTTCCTGGTACTCTTCTGCGTACTCTCTGACGTATCACTGCTCTTAATCAATATACTTTCAGTCATTTACTCATGAGAGTGGTTTATGAATATGTGTCCTTCGATCATGAAGTCATTCATTTATCCGTCCCTCTCTCCCTTTACTGCCCCTCACTAATGTGATTACCAAGCCAATGACCTGCTATGGACGTGCAAAGCACGGTTATATATAATTAAGGAAACTGTTGCCAGTCCAGGCTTTATCTGCCCTGCAGTCCAATCAGAAATTCAGAATTCATGGATGTTTGCCTATTTTCGATGCACTATTCACCCTCCACAAAAATAGTAATTGAATTATTTTCTGGTATTATAGCATTTTTATATCCACCACTGCTTCGATTCCAAAGTGCTGTGATTGGCAATGCGACATAAAGTTTCTGTAATTTGACTTCACTCACAACTTTCAAACCCCACTATCTCTAAAGCACAGAACATCTGGGAATAACTTACCCTTGTTGAGTGAGTGTCCAGATGGAACATGAAGCAACGTGTGTTCAGAGAGTGACTCCAGCCCTTCTCCAGCTCATAAGGCAGAAAGGCTCCTATGGGATCCATCGTGGCCGTAGGCACAATAGGGAAATATCAGGAAGTCACCTAGGACGCCACCTGCAAAACGGGCAACAGGATGCTGCCAGAAACATCATACCTGGCTATTGCCAGGGAACTTCAGAATACAGCTTGCTCTGCTTAGGGCGCTGAAAATCCATTCGCCGGCCAAGGAAATGGAGGAGAAATGAAGGGCAGAGCACCTTGTAGACGGGCAGGGGGGTGGGGGGGGGGGGGGAGAATATGTGCTGTGGCCAATTAAGAAAAGTGAGAAGTGGACCATGACTCTCACCAGAAGCTTTTCTTCCGTCCACTCTAAACTTTAAAAAAAAAAAGCAATATTTAATAGCTCATGGTAATGGGGTTTGATCTTGTATTTCTGCACACTAGACAGGGGCCACAGCAGCAAAGAGTACAATAATACCGAGAGCTATCGTCAGAACAGGGCAACATCAGCAACAATAGCTTTCACTACAGCAAACACTACAGCTGTGACACTGGCAAGGAGAACAGCTTTTGCTACATCACACACAACAGAAACAACTTCAAATGTAAGCACAGTGAGTAATACAGTAGCAAAGATAACTGTCACAATGGCAGGGTCACCAGCAGCAACAAAGCTGCAAGCAAGGCTGGGGAAATTAACAGTGACCTCAGCGGTAAGCAGTGCAGGGACAAGAGCAACAGCAACAGCTGCCATAACCACAGGCAGCACAAGAATGTGGGCTGACCGACACAGTCCCCGCAGGGGACCCCCATAAGAGGGCGGCCCCTTCAGTGCCACAAGATGGCACACTGGGCAGCCTAGTCTTTTGGCTAGAGACCCCTGCTGGGGTCCCACGCGTCACTTCCGGCCGTGGGGGTATTCAGGGAGAGGTATATAGTCCTCCCCTGCCCCCCTGGCGGCCTCTTTGTCCCCTCGCCCTGACGCCGACCATCTCGCCTTTCGGTCGTGCGACGCCTCGCTGCATCTTCGCCTCTCACCTCGCTTTAACTCGAATTCGGGTAAGTAATCGCAGAGCCCTCCCCCTGCCTATGCACTTTAACGTTAGTGCAGCAAGGCTGGGCGGCCCAGCTTCGGCTGCCGGGGGGTGGCGGGATGCTGTCTTGAGGATGGAGCTGAGGTGGGGGGGTGGCGCTGTGTGTGGGAGCGGACTTTTCCCTGTATCCCCTGCCGGGCAGCAGTGGGGGCAGCACGCTTGGCGGCGCGCTATTTGTGTGCGCTGGCCTGCCTCCACCACAGGCTGTTGTGTGGGGAGGCGTGGGGCCGCGGGGAAGGCAAGGTTGTGCGGGCGATCCTCCGGCGGGAACGGCTGGGGCCTGCCATGCTGCGGGGCCCGCGCGGCTGTCGCCTCTCCCGATGGCAAGAGGAGGCTCATCGCACTTTCTGTAAGACTGGGCAAATCACTTATCTTTACCCCAAGCAGGATGACCAGTGGTGCCCCAGGCGCACTCACCGCTTGCCGAGCAGGCACCGGGCACACGTAGCGGCGCTCCGGGCTGGGCGCGCCCGGGGTGTGCGCTGCCGGACATGCTGCCCATCCGGGAGCCCTATCATTTACGGCGCCCCTTCCTTCGGTTATAGTTTGCGCTATTTATCGCCACGTTGCTCGCTCCCTACGACTGTGGAGCCATTTAAAAGTAATCTTCACAGTAGGGATGCCGGGCGCCGAGAGGTCCGCATTGCTGTGGGCTGCGGGACGGCGCTTACCTCGGCTTCCCATGGTCGCCAGGCATCCTGGGGTGGAGGTGCAATGCACGGCAGTGGGGGGTGTGGAGCGCCTGTTTGCGCAGTGCTCCGAGGCTCAATCTGCTGGCTTTGATGCATGAAACCAGGGATCGAGCCTCGAGGTCGTGTCCGCATCCTGTGATTCTGAGGCAAATCACTTAATCTCCCCATGACTGAATATCAATGTAAATACGGTGCTCACGTACAGCGCTCCTATCCTTCGGGTCGAGTCACGCTATATATCGCCATGTTGCCCACTCCCTTCGACTGTGGAGTCATTCAAAAGTAATCTTTTCAGTAGGGATGCCGGGTGCTGAGAGGTCCACATTGCTGTGGACTGCGGGGCGGCGCTTACCTCGGCTTCCCATGGTCGCCATGCCTCCCGGGGTGGAGGGGAAATGCACGGCAGTAGAGGGGGTCGAGCGCCTGGTTCGCGCAGTGCTCCGAGGCTCAGGATGCTGACTTTGGTGCAGGAAACCAGGGATCGAGCCTCGAGGTCGCGTCCACATCCCGTTATTCTGGGCAAATCACTTAATATCCCCGTGACTGAATATGTAATGTAAATACGGTGCTCATGCACAGCGCTCCTATCCTTCGGGTCGAGTTCGCGCTATACAACGCCACGTGGCCCGCTCGCTGCTCGGTGGAGTCTTTTATAAGTAATCTTTACAGTAGGGATGCTGGGCGCCGAGAGATCCGCATTGTTGTGGGCTGTGGTGCGGCGCTTACCTCGGCTTCCCACGGTCGCCATGCCTCCCGGGGTGGAGGTACAAGGCACGGCAGTGGGGGGTGTGGAGCGCCTGGTCTTGTTGCTAACATGCTTGTCATTTCAGATATTTCGTCCCGAGTCTTCCTTGGTTGAACTTTGCCCGGGAGAAAGCGTCACTCAGTCTCTTGATTACGGACATTTCACCCAGAAAGCTCCCGATCTCGGCCGATCTCGGAAGCGAAGCAGGGTCGGGCCTGTTTAGTATTTGGATGGGAGGCCAACTGGGAATCCAGGTGCTGTAGGCATCCTCCCAATGTTAAGTGTGCTATTCCCGGTGTTGCATCTTAACCATGTTTAGACAAGCAGTGCCAATTTTCGGGGGTTCCCCCTTAGTTTTCTTAATTTACACAGGGCAGATTTTAGGAGCAACAAAAAAGAAAAAAAAAACTGCAAACGTACAGCACCAAGGGCCCTCCCGTTTATGGTGCTTTTCAGCTGTGGTACGATCGCTTGAAGGGTTTGGTTCTCTAACTGGGGCATCGTCTGATCGCTGCATGCTTTAATCTCCTTTACTTCACTATGCTCACGTATAAGTGTCTCTCAAATCGGTGTATTAACACTTGTTACACAGAAATTATGGAAATGTCACTTCTTGCAATCCTTTACTTCGGCACGTATCTTCAATGTTTGATCCCTTTCCCTGCCAGTGCCATCCACAGTTGAATGACTGACAGTTATCAGCAGTTACAAATTACGCGAGCAGTTACAAGCGTTTATACGAATGTTCAGCAGCAATAGCAGTCAACAATTTTAATCGGGAAGTCGGTGCTTCCCCCCAGTAGCCAAAGGCAAATGCAGCAATGCAGCTTTCAATGTAAACTGGTAAAAACAATGATCATGGCAGGTATGATGTACTTGCTGCATCATAAGCAATATTGTCTGTCAGCGCGCTCAAGTGAAAGTTTGCAATATTATTTACAAGCTCAGTTGCTGCTTATTTATCTTATGCAACTAACAACCATTGACAAAGCCAGCAACCCTGACGTATCGGGTATGATGTTCTTGCTGGATCATATATCCGCATGCAATGACAGAAACAGCAAAATACCAGTCTGGAGGCACATCACCTAGGCACAGAATAGCTCCCTCAAGCACAGGGGGACCCGGGTGCAGGTACTCAGGGGGTGCCACCAGGGGCAGGTTTACACGAGGTTTTATGGTTGCAACGACACAAGAGGGGACACCGGGTGCATCACTCATGTGTGGTCACGGTGTGCAAGCACACATGAGGTGTCTCGGCCTGCAAAGCAAGGCACGTTTCCTGGTAATAGGACCAGCAGGACTGGGGCATCTTAAGTTAAAAATAAATAAATAAATAATAAATAATCCAGTAATGCAAGGCATTCATTTTCTTTAACAAAAGTACCAGGGCACTCGTCAAGTGCCATTGACAGTACCCGTGGGTAAGTGCGATGACTCCGTTTTTTCGAGCCCACCCCTCCCCCTCATTATACAAACAGCGCCATCTTGTGCAGTGGTCACATGTCTCATTTATTTCCAATTATTTTCAGTAGGGGGCAGGGTGCATTGTGCAATCTGTGTATTGCACTGTGACAAGTATATCGGCCAAACTACAAGGGGGGACAGAAGGTGCCCCGTGGACATGGTATCAGTGGGTGAGCACACTGGTCCCTTGGAGGACGTGATGGGGTTTTGGCCGTCTGGGGCGGGGCCTGCGCAGACGTAAACTGGAGGTCAGTCCAGGCTTCCCACTTGACCCAACTGGGTGATCACAGGCCCTTTTGCATTTCAACTCGCTTCCTTGTGTTCTTCACACGTGGGAGTGCTCTCATGCGAGTCGATTTAGCAGACGGCAATGTCGCTAGACCTCATGTAGGATACAGATGCCATTAGGTCTCAGTTCACTGGTAGGATGTTCAGCAATACTGAGGTCCACAACACTCCAGAAATGAAATACAGCGGATGATGCAAATGCCCATAGTTACCACATTTACAGATTGGGACGGGTTACTGGGTATACCTTGCCAGGACAGTGACACACACTTTACATGAACTGGAGCCTCAGTAAAGGTATGATGGAATCACAAACTGGTACGTGGGTCTCTCCTCTCCAACATGCTGCGGGGGCATTATGTTGGCAGGGCTGTGACTGGCAGGCAAGGGCATCAAGGGGCGGTATTAAGCAACAGGGTCAGTTGCAGGGTGAACTGCGTAGGTTGTCACTCAGCGAAAGGGTGCGGTGGTGGCACACTTCATATCATTCCCAAACCAGGTCAGGAATGCACACTTGTGCACAACAGCACATGCGGTAGTATTAGCAGTTGCCCTTGGTAGAAACTCATTTGAGGGCCCCTGTTTGGATCAGCTCTGAATTTGAGACAGTCCAGCTCTTTCTTGCCCACTTTGGGAAAAGTACTACAGTGCACGGGCAAACTCTTCCAATTTCTAAATGTGTTTCTATACAATATTCAGGGATGGTGACATGTTTGCAATAGGGTAACACAGCAGCAGCTCACTAATAGTAATGAAAATAATAGGTGAGTCTGCCAACTAAAAAAACCTTTTAGTGATGTCGTAAGGGTGGAACACATGGCCCAAGCGGCGCATGGTGAAGTTTTGCAGGGGGGCATACTGGGCTCGGGAATCTGAATGATGGGGTCGGAAGTGCGACCATTGGTGTTAGTTTCGCTCTCACAGGTTGAGAAGAATAATACGAGACTTGTACTTGGTTGGTGCCAATTTGATAAGGGACTGTGTTCTCCGCAATCACATGTGCCACCTGTCCAGAATCGTTGCATTTTCAGCATACTACTACACCAAAGCCATATTAGGGCTGTTCGCCTGGTTGGTGTCCTGTGCTAGAGAAGGGCAGATTCGGGCCTCCCGTCCCCGGGTAGGGGAGGGCAGTGCTCTCTCTAGGTGCAGCTGCTATTTGGGTGGCCTTTGGGGTGCATCTTGATGATGGCACCATGGGTCAACGAGTGGCGTGCTCAGTATGAGGCGAAACCGGCACAAGCCGGTTCCCCCCTCAGCGCAAGGTGTGTACATCACGCAAGGCTTGTAGTTTGCAGGCGCCCATCTCCAGTACTTACAGTGCCAGGCTGTTCAGACTGACTGTGTATATTTGTGATACTCTGCTCCATCTGGGCCACGTCAGTCTCATACCTTACCAGGCACTTTGACTCCCAAAGTATTGTATATATGTTACTGTCTCACACATGCACACTCCAAGCTCTGGAATATCTCTCAATAGCAGCCTTAAACCTTGGTCGTCTTAGAGTTTCTTGTTGGTCAAACAGGCGTAATTACTGATATCGGTATGTCTCCCTCATCTTCATGGTTTGATTGCTAGCGAGAAAGTGTCATTCATAGTCTTTTATATGTCACTCATAGTGCACTGGAATGATGGAAATGTCACATATAGCAGTTGAAACCTTGGCAGCCGTGGATGGGGGCGGCTAGCTCTTGGTTGGCTATGCAAGAAAGCTATAATTGTGGCTTATTTGACCTAGCGGCTAAATACCAGGCAATATGCAGCACATTGCCTGAGCGAGCTGAGTAGCCCTGCAGATTAGTTGGGCCTGCACGAGCCACACATAAAGCTCCTACATTCTGGCCCACGCTGAGACATTTACATAAGTTGTATCACAGCATCGCCAGTTTCTATACTCAGGCCCGTTGGTACTATGGTGATACATCATCAATTTGCACAGATTTTGGGCATGCATTAGCCACACATACCTCCTCCAGTCTAACCCCACTAAGACCATTCAGCTCTGGGCAAAGTTCACCCGAGATGCCAGGCAATAATGCTATATGGGGGCCTTCGTGGTTTTAGGCAAGTAACCAGAGGCACCGAAGCCAGTAGTACTAGCTTACAGGTTTATGTATTTGGTGGATACATCTGGACAATGGCCATCAGCTCATCTGTGCATCATTCTTCCTCAAGAGAGCAGGCATTATTTGAAGCCCCCATCCATCGAAGGCACATATTTAATTTGATGACACTTCTTGATCTGATAAAGTAGCACGGATAGGGAGCAGAGTAGTCGGACAGCGTTTGTGGCTTGACACACAAATCATGGCAGGGCACACATGGGGGGATGCACAACAGACATACAGTCACACAAACCAGAGGGACACCATTCAGTTGTTCGACACATTTCAACAACAGAATTGCCTGCGCAAATGTCTGGTCGATGCAGCAGAGTAGGTGCACTCTGTATACAAGGGCATGCTACCGGTTGCTCAGGGGAGACAAAACACCCGCCCTATAGCCGGGGAGCCAGGCATTTGCAGAAGTTGCCATTTAACTAGTGGGTTGCGGTGCACAAAGCTGGGGGGAACATGGGGTCATAGCATAATTTGGCTACAATGATTGAGGAATGATTGTTTTGGCATTCCCACTTCTCGGGAAAGGGCAGGTAGTCGTACATGTTGTTCCCCCCTCCTATACGTCAGGTACACGAGGACACCAGTGCTTAATGTCGCCTATCCCATGGCAGGATAGTCACCAAGGGGTGGAGGCACTATACTAGCCTAAAACTTTGAAACTGCATATCTCTTGTTCTACGGACTGGAATTGGGATGTTTTGGGATCATTATATTTATTAAAATTAACTAGTTCTAAATTGGTTTGGGATTTTTCTTGTGTTGTATTTTCACTTTATTACTGGTTGTGGTTGTGTGCTGCATAAGTACTTTAGACATTGCTTCTAAGTTAGGCCTGCCTGCTTCTGTGCCTAGCTATCAGAGTGTGAAGCACAGGTTAACTTAGTGACTTTTATGGTTCGCCCTGACAGGGGTTTTGGTTGTTGCTTCAGAAGGGTCTTCATACCCCTCAAATAAAAAACAAACTTTGTACAATGTTTAGATAAGTATCCAAGCACTTGAGCGTTTATGCCACCTGAAGAGGTTTCGGAAACAGGACCAAAGTGCAGTGCAGTCTAGTTTCCATATGAAATCCACGTGTCTGAAGGAAACATGCACTGTAACTGGTTTTGCTCCAGTTCTGTGTGTGAGAGAAGTTCATACCTGCTGAATGTATTGTACAAGTTCTGCTCGTGAGGGGATCTGACAGGCTGTCTAAGAGCCCTCTCAGCTTTGCCTCGAATTGCCTGGAAAACCACTTATGTTTTCCACTGCTATGATGTAGTCGCCTTGAACAACTGATTTAGAGTCTGGTGTTAAAGCTACTGACTCTCAAAGACAGCCTATATAACACACCTTTTCTTTTTTTCTGTTTTCTGACATGACAAGTTGCTGTCTCGGGTATTATCAGAATTCTGCATCGATCAGAACCCAGCTGACAGATGTCACCAAAAATGAAAGTCATATGTGTCTTGAAGGTGTCATATATCTTTGAAAGCCACTTCAGTGTGCATTGCAGAGGTCCACAACGTGGCCTAGATCGGTCTAGAGGCAACCCAGACCCAGTAGGAGTAGGATCCCGAAGCGCCTAAAAGTATCATTGCCTACACCAACAGGACCTTTTCGAGAGCTGGAAAGGTTACTCACCAGCAGAGGAAGAGGGCGTGGCAGAGGTGTGCACGTGAAAGTGCTTCCGCCTAGTCCTGTTTGCAAAAGCTCTCCTTGTCATCGTGGATTACAAAGGCCATTGTCACAAAATGTCACCCAAGACTGAACAGTAGAGTTTGAGACTACAGAACAATGGCTTCCACGTGCTGCACACAGATGACAAACCACACTCTGGTCGGCCCCCTCCCGGGTTTCCACTGACGCACGTCATCGACTTTTCAGCTTCAATGAATCCTGAGTATTTTGTGATGTTCAAAGTGAGCGTGTGTGTCTTCAGCAGGGCTCTCGTCTCCTCCTTCCTAAGGGCCCCCCAAAACAGGTAAGTAATGCTGGTAAAGAGACTGCTGAGCCAAAGGTGTGCTGCGCTCTCATGGATGAGCTGCTTGAGAAGGTGCTTGGCACTAATCAGGTTCATCAAAGATGAACAGGTCGTTCAGGCTTGGAAGCATCGAACGCTAACCCTTCCGCTTGCTAAGGACCATCCTCGTGACTCAGTTACATTGCTCTCAGCTGGGGCCCACGCGCCTCCACTTCACTGTTGATAAACTCCGCAGCGCAGCAGGTGCTCACGTGTGGAGGTGTGCACTATTACATACCGATCATATAACCAAACGTTAACCAGTTTGCGGTTCTTATTAACTTGCTCTGCTGTCTACTTACAGTGAATGGGTTATTGAACAGTGAGGAAGGAGTACATTCACACCCTGTTGTGAGTTCATAAATGCCCAATGAGTTACACCAACATCCTGGTGCAACCCACATCTTTTCGATTTGGTGCAAGGAATTTGCTTTTCCATTTCCATAATTCACTTCACAGTTTAGCCTCCTCGAAGGAGTCCACCCCCTTCAGAGCTCGCTTCCCTTGTGCAACTCTAGGGTTTGTGACACTTGCGCATCAGGGTTTTATTTCTCATGGTATTAAATCGCAACTTTCCTTGAATTAGCCTGATCTAGTCTGAGGTCACTGTCATCTTCTTGTGGGGCTGGGTTTGTTCTTACTCCTAGGATGAATTGAACCAAAGCACAGTAAGATCCAACCACTTATTTCTCTCATCTCATGGAACAGCGGTTTGGGAAACCTCTACTGCACCAAACAAAGTTACTGTACTACCTATGGTGTGAAGGGTTTGTCCCCGTTGTCTCGTCCTCACTGCCTTCCTGGGGCAACAACTCTCTGTAGGAACTCTATCAGAGTGGCTTTGAACTGAGCTGCAAATTCCTTTCTAGTGAGAAGCTGCCTGCCACATGGTGTTTTTTTTTATTTTTTAAATGCAGATTTATATAGCGCGAACTCGACCCGAAGGTATTGGAGCGCTTTACATGAGCACCGATTACTTTACACAAGGACACATTCAGGCACGGGGAGATTAAGTAATTTGCACAGAATCACAGGATGTGGACAAGACCCCGAGGCTCGAACCTTGGTTTCCAGCACCAAAGTCGTCAATCTAGCCGGCGGACCACATCCTCTCCCAAGGTGTTCCCTCTTAGGGCATGCCTGGCCTCTGCACTACCCTATTGCAGAACGGGAGTACAGGGATTTCTCAGGATGAACTTAGCCTTCATTCACTCGTCATCCTTCCTGCAGCCAATCATCAGTCATCAGGAGGGTTCTTATTGAGCCACCGGTGTTTATCGCGATCCTGGCATCCAACCCAGAGTCCTGTGCTTCTGTTGTCCACCTCTCACTGCCAACGATTCACTACTCCAAGGGGAGTCTTGACCAGTGCGGCCATCACACTAGGATTCTGGGACTCCTCCCATGCAAACTTGACAGGGAATAGGAAGCGGTTTAAACAAGCGCTACCTTGTTCTTTTTCTTTCATCTGCACTGCGGGCACAGGAGTTGTGTTCTAAAACTTACCAGGAAACTCTTTTCTGGTTTCTCAGTGGAGGGAAGGGCGCCAAGACTGCCATTATTTATTTAGCCATGCTGCAACTCCTTTTACCTTCACTGTTACCGTAAAAACCTTTGTCTGGATTGTTTTGGAAAACCACCCAATACCTTGCATTTGGATAAAGGTCCATGCGTCAACATACAATTCCCAAATTAAATGCAGAAGCCTAAGGTCCAAGCTGTAGTTGTGCAATTTACTCTTACATTCTATCATGACTTACTCCATTGATAGATGCAGACAATTGATGAAATAAACATTCAGATGCTGTCCTTTTATTTGACTATATAAGTTTAACATACAGTTTTGAATTAACCCCAAATGAACACGTAAACCACCAATTTGCCCCTCTGAGAATATTCCCATTCAACATGCCTAGTTTTATAGGTTTCAGGAGAGCACAATTTTCTCAAACACATTCCACGTGTTATCGAAGAAGGCTGTCAGCCTAAAAGAGAAGGGCTCAGTCTAAAGCCCTTTCTTACGTACAGAATGGTCAAGCTCCCCTTCCAAGATGTAAGAATCAACAGATTTTTAATGCAGACGTTAAATAAGTCCGACAGCTTAGTGGGTCACTCACAAATATGTTTCTCATGTATCAATCATAAATATAGATCATAATCAAAAATGTGAAGGAATCTAGATTTGAAATGCATCCTGCGTGCTATAATGCCCATTAATATTTCATAAATAAGTTTCCTTTGAACTCCTATAGTGTATACATCTACATATATGTAGAAATGCACAGCTCTCTGCACATGTCTTATATAGTTGCATAGCACTTCAGCAAAGAAATGCTTACTCAGATTAACTATGATTAGGCATTCTAGGGGTCTCCAAACTTTTCTTTAATAAGAACTACTTATCAATGAAAATCATCCAGAGCTACTAATACTATTAGTACTGTAATAGCTTAATGTCAGACAATATTACACTAGTGCCACCCTTGCAAGATTAGCACCAGTGATCACCTCTGGGCATCAAGCTAGGTTGTCAGTAGTAACATAAAAAAGGATTTGTCAATTTGGAATGTATTGACCTGAGTTATACATAACAGTCGTTGCTGCAACACCACTGGCACGAAGGTAATAACATTTGTAATAACTCTTTTGAACACCAAATGATTTATCACTCAAATATCAACTTTAAATATATTTTGGAAATTCAACTATTTTTTTCCGACATCAGCAACGAGTTCTAAACAGGCACAATTTTTTGTCTCAAATATACTCTTTTTAATGTTGGTATACATATTAATTCAGCCAAGCAAAAGCTTCTAGTTTAGTAGCCTGGGATGCACACAGGAGAGGTACTTGTAGGTACATGATGAGCCACCAGTAGCTCACGAGATACTCTTTGTAAAAGCCTGGTCTAGTCACACTTTAACTAATGCAGTCAAAGATTAGTTGTGTCAATTATGGTTGCAACATAGTAGTCAGCATATCACCTTAATGCGGCAGTGACATATGGATGTACATACACCTATGTGCTCAGACATACTTTGCACGCCTACTAGATGACAACCTAAACAACATATGCATGTGACGGTCGCAACACATGGAGACAACACCAATTCATGTTTCTGATATGTTGGTGCTGGAAGTGGGAATTATTTACGTCACCATGTTTGTGAGGGAGTAGTTCAGTGCCTTAAGTTAAGAGAGGGCTGAAGCCAGTCATGTTAAATTAGAAGTCAAATGCATTTTTTCTGGGTGGGTGTCTAGTAAAGCCTTCATAAACTGGTTCAATTTAAAGGGGTATGTAGTGATCTGCTTCTAATGTTATGCATTTCCCTTGCCCTGGTTCTCTGCCTAGTTATGTGATGTCATGTAGAATGTTATGGATGTGGGACCTGAAGGGTGGCAGTTGGAGGAGATGGGCTGAGCAGCCAGGAGGCTGCTCCTGGTGGGGCTTACATTAGACTTACAAAGGAACCTGTATGATGTAACTGAAGAATAAACTACAACTACAAGACCTTGTCTATGAGACTTCTTTTCATTTCTACAGGGACATTGAACTTTTCCTGAATGTCTCTTCTTTCTTGATCTGTTAGGGAAGATCAGGGATCTTGGCAGATTACTTGGTAAATTTCTGACTTGTGCTTAGTGAGGTGGAATCTTTGGCAAGTCTTTTTACTGTTTCATGCTGCATGAGAGGAGTTACTATTATTGTTGTCATCATCATCATTAATACTATCGTTATTATTAACAGATTTTACTTTTTTTACTAGAATATAAAGTTCGAAGATATGACGAATGTAGTCTACTTTTGAACAGTTATTTTATCACTCATAAGCAATTATTGGGTAGCTTAAAATATACCTTATTAGTTAAAGATCAATTTCAATTAAATAACATTCTGAACATGCAATATTCGTGTTCTGCAATTTTGTTGAAAGTAACATCAAGTTATACAAACCTGAAGAATCAAATAAAATTAACTAGCCTTTAGCAAATAGTGTCTATTTAGTTATTGAATTTGCTTTTGTGTAACGTTGTATGAGCCAGTGTAGGCTGGCATTGCAGTCTTACGCCGTGTGTATTTCTGCTGCTATAACATTTTCAAAACAAATATAAAAACTTACATGCCAAATACAAAATTTCCTTTGGCTTAAAAAGACAACTTCAAAAACAGCAATAGAGATTGCATGTTTCTAAACTTAAATATGGAAGAATAGAAGCTATGCTCAGAATGAAAGCCGGGTGATGGGAGGAAAACATGCATTAGCAAAGCCAATAAATCTGCTTTGTCAGTCAAAGACGTTTCTGTTATGAAAGTTGTATTGATTTTTTTTAAATTTTGTATTGCAACCATGACAGATAAAAGAAAAAAAGTTTTTAAAAAAGCATTCTACCTAAATGTGGTGGCTGCATGCTTACAATAAAAGTAAGTAGAAACAAAACGAGACATCACACCAGACTTTGCCAATGCTCGTTTCAGGGAGTGGGTACATTCTTTATTGAAACCTGCTAAATACTAATAAATATAAATAAATTAACAATGATGTGCCTGCAGTCTCTTACAGGAACCTCATGTAAGGCACTAAGGAATGTTCACTCTCCATGCAATAAAGTTATATAGTGGTTGCTCTTATACCAAAATAGACAAGCTGTGCTTTTCAGTTTTTAACTTGTTTCTGTACGTGTACTGTTTTACCTATACTTAAGTGTGCACTGCTGTGTTGCCTGTTGCCATTCTAAAAGTCAGCTCTGCTTTGCAAGCTGCTTTTAAATTTATATTATATGCAAATTCGACTTTGGATTTAAAGGTACTTCCAAAGTATTAAACTACCTTATTTTTACATATGTCACCCGTATAGTCTACCTTAGGTGCCCCCAGGGTAGGGTGCCATGTAAATATAAGCAGGGACATTTTAAACGATGTTTTATATGCCCTGGTGAGGGAAATCTACCAATTTAGTCTTTTTCCCATTGTAGCATTTTAGCTCCCCAAGCTAACATGGGAATATGGTAATAAAGTATAACTATTGACAGGAGTGGGCTAAAATAATATTTCAGGAACTTATAAGATTAGTAATTATATATCTGACAACTTGCTAATGGCGAATTTATCATAACTAATACAGAAAATAAGTTATAGAATTTTCTTTTCTGTAAGCCGAAATCCAGCCTTCTAGCAGTTTCTCCTGATGGGTCAGCCTTGATAAGATGAGTCAAATTGTTCTGATGAGGTGATACGTGCCATGCATAGAGACAAAGGATAGCTGGTGGGGAGAGATCTGCAGCGGCAGAGAACAGGACAAGAAGGGGGTTGGGTAAACAAACTGGTCTTCAAAGAGAGCAGGACAGTAAGGATGCAAGCCAGGCCTACCTCCTCTTCCAGTAACCCCCAGCCAGATGGAGCCCCAGGAATGGAATTTGCAGGCGGTCTGGAAGCGGAGTGTTAAGGGAAATGAGCCACACCAGTAGGTTGGCTTAGTCAGATCTTAAGCCCAAGAAGAAAGTATCTCAATCTTGAATTTTAGAATACAGTGCTTTGTGGGACAAAAATATGCCACACTTTGGAGGAAGCTGTCATACATTTGGGTGGCACCCAGGACCCTATTAGTTAAGGGTGCTCCCCTGCTTGTCACCCCAGAAACACTGGATACATATGGAAGAGCTGACTAGCCACTCAGATCCCCTGACTGAAACTGCAAGAAGAAGTAGGACTGCCCTTCTGGAACCCTAGCCTGTACCAAGAGGACTTCACCTACTGCACACTAAGGAGCTACAGACAACTTAAGGACTTTTGCCTTGTTTCAAAAAGAGAAGGACTGGACTCCCTGTAAGCAATATGTTTAAAGTGTTTCACCGGCATCGTTCCATCAAGAAGAACCCAGTTGACCACTTTCAGCTGGACTTTGAAGAATTTGGCTTGGTGCATTGTGGGAACTGTAGTCCCAATTTCCGAGGAGCAACTCAAAGATTCTGGAACCTTGGATTTTGTTTGTGGATACTTTGAACCTCCAAATGGAACTTCAGGGAGCACCTCTTGAAGTTTGGATAACTTTTGAGAACTTTTGTGAAAAAGCTCCATAAGTGTACAGACCTGGATTTCAGATTTGTCCCACTGAAAGCTCCAGAGCTCAAGACTTCCAGGATTTCACCGAGGTCTCATGCAAATCCAAGTCGCCATCGTCGATCCAAAGTATGGCCAAAGCTCCATAAAAACAACTAAGTGCGAAGGTAAAAACTTGACCGGGCCTTACCTGCTCTCAATCAGCTACCAAGGGTTGAGCAAGGGAATAAGTTATTGAGAACTTGACTGTGCCTTATATTGCGCTTGTAGCCATATTTCTAGTGGCAGGTGCATACTTATCCCTACTAATAATGCACCTTCAACAATTGTTATATTTTCTTTCTAACGATGAGAATCGAAAAAAGGCAGGACATATTTATTTTTCATAATGAGCAAAGGTCAGAGGTATAACCACTCAGCTGACAACAACAACAAAACACTCAGGCACATATTGTGCAACATTTGCTGAAAGTTTGTCGATGCCACCCCAGAAAAATAAAAACATAGTATGGCATGCCATAACCATGATGGGTCTGATCCATGAACTGCTCTCAAAAATAAAGAGAGGGAAAAATGCCAGAAAGGGAACAGCTATATGAGAAGAGATAGGGGAAAGCAGATTTAAAAAAAAATTGTTTACACTGAATCTGTTTTGTCGATAATAGTTCAGAAAGTAAACGGGTCCCTCTAGTCAATGATACCAGAAAACGCTCCAAAACGTATATCAACACCATTGATCAAAGTGGTGTCATGGAATCCTTATTGTTGTTTGTTTATTTACCTGCACTCATGGTGTGTGAACATGGCTACAAAGCCATGTTGCACTGAAGGAGGTTGGGGGGGTGTGGAGGAGGGGCTGTGTCACAAGCGCTAGACAATGCTCTGCCCATACCAGTTGCTGCAGATTAAACCTTGAATGTATGAATGAGAAGGGTTAAATAAACCTACATGCTGCCCACAATTCATGGAAAGCAAACAAATGAGGCAAATGTTGGAAGTAGTGAAGCTTAATTTATTTGCGCTTATAAAGTTGCTTGATGAACCGATACTTTGCCTAACAGTTAATGAGGGCATTGTTTAGTTTGAAAGCGGATGAACAGTGGAATGATACTTCAGGGCCTGATAAAGTGGCTTCCCTCCCTCCTGAGTACAATGCCTTGACTTATAATCAGCAGGGAAATAAAAGAGGAGGTGGAGTTGCAATACTTAGCCGCAGGATATTTGCCACTGAGAAAATAGTAGAGGAAAGTCTGGATGGGGCAGAGGTCCTGGGGATTAAGTTGGGACTTACATCCTCATGCCTGATAGTGGTAGAGGTATACCGTCCTACCCGGTTAACCCCGTTGTTCAATGACCTGCTCCACGAAGTTACGAGTGATCTGTGTTCCAGATATCAACAGATCCTGGTTCTTGGGGATTTTAACTACCATTGGGATCGGATACCAAGAGACTGTACATCTAGCAGGTTTGATGAAGCTATGACCATGCTGGGGTTGCACCAAATCGTGAAGTTCCCCACACACGAGAAGTGCCATACCCTGGACCTTATTTGGATCACGTCATCAGCTAAACTACATACTGATTGCAGGCCATTTAGCTGGTCTGATCATTTCTTGGTCAGCCTCTCACTCCCTGTAGACAGCCGCCCCAAACATTTATCCGCAGGGTGGAGGGAGGTACAGAATTGGCGTAAGATAGAAGACGCCAAGCTGAGGGAAGTATTGAACGAGACACTACATCTTGGATCTCAGTCCGGGGTCCCGTATTTGAAGTATGAGGAATTCTTACATCGGTTGAGGCTAGCCATTGACAAGGTAGCCCCTGCCTGCAGGGAAAGAATAATGAATAGCATGAAGGGGGCCCCATGGTACACGCAAGAACTTAGAGGGGAAAAACAAGCTCTCCATCAATGTGAGCGACTATGGCGGAAATTTTCCGATCCAGAGTCTAAGGAGGCATACAAAGTAAAATTGGTCCTCTATAAAGCTTCAATTATCAGGACCAAATCTGCGCATTATGAAGCAAGGATCAGCGAGGCGACAGATACTCAGAAAGAGACCTTTATTGTACTCAGGGAGCTGAGTCATCTGAAAGAACCAAGGACGGTCGCCAGTTAGGCTGACTGTGACAAGATACAGGATTTCTTTTTAACTAAGGTTGACGACATTATTATAGATATAGGTAACACGTGCATCACCCCCTGCCCCTGTTAGTGGTGGACCCGCCTGACTTTCAGTGCACTGCTCTCTCTGTGTTCCCTCTGCTCGAACCACATGATTTAGCTCACGTTGGGGCCAAAGTAAAATCTGGGTCATCTGAGGACCCTTCTCTGCCCAAGAGATGCTGTCCTACTAAATCTTTCTTTGGCGACAGGAAAGGTACCAAAGAAATTTAAGGAAGCCTTGGTGATCCCGTTGCTGAAAAAGGCAGGGGCGGATATCAGGGTTCTCAAAAACATCAGACCCATTTCCAGACTCCCCTTCCTGGCTAAAGTTCTCGAACAACACGTACTCAAAGTCCTCTCGTCCTTCGTTGAACAATATCAGCTGCTACACACTCTGCAAGCTGGTTTCAGGGCTCACAACAGCAATGAGTTGGTGATGCTTTTAGCGCTGGATGACCAGCGGCTTGCAGCTGATAAGAAGACCTCGAAAGCTCTAATTTATTAGATCTCTCAGCAGCATTTGACACGGTGAAATCACGTGCAGTTGTTAGCCCGTGTCCGGCGGCTGGGAGTCACTGGGAAGGTCCTCCAATGGATTACTTCTTTCCTGGAGGATCAGTCTCAAAGAGTCCAACTAGGAGATAGCATGTCTATGCAGGGCAACCTACGATGGGGGGTCCCAGAGGGCTCCGCGCTGTCCCCTCTGCTATTTAACATGCACCTTCAGCCTCTGATAGATGCACTGGCAAAAACAGATTGTCAGGTGTTAAACTACGCTGATGACACTCAGTTAATTGTACGAATTGACAACTCCCCCGACTCACAGCGTAATGTCTGGAATATTCTCCGGTTCACTATGAATTGGATGACCTCTAATTCACTGAAGGTAAATCCAGATAAAACAGAAGTGCTTGCTCTTACTACAGTGGTCTCGCCCTGGTCCAGTCTTTTTTGGCCTCAACTGCTGGGCACCACCCCGGTGCCAGCCGTGAAGAGCCTGGGTATTAAATTGGACATTGGATTAACCATAAATAGCCTGGTGTCTGCTTTTATAGGGAGCTGTATTGGCTTGATGCGGCAACGTCGGAAACTGGTGACCCTGCTGTCTTTCTCCACCATGCAGATGGTTGTAACAGCATTAATCTTGTCACGCTTAGACTATGGCAATGCAGTCTACACTGGGCTTCCCGAAAAACTCCTGGGGAAACTCCAAGTGGTTATGAACGATGCGGCAAGGTTGATTTATAAATTGCCAAGAAGAGCCCATGCCACCCCTCTGCTACAACAGTTACACTGGCTTCCCATTAAGCAAAGGGTTAGATTTAAGGGGCTGTGCATTGCACACAAATCTCAGTATGGAGATGCACCCAAAAACATCAAAGACCGCCTGAGGCCTTATGCGCCTAGACGCTGTCTCCGGTCGTCAGAGTCTAGCTTGTTAGTCTGCCCACGTTTTAATAGAACTACTCTAGGGGGCCGGGCATTCTCAGTTACTATCCCCCAGATTTGGAACAAGCTATCGGACGTATGCGTAAGGAAGCCAGGTTACTACCGTTCCGGAGGAGACTTAAGACCATCCTGTTCACAGAGGCGTTTGGATAAGTTGTACTCCACTGTGTGTTGAGTATAGCTGTGCGAAAGGATTCTGGACCTTCTGATTTGTTACAGCGCTTAGAGACCTTCTGGTGATTGGCGCTCTATAAATACAATTTACCATAACATAACATAACATCTACCAGCTCATCCCAGGAAGATTGACCACACTTAATCTGTCTGTGAGTGATGAAAGCGCATCAGTTTGATTCCCGCTTCTCTTTAGGTCTAACTTGAGCGCTTCCTTACACAAGATTGAGCTTCAGCACTATGAAAATGTTCCAAAAATTGATGCAAGCAATCATGTTCTAACAGTCAAATCCAAAACATCATAAAACATGTTAATAAAATACACTAATACAGCAATGCGTCCTTCTTTTTGTGTAAATTATGGCACTGTTTTTGGTAAAGTCCAATTGCCCATAAACATGATATGAAATATTGAGAATGCCTAAAAATGTGAAATAGTACTGCTGGTAAAAAGAAAATTACCATTCACACTATGCACAGCAACACATCTCAGCGAGGCTAGCATGAAATTTAATTTAGGGGAGGATAATGAAGACTGTGTTTAGCGCGGGAGCCCGCTGGAAAATATCACTGTTCAGTGGAGATCTGCTTACCAACCATGGATCTTAGAAAAACACCACCTTTTAAAGATACAGAAGGTAATAAAATAATTTAGGATAGGTTAATTTTGCAGTATTGGATAAAAAATAAATTGAGCGAGCAATACTGCTCTGAGCACAGATGCACAGGAAATATGTGAGATATCAGAAATAAAATCTGCCTTATACTGTGAAAAGCAAGAGGGTGACTGGGGGCTGTTAAATAAAATAAAGCACAGATTTGGTAGGGGGAATAAATAAACCATCTTCGGGACTGAAACATTCTACATTTTAGGCAGATGTGCACATGCGATATGACAAAATGTGGTCACTCACAGTGCCTGGGAGCCAATGAATTAATTAGGCTGATCCACTGGTCCAGTGTATGTGCTGTGGTGGGTGGAGATAAAGGTGCCGATTACAATCCTGGAAAAACCGGGTACGAACCGTCGGTCGGAGCGTTTTCTCCGTCCGACTCGTACCCGGTTGTAAAACTTTACAAACATGGAAGTACGATTCGCACGGAAACACCATTTCCATACGAATCGTAAAAAACACCGTCCGACGAAATTATACATACCAATGTGATCCGGGAATGCGCCAACGTGACGTCGGGACGCTGTCAGGCAGCGTTTCACGACCCAGGAAGTACGATTCGAACCGACAGCAGTCCAGACGGCAATATTTTCACGGCACCCAAAAAGTGCCAGAAAAGCGAAGTACGCCGCGAAACGACCAGAATAGGGGGCCCGGTACGCGCCGTACCCCCCCCCAGCCCCCGTGAGTACGCGCCGAACCCCCCCCAGCCCCCGTGAGTACGCGCCAAACACCCCCCAGCCCCCGTGAGTACGTGTCGAACCCCCCGTGTATGTACACCCGTGTACGTGTCGAACCCCCCCATGTATGTACACCCGTGTACGTGTCGAACCCCCCCTGTATGTACACCCATGTACGTGTCGAACCCCCCGTGTATGTACACCCGTGTACGTTCGAGTCGTACCCTCACCCGTGGATGTACGGTGCGTACCCCACGCACTGAGGGTACGCACCGTACATCCACGGGTGGGGGTACGACTCGAACGTACATGGGTGTACATACACGGGGGGTTCGACACATACACGGGTGTACATACAGGGGGGTTCGACACGTACACGGGTGTACATACACGGGGGCTTCGACACGTACACGGGTGTACATACACGGGGGGGTTCGACACGTACACAGGTGTACATACACGGGGGTACGACACGTACTCACGGGGGCTGGGGGGGTTCGGCGCGTTCTTACGGGGGCTGGGGGGGTTCGGCGCATATGTGGGCACATGTCTCCATGTTTGCAATGGGAGTTCGGTGCGGACGGTGTTTTTTCCATACGGTTGTGACATCGGACGCACGGGATGGATTGTACTTGCGCGGTCGGACTTCACTTTTCACGTTTGTACGGTAAATCGTCCGGGGAAGTGTCGTACACATTTTCCGACCCGAGGACGTGTGGGGAATTATTCCCAATGCGACTCGTATGGAGTTTTTCCCATGCGAATCGTACTTGGCAGTTTGTATGGCACTTGTACGATTCGTACGGTAAAAAGACCGGATACGAGTCGTACGGGGAAAATTTTTCCAGGATCCTAATCGGCACCAATATGTTAAAGACGTGGACAGTCCAATGGATGAAGAAGGTTGTCTAATGTATGTGTACTGTGAATGTTTTTTTCTTAATTTTTTGATTACATAAGGCTGGAGAGTCTGCTAAAGCTGTCTCTGGGTGAGACCTAAAAAGAGAAAATGGAAAGGTATAAGACATGACAACCAAAGTGTTGGACTTGCCCTTTCTGCAGGGTTATCCCCAAACTTGTTGCCGTCCTCTGCCTGTTTTTCTGACCTTCTTTTTGTTAGCTTTAAGACTCTGGGCACTTTACCACTACTAATCAGTGCTAAAGTGCATGTGCTCTCTCCTCTAAAACAAGGTATGTTTGGTTTACACCTGTTTGACATATTTGATTTACTTATAAGTTCCTTGTAAAGTGGCATCCCCTATACCCAGGGCCTGTAAATTAAATGCTACGAGTGGGCCTGCAGCACTGCTTGTGCCACCCACAGAAATAGCCTTTCAAATTTTAATCAGGTCTGCCACTGCAGAATTTGTGTGTGCAGTTTACTGCCACCTTGACTTGGCATTTAAAACTACTTGCCAAACCTTAAACTCCCCTTTTGTTACACCTGTCACATCTAAGGTAGGTACTTGGTAGCCCTATGGGTAGGTTGCTGTGTAAGTAAGAGGTAGGACATATGTCTTTATGTGTGAAATGTCCTGGTAGTGACAAACACCCTATTTCCTTTTTCACTGCTGTGAGGACTACTCCTTTCATAGGCTAGCATTGGGAATTCCCTAATATACTTTAAAGTGGTAATTCCTGATCAGAAAAACATGGTGTTGCCATGATTGGGATGTTTAGAATAGTGGTGATAAATCCTGCTTACTGGTGTAGTTGAATTTTACATTAAAATTTTGGAAATGCCACATTTAGAAAGTGGCCATTTCTCTGTGCTTATGACTCTTTGGGCCAGATGTACGAAGCATGCATTTTGCAACTCGCAAATTGTGTCGCTTTGTGACTCGCAATTTGCGAGTCGTAAAATGCAATGTACAACAGTGTATCAGACTCAATTTGAGATTCCCAAGGGGGTCGCAATTTGCATGCCTCATTAATATTCATGAGGCAAGCAAAATTTGCTACCCCATTGGAAATGGCTAGAACTCACAGGGATGGTGGCCTGCTGGTGTCAGCAGACCACCATGTCTGTGACTGCTTTTTCAATAAAGCAGTTTTATTTTTAAACGCATCCCATTTTCCTTAAAGGAAAACGGAATGCATTTAAAAAGGAACAAGTTTCATTTTTCTGTTTCATTTTTTAAGGGCAGGCAGTGGTCCCGGAAGTGAAAGTGCAGTGTAGATTAAAACTAGCTCAGATGTGTCACTCTGCATATACTTCATTCCTGGACCCTCAGGCCAGGATTAAAAACATGAAGGATGGTGGTGATTGGGAGATGTAATGTGCTCCTTACAGTAAGAAGGGGTGTAGGGAGCACATTACATCTCCCTATCACCACCATCCTTCACTTCTGGTGATCCCAGTCACTTTAGAAATCATTTGTTTCTCTTTTGTGTTGTGTTTGTCTTTCCCTACACTATTGCTCCACCCCAGGCATTGGCTGTGCAGGGGTGTTTTGAAGCAGCCCTATGATGAAGCATGTCACACAACTGTGTGCGTGAGGGCAGTATTAAGACACACAGCACGTGCCACCACTAGACAGAGACACTTTTTATCACTCCTTATCTTTGGTGTGTGATTGACTAACCAGAGTGGTGGGCTCTTCCTGGCATAGGTCCATACCCTAGCCAACCAGAAACCCCATTTTTAACACAAATCATTCATATATTATTGTTGAGGGTTAAAGGGACTCCTAGCAAAAAATAGGCGATGCCTAGCAACAGGCAGTAATCCAGAAAGTTTAAAAATAAAGGACACTATGCATGGATATGCAAGGGAAAGTATAGTGACATATTCAAACCCGAGAGAGGGGAAGGGGTAAGCCTTGTGGAATGGGAAAATAAAAGGTGAACCGGAACAATTCTATTGCAAAGATTAATAAGGTGGGGTGTGGTAGCAGAGATGAGTTAAAAAGACTGGAGGAAAGGAGGTGCGAGTATTGGCACATTCTGGAGCTGATTACACATTGCTTCTTGAGGATTTTTTTGCCGAATTTTGGGAATCTGAAACTGAAGACTCTTGACATAAAGCTTACGGTAATAAAACCATTTGCGTAGTTAGATATTTATAATTAACTTTAGAGTTTAAAGGCAGGGGATTTGCTGCTAATGTATATTTTACCAGACACAGGTTGTATATTTCACCAGGCACAGGTTGTATCAGCAAAGCAATTTGAGATGAAATTGGACCCAAATCACCCAGTTCAGTCTTTAACCTTAGAAAATAGATGCTGAGAGAGAATCCAGCCAGAGTTAGGAAGTAAAATATCCCAGAGTACTTAGTGGGGATAAAGCGCACCTAAACATCTTACAGATAAGATATTAAAAGCTAGAGCTTAAACAAACCTACACAAAGCTTGAAATTTACCTATGTTGTTAAAGAGAGAGGAATTGAGAAGTTAGGCTGATTATGTCAACAGAGTTTAATAGAAGTCAAAGCATCTGAATGATTTGCCCCGTGCCTCTAGCCAGAAAGATGAATGATAACATAAGGCTATGTATTGACATAGAAGATTTGAATTTTATTACTTAGGTGAATAAGCATCAGCTGTCTAGCATTTGGGAGATGCTAACACTCAAGGGTGCTGCTAAGTTTACCACTCAACTTGCGGTCAGCAAATCATCAGATTGCATTACAGAAGATGTTTCTCTGTGCACCTATATGAAATTGCATCCAACTTGAGTTTCAATCAACATTAGAGGGATAGGCCTGTATGGAAACTGGTGCCATTGTAAAGTTTCTAGCCAGTTTTCTATACATGAATTACATTTAATTATTTGTTGAATATATCTTAATTCTCTTCTTTCTTATCTATTCTCCAACATGAGCACGTTTCCCTTTCCACACCCCTTTTGGAGCAAACGTTCCATTTCTAAACAGTGAAAATGAATATGATGATTCCTTTGGAATTAAAAACAGTTACGACTTGAACCTTTTTGAGTGCCGCATTTTTTGAAGATGTACTTACATATGTATTGATGAATTGACGATACATGTAATGTCCATATGCTAACCATAATGCATTTCTAAATATTCTGAATGACAAATGTTTTGACAACTAAACTGTGACTATAATCAGTCTAGGACCAATTGTTTCTATATCAATCGTTACCCAGGTCCGTGGACACCGTTGGATTACCCCATTATATTATAATGGCGTTCTCCTCCTTGGCTTAGCCTGCCTTCCTCTTCTGCTGTTGTCTTGCCTGTGACCAGCACCGGAAAGCCCCCTTTTGGAGCCATCTGTGCGCTTTAGAAATCTTTTTAACATAACATAACATGTACTGCAGCTGTTTTTAGATCTTGCCTCCAAACAGCTTTAACTATTATTGTAAACCTATTGTCAGGGCCACAGAAATTATGCACCAGGGTAGGAGCAAATTATGCAGCAGGGTGGACCAAATTATGCTGCAAGAAAAGACACATTATCAGGCATAATTTGTCATATATTGTGCCAGTATTACTTCATATTTTTGTCGCTTTCTTCACATGCTAATACTCTGTGGAAAAAGGTGTCACCTCATTAGTACCAGTTTAACATTTGATCTATTTATTCTATTTTGGTCAAATCTACAAATCATGCAACAAGTGACGGATTTTGTGGCAATAGCGGAAAATCCATAATGATGTGGAAAAAGCAATGGCTGCAAAACCGTATAATTCCACTGGCCCTGAATATAGTGCCCTTGCTCATGATTGGATGAGTGTCTCATCCCTCTAAATCCTATATTCCATTTTTGGCAGCTTTCCTCACTATTCGTGAGCTTGCCCTGCATCAGGGGCATTGCTTCTTTACATTTCCCTATGATTGGAGGAGTTGTATTTGCTAACTTCACAGGACTCTTTCTTTTCTTTTCAGCACTCAATGGGAGTGCATGTCTTTACTTGTTTTCTCCTTTGTCTGCTTGTCCCACTTAAGGTCCCCACCATACTCTCTCTCTTTCTGTTTTAACTCCCCCGCCTGTGCGCTGCTCACCCATACTGCTTCCGTGTTTTATTTCTTGACTTTTACAATGTGACATTTTTTACGAGGGCCCCCACACCCCGGCGCTCTCCCTATCTGCTCTATCAGCTTCCCGTCCTCAATCATCTATTGATCCACCGCCCCTTCATATTCCACTTTAAATTTTTTCTATTTTGAATTTATTTTTTTCGTGAGCCTAGCAGCTTTAAATTTCTACCAGGCCACTCACCTCTTTTATGTTGGTGCTCTTGCCCACTTTATTTTTAATTATTAATTTACTGCATTAAAATGGTTGTCTGACAGTTTGGCACAGCAAATTAAAATGCCTAAATGGTCACTTGTGCATCATCATCATCTATGCACATGCGTTTGCACCCACAGTTGCCATCTTGTAATACTTTTCCCTAAAAATATATTTTTTTTCCTCAAAAGGAAAACACATTCCTATCTGGCTGCCTTGTGAATACATATGTTTGAGTAAGTTTGACAACCTGGCACCCACTTAGGCTTACTTTACTGTTCCAACATGGCCAATATAATTTTTGAATGGTAGGTTAAAAGTTAAATATAAAGCGTGTGAGACTGCCCATGACAGCACAAACAAGCACTGGCAAGGCCCATTAGTCAGATCTTGCCTTTTAAAAGCAGAGGTATTGGCTTTGCCAGTGCTTGTTGAGGGATATAATAGAACTGATTAAACAACTAAGGGGTCGATTCCAATCCTGTATTTTTTTTTCCCGTACGACTCGTATCCGTATTTTTTTCCGTACGAATCGTACAAGTCACGTCCGACCCGTGAAGTACAATTCGTACGGGAAAAAGTACATACGATCAGCCTGATCCGTACGAATCGTAGCGGGCAAAGTTGTACGAGACGGACCCGGACACTTTTCTGTACGAATCGTAAATAGACAGTCCGAGCGTACAAGTACGATCCGGACCGGCTTTCCGATTTACGAATCGTACGGAAAACGTCCCGTACACAAGGAATGACTTGTACATATGCAATGTCGGTGTACGCACCGTACATACGCAATGTTATTGTACGCACCAATGTTGTATTACGCACCGTACATACGCAATGGCGGTGTACGCACCGTACATATGCAATGTTGTTGTACGCACCAATGTTGTAGTACGCACCGTACATAGCAATGGCGGTGTACGCACCGTACATATGCAATGGCGGTGTACGCACTGTACTTAGAAATGGCGGTGTACGCAGAGTACATACGCAATGTTGTTGTACGCACCAATGTTGTAGTACGCACCGTACATAGCAATGGTGGGGTACGCACTGTACATGGCAGTGTACGCACCGTACATATGCAATGGCGGTGTACGCACCGTAGATAGCAATGGAGGTGTACGCACCGTACATAGCAATGGCAGTGTACGCACCGTACATAGCAATGGTGGTGTACGCACCGTACATATGCAATGGCGGTGTACGCACCGTACATAGCAATGGCGGTGTATGCACCGTACATAGCAATGGCGGTGTACGCGCCGTACATATGCAATGGCCGTGTACGCACCGTACATACACAACGCATGGGGGTGTGTGCCTGTACGACTCGTACGCCTGTACCGTACTGAACCACGGACAATGTAAAACAGCACAAGGAGGGTCTATTCGACTCGCACAACACCACAAAACACGTCTACAGTGCACTAGAAATGGAAATGACTGCCCTGGACACATCCAAACAGGCAAACAGAGGGGCAAACTCACAACCACCCCTTATAACACACCCACCAAAAATTCAAGCTAAGGCCCACCCACAAATGGACCAATAAAAAGGGCCCACACACACAAACCATGAGCCTTTGCAACAGACTCACTGCAGCTAGAGAGCACACACCAACAACTGCACCCATCCACCATAACATATACACCGTCACACAACCTCCTTCACACATACCCCCTCTTCACATTCACACCCACAATGTTACATTCAGACCCACACACCGACAACCATCCACACCCTCACCCCACACCATGCCCACAGACAAGAATCCAAAGTTCACAAGGGAGGAGCTAGAGATCCTTGTCAATGAAGTCCTCAGAGTCGAGCCACAGCTGTTTGGAACATTGGTCAGACAGACCAGCATAGCTGAAAAATCACGCCTGTGGCAGAGGATTGTCGATAGGGTGAATGCTGTTGCACCCATCAGAAGGACCAGGAATGAATGCCAAGCCAGGTGGTACGATTTGTGGAGGGCGGTCAAGCGCAAAATGAATGATGACTACACCCAGAGCAACATCACTGGAGGTGGTGCGCCCCGCAGACCAGTACATTTCCATCCCTGGGAGGAGAAGGTGATGGCCCTGCTTCCGCCGGTGGGAGTACATGGACTGCAAGGACTTCCAGAGCCTGGTGAGTACACAAAAAACTTACGTAACATGGGGGTAATGGCATCCACACCCCAACTACACAAAATGCACGCAACTAACCCCAAGCCCTCACCGGCCACAACCAGAGTCAAAAATAACGCTAATGCCACTAACATGTGTATGCTCCATTGAGAAAGCAAGGCCATGCTATGTCTCATGCTACATGAAGCAGCAACCCAAGAATGGATGTTCGGTATGCTGGGAGGGTGAGTGGCACAAAACACATTGTTGAACTCCAAATCAGACACAATTGCCCTCATCCCATATGGCCCAGGTACATACCCATGCACCATGCGTAATGCACAGGGATTGGGAAAGTACTGACAAGATAGCTCACACTCGGCCCGGGTGTAGGCAGCACAAGGCCCTCCTGTGACCAGTGCAAACACAAACACCAAGACAACAAGGTCAGATATCTAGGACAGGAACTCACACTCACTGTCATGGCAGCATGCTCCATGGGGGGACAGCTACATCACCTGGGAGCCCCAGTGCCAAATCACACTACACCCACCTGCAGGCCCTGTCACACACACCCCTTACACAAGCAGACACCCCCGGGACAGGCAATGGATTTACCCACTGTCACAATGGACATGTAACACAACAACACCAATACATAGCCAAAGAAGCATCCAAGCCAAAAATCTACATGTCAAAGAGAACATATCAATCTGTCCCCCGCAACATACCCATCCACAAGTGAACATTGAGGAGAATGCTAGGCACATACAACTATCTGGAGGAACAGTGCCAACTTGAATGTGTATGATACATGCATGTTGCATGGAACAGCATTAACATTGTCTGTCTCTCACACACAGGGCAACGTGATGAATCTACCCCCAACAATGGGGGTGAAGATTCACAGTCCCTGGCCCGGGAGGAACCTGATCCCACCGGCAGCGACGCCTCTCAACATTCCGCGGATGACCCCAACCGACCTGGACCCTCTGGTGTCCAAGCCCCTGCAGGACCTGGTTCAGGACCATCTGTGCCAACCACCACCCCCATTCCTGCCACATCCCAGGAGACACCGAGGAGCCCTGCCCGCAGTGAACAACTGAGCCAGTCTGACCAGGAGGGACAAGGAGCGCCGGGCACCCAGGAGGAGGCAGACAACACTGTCACTGACATCCCTCAGGGGTCCCGTAGACCCGATGTGCCCACAACGGCAGGCCAGGCTTGTGTGGGCAGGGGTGGTGGGAGTGGAGGCAGGCAGAGGCGAGAACCTGACCAGCCAGCTGAAGGGACCGGTATGTCACACATACACAACATCATGGAGGCATACCGGCGTGACACCAGGGAGTTCAGCCAGGTAGTGGTGACCCTCACAGAGATCAAGAACCAGCATGCCGAGCAACACGCCAGTCAACAAGAACACCAAGGATGGATGGAGGCAAGGCTGGCTGAGCTCCTGGCGGTGCAAAGGGACATAAGCCATTCACTCCGTCGGATCGCCGACAACATGGCCAACCACCAGCTACAGGGAGGGAAGAGGAGGAGGATTCGTCCGACGGAGCATCCCAAGCATCGTCAAGGCCTGCATCTGAGGGTCTGAGGAAGGTGGGTCGTCCACGGAAAAGACCGTGAGAGGCAGCGGACCATCCACATCTCCCAGGTCACCTGGCCTGGCACCTGGCCTTCATGTGCGACAGCATCACCTCATTGACTGACATCATCTGACACATGGACCTGCTGGTCACAGTCTGACTAATGATGCCAAACACTGTGATCTGCACTCTGATGACTTCAAATGGCAAGGATCCCATCTCCCCCTGTGAACTTTGGATTCTATGGTCCCTGCATTGCACCTTTTTCAGTGCACAAATCACGCCACAGAGCTATAATTAAATAATTAATACGTGAAATTTTATGTTGCAGTCATTTAGCATGAGTAAACAACATACGTGTGGGGATATGTCAAAGTATGCCAGAGTGTGGAACTAACTCCAGCCATCCATACACTTAGATCTGAGTCCGGTCGAGGACACACATGTGTCTCAATGTATCACCAAATACAGACATGGAGCCCAATACTCACCCGTGATGGCCTCAAGCTGCTGAGGGGGGGCTTGCAATACTGCTCAGACAGACCCATTTGGAAGAGTATCATGAAGGTGTAGAGGTCATGGGTCATATTGCTGTGCCCCGGGAGGGAGTCCCAGGTCTGTTTGGCGAGGTGGGAGAACTATCTCCTGCATGCAATGTTTATGTGGATGTGATGAATGGTGGCCAGGGCAAGGTGGGCTGCATGGAGTTGGGCCAACGGGGGTGTTGGATGACAGACGTCCAAGGTTTGTTTTGGGTCTGGGGTTGTGGACTGCCTCCTGAGTGTGGTTGAGGAGTCTGAAGGTGATCCTGCAGCAGACAGTGAGCCATTCTAGCTATCTCAGGTGGACGGTGATGTGGCTGGGGCTGGGGATATTGAAGAGGAGGTGTGCGGATGCACCCTGGATGTGGACAAGTTCTCCTGCAGTTTTGCTGTTGTTCTACGTAGAGGCCGGTGCTGTAGTTGAGTTGGCTGGTGTCGTGGACCTGGGGGACGGTCTGTCTTGCCTTGTAGTGGATCTATCTGTGGATCATTTGCAGCATGCGGAGGGTGTTGCAGCATGAGGTACAGATGGTGGTGAGTTGCATGGTAATTGTCAGCGATGGGTCCATGATGAACACCAGCTTGCGTGCGTGGCCACTGGGTGCTGGTGCGGTGCCCAGACCAGTGGGACACAAGGAGTTGACACAGCCGTAAGGGGACAATCCTCAGATGATGACCTCAGTCCTGTCCAAGTCCAGCCTCAGGTGGCTGATGTTCAGCCATTGGTCAACGGATCTCATGCCTTCTTGAAGTTTGGATCTGGCAATGTCTGGCTCTTTGGTGAGTTTGAGGAGCAGCTGGGTGTGAATGGCATACGAGATGATGATGAGGTCGTGTGCGCATGTGATGGTGGAGAGGGGGGTCATGGAGACATTGAAGATCGTCACGCTGAGAGAAGAGTCCTGGGGCATGTGCCACATGACCCCAGTGTACTACATGCTGCAGGGTGGAGGCAGACTCCCTGGGCCTTGCTGGTGAGCTACTTTCTGTTTGAATCCTGGGCCCTCCTCTGTTGGAGATGTGTGAGCTGACAGTGTGGTAGCACATGGTGTACAATGCCATTGAGAGGTCAAGGGGGGTGGGCTCACCATTGTTGAGCAGGGCAAAGTTGTCGTTGGTGGTGGCAATGATGACGGTTGCAGTGGTGTGATTACTGTGGAATATGGTCTGCTGCCGGTTGCCTGGAGCTGGTTGCGTGGAGGAAATTTGTCAGTTGCTTGTTGAGCGTCTTCCGGATGACATTTGCTGGGTAGGGAAGCAGGGTGATGTACCAGGAGATACTGCGGTACTGCCGTCCGTTGTTTAAGAAGGGCCTGGGTCTCTGCATGCCTCCAGCACCCATGGAATGTGGCTAACTCAAAGGAGACATTCAGGACGCGCTGGACGTGGGCTTCAAGGATGGGGAATGATGTGGTTGAGTTGTTGTGTGGGAAGGGGCCTGATGGAGAGCCAGAGTGGATGGTGCACATGAGCCAGGTGGTGTACTTGCTGCTGATGGGAGTCCAGAACCTGACGGGGGTTTGTCCTGCGGATAATAGTGCTATCTGCCTCTGTGTGCCAAGGCTGTTGTGTATGGCCATGAGCTAGCAGTGGTACAAAGTTGCAAGGGATGTGATCTGCCTTGCAAGGGTGGGGTGTCTTGGATGGAGATCTGCTGTCAGTTCACTCACAATGCTGATGAGTTCCTTGATGTCGTGTGTTTTGGTGTCTCAGCACTATCTGAAGGATCTCCACTTGTCCTTGCTGATGATATGGTGATGGCTGTGTGTGATCTTTTCCAGGCCTGTAAGGTAAATGATGGCTCTTGTGTTGCAAGGTGTCCGGCTACGCCTGTAGGAGTCCAGTAGGTCTGCCTTGTCACAGGTGCCTTAGCTATTGTTGTGCTTCACAGGAAAGTCCGTCAATGTGGCAAGATTGTTGGAGCAGTTGCTGATCCAGTGCGTGAGGTTTCAGGGTGTTGCGTTGGTGTTGTTTTTAGTGTCCCACACAGCTTGTCTGTGGTGACTTACATCAAGCATCTTTGGGGGATCGTTAGCAGGGTGTGGGGCAGTGTGTTGCTTGTTGGAGACGTCGATTAAAATGTTGATGGACCAATGATGGATGGTGGTGTGGTTCTCCTCCAGCCAGAAGTTACTGGCCCCCAGCCACATGTAGCCTGTGGAGGTGAGGGTGTGCGTGCAGATGTACGTGTTGATGGCTTAGCGCAATTGTGGATGTATGCCTGGATATCTATAGATGAGTGCTACTCTGAGGGTTGCCAGGGGGTTGCTGCAAACCCAGATTTGTGACTCTGAGGGTGTACTTGTGAATAAATTGCAATTCATCCTCCGAGATTCTTGGTGCCGTCCCTGCGGGTGATCTTGTATCCGTCTGAAATGGCAATGAAGAAGTCGTGTGCTGAGGATGCTTATGTCCAGGTTACTGTCATGAAGGTGATGTGTGGGCCTGTTGTGTTGAGGAGGTAACAGAGTCCAATGGCATGCTGGTGGACGGAGCGGGTGTGGAGTAGGAGGCACATGACCTGGTTGTTCTGACAGGGTCTGGTAGGCTGGGCAGCGCTGTGTAGGCAGTTTGAGTTGCACACTCAGCATGCGAAGGTGTTGTGTGTGTGCGTTTAGGGGTTGCCTGATAGCAGGCGGATGATTGTGTGGAGGACATTGCTTGGAGGTTGGCTGCAGCATGAGCCTGTTGTGTGACGTGGGTCATGCAAAGACCAGAGGCTCGGGCACTGTGCACGTTGCAGGCGCAGACGGTCCTGCCTTTGGCACGGTGTTGGCGCAACAGTTGCACAGACAAGCTGCTGGCTGCATTAAGAATGGGTGGAGGGGGGAAGGGAGGAGCATTTTGGAGGTGTGTGGGTTGCAGAATCAGGGCACTCGAAGGGGTAGTGCCGCAGGTGACGCAGCTGATTTTAGCAACCAATGGGGTAACCCAGTATCCCTCAGAACCTGGGCAAACTTATGTCAAAAACACAATGGTTCTGTCGGGTAAAACCGGGTAAAACCATATCTTACTAAATACACAGCAAAATTCTGAGTGAGTCAAAGGTGACACGAGAAACAAAAACCAAATATTTCAGTTTTTATATAAATTCATTCATTTATACATTTTACCTTCAATGATTATTTGCAAAGGCCATCAAAATACAAAATCATAACAATAGTGACAAACGTGAATCTTAGTGCTCAGTGAATAGAGTGCAAGACAAATACAGTGTAATCTAAAAAGGTCTCAGTTATTATTGGCCAGCGAACAAAAGATTTAAAGTAGTCTTGCGAATTAAGACAATTCAGTAGTTTAAGCAGACTCTAATTGCTGGTCCGGGGAAAATTGTCGACGTTTCAACCCTGTTAAATGCACTACTAGCAAGTCGGTGCGGGTCTTCATCAGGACAAAAGCAACGTGATGATGGCCTGTGAAGAGTAAATTAACTCAAATCAGATGTGTCACGGGAAGACTACCACTCACAATTAATTAGGTGGTGTCACACTCACCTATAGTATAGGCGGGGTTTTCAATCCTTTCCGCAGTTAATGATTCATTATTAGGATCGAGTGTATCTATGAACGAGTAGAACAGAATCATGACTAGTACTCGTTGTGTTCATAAAAGTTACACTATTTACATTTAAATGACTCTAGTGGCAATTACAGCTCACCTCGATATTGGGCGTCGTGATTATTGCTCAGTCACGAAGATGTCTCTATGTCCACTAATTCTCAGGAAAAGAATGGTCCGAGACGATCCAATCTAAAACTCATTAAATTAGGATATAATGGGTATAATTAGTCGTATTTATATCCAATTATTTTGTCTGTATGTGACAATTAAATTAAAATAGTGTCCGTGAAAGAAGTGGCCAAAATGCTCACCTCTTAAGGCTTGGTTGAGGCGATGTAACGTCACTCAAACTGCTGTTATACTCGATCTGTTAAACATAGAAATTTAAAATGAAATATACGCTATTTCAGTATATCACAGGTAATGTAGAGCAGAGTTCCACATCCTATGGTTACCTTAGTCCGAGTATCACAAAGAACGGCATGCAAAAGTCCCAGCTCGTCCGCGTCTATGGAGAGACGCGTTCGAAATGAACTAGCATATATATCCAATGCACATGTGTCTTGTAATCGTTGCCTGTCAACGTGGAATAACCATCATGGTTTACATCCTGATGCGCATGCGTCTATGTGTCAATTAGGTGTTGCTAAGCAACGACGTCCAAACACGTCTTCTTGTGTTAATCGCTGCTTGTCAACGTGATATGGACCGCTGAGCAAAGCGGTTTCAATCTCTTAAATATATACGCATCAATCCAGCGCATTTCCAAAGATGAGGGACATTAACTGTCAATATCTTTTGTCAAGACTCATTGCTTGGTACAGTGGGAAGATCTCCTTAAAAGCATCCAGTAATCTAATGTGATTTAATGTATACATCGATATAATCTACCTCACTTGTTGATTGCATGTCTTATGGTTTCGACATTATATTGTGTTATTTTAACACATATTAACACATACATTTAAGAGAATCCCATCAAATTCAAATGTTGAAACAATACCGTAATGATAAATCCACAGTTACATTACATTCAGCGTTTCAAATATTATGGACATGACATTGTAAAAAATCAACCATTTTTGGCCTCATCTAGATCTATGGCATTTGGTATCTAAATAGACCCTCTTCAGTTTCGATAGACTCGCCTCAAGCAAGACATTCTGTACTCCCAAATTCGTACATCACTGTAGTCAAAGACTACTGCACATTATTAAACGTGTTCTGTATCCGTTGACAAGGATTACACTACGACACACTTCATAACTTCCAGCTCATATCTTATGGAAAGTGTCATTATATCCAACAGGTAGGATACAATAGATAACATGAAAAAGAGAATTCATACAATTGATCTCACATTGTCTGCAGTCAGCAAGAACAAATGGGTACAATTATAATTGTCCCATCTGTCTTGTTGTTTCCTCCATCTCATTTAACCCATGATATATCGAGTCAAGCAGATGTATCCATCTACACTCTTTATAGTTCATACTCCTTGTAACTGAACCTCCTCTTGCGCTAGGAATGATCCTCTCTAGCACCCACCATGTGAGGTTATTTGGGGCATGCTGGTGTGTCGTGTAGTGATCAACTAAAGGTGCCCCTTGTACCTTACATCTTATCCTGCTCATGTGCTGGAGGATCCTCACTTTCACTTTCTGGGTGGTTTGTCCAACGTATATAAAACCACAAGGACATCGGGTGGCATGTATAACGTTGGTACTATTGCAATTTGTAAAGTGTGGAAGTGTATATGTTTTATTGGCATGTTCAAATGAGGTGCCCACATGACATAAGTCACAAGCCTTGCACTGTCCACATTTCTGATGTCCGGTTATTGGAGGAAGACCCAAATGACTTCTAAGGTCAGCTGATTTAGGTTCTTCAAAGTATGCACTGACCACCGTATCTTTGATGTTTTTCCCCCTCTTAAAGGCGAAGATAGGGTTCAGTGTAGTCTGTATTTCGCTGGCAACAAGATTCCAATACTTCTTCACAATTCCTTTTATTTCATTGCTCCTGGTGTTAAATGTAGTAACGCAAACCATTTTTTCTGTTTCTTTGGGTCTCTGATTGGTCTCAAGAAGTTGCTCACGAGGGCAATACTATGCACGTTTCTTGGCTCGTTTTAGCAACCCGGTGGGGTAACCCCTCTCCTTGAGGCGGCTGGTAAGTATCTCAGATTCCTTGAAATAGTCAGTTCTCCTCGAACAATTCCTTCTTAGTCTGAGATATTGCCCATAGGGGAGGTTGTCTGTCAGGCTGCGTGGATGGTGCGACTGATATTTTAATAGTGAGTTCCTCTCCATTGGTTTACGATACAAATCGCTATACAGAAGCCCATCTTCTACTCGGAAGGTGACATCCAGAAAATCTATGGCCTTGTTATTATTGGTCATGGTAAATTGAATGTCATTGGATCTCGTGTTCAACCAAGAAAAGAATTCATTCAGATACTCATTACTTCCAGACCAGATCATTATGACGTCGTCGATATATCTTTTCCATACCGCAGTGGAATTGAGGTATGGATTAGCATGATTGTATAGATGTTCCTCCTCATAATGATCCATATAGATATTTGCCAAGCTCGGCGCATAGGTTGCGCCCATGGCTACTCCTTTGCATTGGAAGTAGAACTGCTTTTTGAATACAAAGTAATTCTTATTCATGGCAATCTTAAGTAAGGAGATTAGGAAATCGATGGGGATCCAGTGAGGCCTTGGTCTGGAATCCAAAATTGTTCTAATAACTCCCAATGCAGTATCCTGAGGAATTGACGTGTATAATGAGGACACATCCAGTGTAACCAAGATTTGGGTTTGCATGTCATATGTTTGACCTTCCAATAGTTGTATAATGTGCATAGTGTCTCTGACAAATGATTTGGTCTGAGGAACAAACGGTTGCAGAAAATGGTCTATGAATTGATTGAGTGGTTCCAAAATAGACCCGCAACTGGATACGATGGGCCTTCCGGGTGGCTTATCAATCCGCTTGTGAATCTTCGGCAATATATATATTGTCGGAGTTCTCGGTTCCTTTTTATTTAGAGATTCGTATTCTGATTGACTCAAGAATCCGTCAGAGAGACCCTTCTTAGTGATTCTCGCTATCAAAGATATCAGAGCAGGAGTAGGATCTCTCGGGGTCGGTTGGTAGCTATCACGCATCCCAAGTTGTGATTCTAGTTCTTCCACATAATCACTAGTGTTTTGTAACACTACCGCACCCCCTTTATCCGCTGCCTTAATTACGATTGATTTATCATGACTCAGTGAATACAATGCTGATTTTTCTTCCTTCGTGATGTTGAATTTTATATACTTCTTTTCCTCAAGGATTCGCATCGTTTCTTGTAGTACAATCTTTACATACGCCAATATCCTCTCGCTATTCATGTATGCCCCTGGTGTAAATGTTGAAGGCGGTCTAAAGCAAGTAGCTGCCGGAATTGGATTGTAAATGTTTCTGCTGAAGTAATACTTCAATCTGATCTTTCAAAAAAAGCGTTGAAGTTCAATTTTGATTTGAAATGAGTCAGGAATCACTGTGGGTATAAAAGAAAGTCCCTTCGAAAGCACATCTTTCTATGAACTGGACATCACATGATCAGATAAGTTGACTATAGGATCCAACACATTCATGTTGTTGTTATTCTGATGTTCCATCAACTGTGTCAGACTTTCTGGTTCTGTGAGAGCAGTGCAAGGTGCGAGAATAGTCAATTGATTTGACATATTTCGCGTATCCGTAATGGGAAAGGTGTTATGTTGCAGTGGGATATCTACCATCTGTATGTCTGTCTCCTTGTGGAGATCTCCCCATGTGCCTCTGGTTGGTAAAACCGAACTCGTGACGTTGCTTGTTCGGTATTCCTGCCTCTGCCCCATCCACCCCGTCTCTCCCTGTTCTGTGCTCTCCCCCGTCCTCTGTTGTGAGGACGATAGCCCTCTTCTAAAAAATGTGCACCTTGATTGGACTGGTGGCTGGTAGAGGGTCTATCGGAATCAGAATCTGTTCCACTGCCTGCGGAAGAGTTGGAGAAGGTATAGAATCTTCTAGGGCCCTGTCTACTCTTATTTGTAAAGAAACCCTGGCTGTCCTGTTGATAGTAATCCTCTGAAAGGTAGGGATATGTAATGTTCTTATCGTAATTTCTCAGATCCCTGGATAACTTATCAAGTTTCCTATTTAGAGTAATAGTATTGAATTCTGTAAGGGTCTTTTCAGCTCGTTCTAACGCCTCCCTGGCATTGGTAAGTGAGGTATCATCTAAAATCTCTTTCTTCAAATCTGCAATCTCCTGTGCGAGTTTCTTCACATATTCAATTGCTGTTTCTACTCCCAAAACCATCCAATGTCTAGAACAGTTATTTGCTATATAGCTGAACCCCTCTCTAAATTTTGGGACATCTATAAATATTGCCGGTTCTATACGTATTTGTAAGCCCTTTGGAATTATATTTGACTGCAAATACTTAGTGAGGACGTGACCATGTAGACGGGATCTAATCAGCTTCTTTTCAAGTCTCTCAATCTTAGCTAGCTTCTCCTTCAAACTTATATCCACTGTGCCTCTATCAGAACCTAATAGAAAGCTCGAGGCACCGTGGTCATGGATCAGTTTGGTAATATAGTCCTCGCTATAGGATAGCGTTTCTCTTTCCGACATACTAAGAACAATACACACAATTAATAATTACAGTATTTAACAATCAAACAAATGAGAGTAAAACCCTCGCAGGTAGTCACCTGCACTATTCTGATTTTAGCAACCAATGGGGTAACCCAGTATCCCTCAGAACCTGGGCAAACTTATGTCAAAAACACAATGGTTCTGTCGGGTAAAACCATATCTTACTAAATACACAGCAAAATTCTGAGTGAGTCAAAGATGTTATCTATTGTATCCTACCTGTTGGATATAATGACACTTTCCATAAGATATGAGCTGGAAGTTATGAAGTGTGTCGTAGTGTAATCCTTGTCAACGGATACAGAACACGTTTAATAATGTGCAGTAGTCTTTGACTACAGCGATGTACGAATTTGGGAGTACAGAATGTCTTGCCTGAGGCGAGTCTATCGAAACTGAAGAGGGTCTATTTAGATACCAAATGCCATAGATCTAGATGAGGCCAAAAATGGTTGATTTTTTACAATGTCATGTCCATAATATTTGAAACGCTGAATGTAATGTAACTGTGGATTTATCATTACTGTATTGTTTCAACATTTGAACTTGATGGGATTCTCTTAAATGTATGTGTTAATATGTGTTAAAATAACACGATATAATGTCGAAACCATAAGACATGCAATCAACAAGTGAGGTAGATTATATCGATGTATACATTAAATCACATTAGATTACTGGATGCTTTTAAGGAGATCTTCCCGCTGTACCAAGCAATGAGTCTTGACAAAAGATATTGACAGTTAATGTCCCTCATCTTTGGAAATGCGCTCGATTGATGCGTATATATTTAAGAGATTGAAACCGCTTTGCTCGGCGGTCCATATCGCGTTGACAAGCAGCGATTAACACAAGAAGACGTGTTTGGACGTTGTTGCTTAGCAACACCTAATTGACACATAGACGCATGCGCATCAGGATGTAAACCATGATGGTTATTCCACGTTGACAGGCAACGATTACAAGACGTGTTTGGACGTCGTTGCGTAGCAACGCGTAACTGACGCATAGACACATGCGCATTGGATATATATGCTAGTTCATTTCGAACGCGTCTCTCCATAGACGCGGACGAGCTGGGACTTTTGCATGCCGTTCTTTGTGATACTCGGACTAAGGTAACCATAGGATGTGGAACTCTGCTCTACATTACCTGTGATATACTGAAATAGCGTATATTTCATTTTAAATTTCTATGTTTAACAGATCGAGTATAACAGCAGTTTGAGTGACGTTATATCGCCTCAACCGAGCCTTAAGAGGTGAGCATTTTGGCCACTTCTTTCACGGACACTATTTTAATTTAATTTGTCACATACAGACAAAATAATTGGATATAAATACGACTAATTATACCACTTATATCCTAATTTAATGGGTTTTAGATTGGATCGTCTCGGACCATTCTTTTCCTGAGAATTAGTAGACATAGAGACATCTTTGTGACTGAGCACTAATCACGACGCCCAATATCGAGGTGAGCTGTAATTGCCACTAGAGTCATTTAAATGTAAATAGTGTAACCTTTATGAACACAACGAGTACTAGTCATGATTCTGTTCTACTCGTTCATAGATACACTCGATCCTAATAATGAATCATTAACTGCGGAAAGGATTGAAAACCCCGCCTATACTATAGGTGAGTGTGACACCACCTTAATTAATTGTGAGTGGTAGTCTTCCCGTGACACATCTGATTTGAGTTAATTTACTCTTCACAGGCCATCATCGCGTTGCTTTTGTCCTGATGAAGACCCGCACCGACTTGCTAGTAGTGCATTTAACAGGGTTGAAACGTCGACAATTTTCCCCGGACCAGCAATTAGAGTCTGCTTAAACTACTGAATTGTCTTAGTTCGCAAGACTACTTTAAATCTTTTGTTCGCTGGCCAATAATAACTGAGACCTTTTTAGATTACACTGTATTTGTCTTGCACTCTATTCACTGAGCACTAAGATTCACTTTTGTCACTATTGTTATGATTTTGTATTTTGATGGCCTTTGCAAATAATCATTGAAGGTAAAATGTATAAATGAATGAATTTATATAAAAACTGAAATATTTGGTTTTTGTTTCTCGTGTCACCTTTGACTCACTCAGAAATTTGCTGTGTATTTAGTAAGATATGGTTTTACCCGGCAGAACCATTGTGTTTTTGACAGCAGGTGACGCAGCAGCAGGCGGAAGGGGTGAGAAACTAGGCAAAAAGTAGCACACAAAGACAAGGAGGTCAGAAAGGCACAGTGCAACAGGTGTATGTAAAGGAAGGAGTGTCAGGTAACTCATGGGTCACTACGAGAAAACGTATGACCAATCACCAAAAATGACGGTCACAGGGTCAGGCAACAAAATGCGGAGCTGCGCACAGGAGACACACCATCAGCATGTGTTCATGTCCCGTTGTGTGGAGCAACCTGCACAAATACATACACAACCAGGGACTTCATGCACAATAGATATTATTAGCCATGCAGAACTGCATGCATGTTGCCAAAGTACACATACACATATGCTCAAAATTTGACAAGTATGCCATAGATGACGCATGCAAACTGGCAAGAGAGCTGCAATGACAGAGATGAGGCACTTTGGATTGTGCTGAACACCTTTATTCCACATACACACACAAAGGGAAATGCATCCATGTGAACAGACTCACAGGTCAGTTGACAGAACATGTGGGACATACGCTGGACCCCCCCCTTCACGACACGGATAATGTCAATCCCAAAGAACTGGCACACAAGTCAAGGGGATGAGCCAAACACATCCTGCTGCACACGGAGAGGCTGCAACTTCCCATAGAGCCTGTTGTTGTGATGTCCCACTCTATGTCCACCCGTAGCATCCGCAATGTTTCAGAGGCAAGGTTTACACACATTGATGCCTTCATCAGATGCCACACTCCACTACAGATGACAGTCAAGAAGGGTGACTATCATGTCATGGGAGTGATGCTACGTTATATGCTCCATGGTGAGAAGACATGTATGCATGGTACCACAACATGCACAGAAGCAGGCCCACACATTCCCAACCTGTACCACCACCAAAAAGCCTTGCTGCTATCCTTACCCAAACTGACATTTTCACATGTCCGTGCATGGAGCGCTGATTCAGCACACGTTGCAATCCTCATGAGGAATAGCAGGAGGACAAAGATGACACGAGCAGACAACAGGCGCAAAAACCTGGGAATGGAAGACACAAGAAGTCACCTAAAACAATTCTCGCCTCACACATGGACATTTACAAAACACGAACAATGTTGGACACATGTAAATTTCAAAGAAAGTCTCTCCGCAAAACTGTGTGGCATGACATCATCACTCGAGTGACACATCAGAACACACATCAAAGTCACTTTGCATTCAGTCAGCTGGACACACACATTGCAACACATGCCACTCAATGCTACAAGCTTGCACACTCATACCCAGTGACTCACCATTATGAGAAGAAGCTGCGTATGAGCTGACTCCGGATATCATCCTCCTCCTCATCACTAGCCTCGTGAGCAAGCCCTTGATCCTCCACGGGTGGATGTTCCTGCTCATCCGGATCCAGGATGAGTGGCACTGCCTTCTCAACTGCCATGTTGTGCAGCATGCAGCACACGAGGAAGATTCGGGAGACCTTCTCCAGGGCATAAGGGAGGGACCCGCCTGTCTTGTCCAGGCACCGGAATCGCCTCTTCAGGAGGCCAAACGTCCTCTCAATCACTCGCCTGCTCTGCCCGTGTGCATTGTTGTACCTGTGATCTGCAGCTGTACTTGGGTTGCGGAGAGGTGTCATTAGCCATTGCATGTTGGGATATCCAGAGTCCCCTACATGGAAACATCATGTAAAAAAGTGGGTCAGGAGATGCCGTAAGAGCCAAAGATACCGCAACACACAGGACAAACAGAGTATACCCACCAACAAGACATGCTTGTTTGTTGTGCAGCCGCAGCATCATTTGTGGCACCCTGCTACGCCTCATGATGTAGGCATTGTGTGCTGATCCTGGAAAACGTGCACAGACATGGGAAATCAGCATGTTAGCAAGACACACCACAAGGGCATTTATCGAGTGGTAATGTTTTCTATTGTGATAGGCTTGTTCCTGTGCCTGTGGTGGTGCCAAAGTCACATAGGTGCCATCAATGGACCCAATGACATGGGGCATCCCTCCCAGGGCATAGAAATCACCCTTGACATCTATCAACTCCTCAGGAGTAGGAAATGTGATAAATTCATCAAGGAGCTCCAACATGGCTGCTAAAACATCACGCAGGAAATGGCTGAACATTGTCTGTGACATGCCACCAACGTCAGCTATGGTGAATGGAAATGTACCTGTGGCAAAAAAAATGTAGGGCTGCCATCACCTTCATCTTTGGCATCAGCGCAGTAGGATACCTGTGTCGCGGTTGGAGGTGTGGTGCCAGCCTGTTGGTCAAGTCCTCAATCAACTGTTGAGTGAATCTGTAACGTCGGATGCAGGCACGTTCCCTCATGGCACCCAAGTCTGGCATTGGTCTTGGGACAGGCGGTGCCCTGCAAGACATTGTTTGTAAGAATGAAGATTGAGAGTCTGCCAATATCAATGTCAATGAACATATCACATGCTACACTGCTAATACACATCAGGTAACTATGGAGTTGGGTGTGTGCAATACATACAGGACACATATGCCAGCTTGCTGGCACTCCTACAAAAAGCCAGATACACCTGTTGATTGTCAAGTCTACATGACATGCCCTGAAATGAGTTGGTGGCCAGTCTGAGTGAAGAGCCACAGATATCACCGGAGTGACACACAACCACATAGGTGCATTGGAAGGATGTCATCTCATCCACACAGCTGACTGCAAGGCACACGCACAGGTCACAAGGAATGTCAAATGTACATATCAAACACATTGCGATGAAGGGGTACAAGTGACAAGAGAAAGACACAGCCATTGAGACAACGCAGACATGTATGACTGGGAAAATATGATGTCCGATGCACACAGACCCTACAGCGGTGGGAATCCACATGTGGCATGGTGTGCGTAGATGTGTCCCATGCCCATTTCCACACAGACCCATGTTGGATGCACCAACAGCAGATGCAGTTGACGGAACACTGACATCAAGCTCATGGGAACACATGACACACACCTGACATAGTCACAAAGGGGCACGCAGATCGTGACATGTCAGTTGATAGAGTGTCCCTGTCCCTGGCATCAGGATACAGGTATGGGTGGTGATGACTGTGCCATCCCACTGCTGCTGTGCATGACACAGTTGGACTACAGACACACGTGGCAAGTGGCAAGGTGATATGTGCCACATAGTGCCCCATCATACATGACATGTGTCCACAGGTCATCACACATCAATTGTGCAACTAGATGAGATGACCTGTGCAATATCACTGGCTGCCACACCTAGGGCCTGCACATAACAGTATGCAATGACAAGTACTTGATGGACATCCTTGTGCGACTCGTAGCCCTCCATTCCTGGCATGTGTGCGCCTGTGTTACCATTGTAAGCGTGTGAAATGCGTACCTGTACGTGTGAACCAGTGCGTACCCGTAGGTGTCAAACGCACTGTACTACTAGTGCGTACCCATATGTGCAAACCAGTGCGTACCCGTAGGTATCAAACGCACTGTACTACTAGTGCGTACCCGTACGTGCGAACCAGTGCGTACCCGTAGGTGTCAAACGCACTGTACTACTAGTGCGTACCTGTACATGTGAACCAGTGCGTACCCGTAGGTGTCAAACGCACTGTACTACTAGTGCGTACCCTTACGTGTGAACCAGTGCGTACCCGTAGGTGTCAAACGCACTGTACTACTAGTGTGTACCCGTACGTGTGAACCAGTGCGTACCCGTAGGTGTCAAACGCACTGTACTACTAGTGCGTACCCGTACGTGTGAACTAGTGTGTACCCGTACGTGTGAAACGCACCGTACACCCGGTATCATCGCGTGTGTATGCTTCGTTTCACCATTGTACTTGTGTGTAGGGGTACGTGTGAAACGCACCGTACACCCGCTATCATCGCGTGTGTACGCTTCGTTTCACCATTGTACTTGTGTCGTAGGGGTACGTGTGAAACACACTGTACACCCGCTATCATCGCGTGTGTACGCTTCGTTTCACCATTGTACTTGTGCCGTAGGGGTACGTGTGAAACGCACCGTACCTGTGTGTGGATTTCAAAATTACATAGGGGACACATAAGGGACAAGTATTAGGCCCTAAATGCATGCTGGTTGTCATGGAGACAGAGTTTTCAGTTGAAAAGTGTCGATCATGTGTCCTGGAACAGTCAGTTGGCCACAAAATACAATGTTGCAAAGTGGTTGTTGACTTGACATGATGCTCAAAATTTGAATGATGCGAATGCTGTCATTGGTGTATGTTTAAAGTCATTGGTGTATGTTTAAAGGGATTGGAGTAAACGTAGGATGCGAATGAGTCTGACCAATCACTACGTACTCCTCTAAATAAATGCCCCTCAGCAAGACAGATATAAGGCAGCCAGAACCCATGAGAGGGCACTTGCCTGCACAACTTTCCAGTCGACCACACTGCTGCTGTCTCTGCTTCCTCTGGACCATGTCATGTACTATGGAGAGGGCCCAGCCATTCACCCAGGAGGAGAATGAAGCCTTGCTGGATGTCCTCCTCCCACAGTACACCAAGCTGTATGGGAGACCAGGGGAGCAAGTGAGTGCTGAGTCCACTAACTTTGCCTATGCACCTGTTATGTGACTGTCAATATTGTGTCCAGGTGGAACAGACATGCAATGTTGTTTAGAGTGGGTCTCGGGGGGGGGACATGCTGATGTCTCTCATGCAGAGCATGATGTAGTTCCTGTGTGCACTCCTCACTTGCATTGTGCTTACTGTGACTTGCACTGCATAGTGCATGACACTTTCAGCCTGGCAAATCCTTGGTGGTTTTTTTCCTATTGTCCTGAGGTGATTCAGTGGTCCCCCCGGTGTGACAGGTGACTGTACCCACAGATGTGTATGAGTTGAGTGGCCCTGTGGTGAGAGTGTCCAAATGATGTGTACGACCTCATGGACATTGATGTGTGTGAATGTTCCTTGTCATGTGGGTGAGTGTCTATGTCAGTGGTTCCCAAACTTTTTAGACCAGCGGCTCCCTTGACTCATTGGCCGTTGGCCGTGGCTCCCCATTACATAACTTTTTTTTTCGGTGGAAGGGGGGGGTGTAAGCCCGGCCTCCAGAGACTTCAATTTTTATCTCTGAAAATTATTGAGACGAAGTGGATGAAGGGATTATAATCGTGGATGTCATTTTATTAGCCGTAGTGTCTGAAAGGGAGGGTGGGTTAGATAGATTGATAGATGGATTTGTGCTCGGTGTGGGAATTACAAAGATTTTGTTTGAACATTTACATGTGTTTTCTTTTGCATTCGGCGAGTCTGACATTTGTATTTGTACATTTGAAAAGTTCTTCAAACAGCCTAAGTTAGCTGATGTGGTGCTATCCATGACTCTGTCTGGAGGGGCAATCAAATGCCACAGGAATAGTGGGACAGCAAGGTGGGAACTCCAGAGTGTGATTTATCTAGACTCGGAGATACCGGTAAGAGGCATGTACAGTGTTCGTCATCTGATGCATCAGTGCACACCGTTGCTTCCAGGCAAAGAGTGTTAGACAATGACAAATATGTTAAGTACAGTTCGCTCGTGGAGCACCAGAGCACAAACAGTGCCTCTTTCAAGGCAAAGATAAACTAATTACTGGATGCTCAAAAATCAAAACTTGCGAAGCCTGGTGGTTATGGGCACATTGAGGGAACAAAAAGTTCCTATTCGTGGCATGTATTACAAAGTGCTCTTGCACAGGCTACATACTCTGGGTAGATGAGCGCTGGGTGATGTAGCAAGTAGTAGTTGGAAGGTAAAAGGTGGCTGCACACATACCTTGACTCAGCGTGTGGCCCATCTGTAAGTGGTCTTGTATATATTCCATTCCTTAACTGGGCAAATCACGTAATATCCCCGTGCCTATCAAAAAATGTATGTATCCTTGTTTAGCGTAACTGGTGCTCATGTAAAGCACTGCAATACCTTCGGTTCGAGTTCGCGCTATATAAAAGAAAAAATAAAACTGGAAAAAAAAGGTTTCTTGTACTTACTGTGTGCCAGACAGGCTAGTAGCCTTTGAGTAAATTATGGCCACTATCTGCCAGAGGCGCAACTAGAGCCACATTTCGGGGGGGGGGGGCTGAGGAAAAATTTCGGGGGGGGGCTGAACTTTAAGCAATAGGCAGAGTGGAGCTGCAGGGGCTCTTAGAAGGGGTGAAACAACAGCGAGGCCTCATTAACACGCAAATGGTCTATTAAAGACCTGTGAAGTGCTCGGGTGCGGCTGCTTTTTTGCCCGGGAAGGTGTCTCATCCCGGGCTGCCACACACGACGGGGGGGGGGGTGGGGGGGGGGCTGAAGCCCTTTGAGTCCAATGGGAGTTGCGCGCCTGCTCTCTGCTTGGCCCCACTTCAAAGGCATTTATACTCTACCTTCCCCTGAACTCTACCTCGTGTGCACACTTCAAAGAGCTCGCACTTTCTTATTTTTGTTAATGAAGCAAAGCTTCGGTGTCCTATGTTGCCCTTTTATCTTACAAATATTTATTACTAGGATTTAAATGACCTTGTTAGACGAGTGACTCGTGCCTTTTGACATCAAAATTACTCCTAAATGCTGAAACTGAACAGCTCTTCCCGCTATCGAAGCAACTACTTTACAGCTGTGGAGAATGCGGCTATGTTCACCGGCTGATTAATTTCTTACTTACACTGATGCCTGAAGTGCATGTGGCAAGGGTGAAGGTCTCCCTTTCAACTGGCGCCGTGAGATGAGATACCGCCTGTGCTTTGCCACCACTGTTGTGGTATCTGCTGCACTGCAGTGTCTCCGCAAGTGTATGAGCAGCTTCTATGCGTGTGGCCTCGTTGGATGAGCAGACGATTGAGCGATTTTCTTTGTCCTGGAATACAGAGTGTTTTTGCCGGCTCCAGGCACCCAGTCCTTTCCTGTGGTCTTATTAGGAGTTTTAAGTTACAGCCATCTCAGAACTGTTGCTGCGCCATTTCATTTCAGTCATGCACGCGCCTCAATATCCCCTTCAAAGCACTGAATTCCCATTAGTGCTCGCGGCGCCCCAGGCTAGTTTTAATGGCGCACCAGGGTGCCGCGGCGCACAGTTTGGGAACCACAGGTCTATGTGAAGTGTTGCACCACAGCTGCATGGAGGAGGCAACAGATCAACCCATCTGATGTGACAAGTAAGCCGTGCTGTGTGTCTGACTTGCAGAGCTAGCATGACACCTGTGACACCCCACTGGCAAGTGGCACATGTGCAGAGTGAGGGTTGTATCCGCTGTTGTCAATGACAGGCGAGTGATCTGTGCTTGGGTGTGTCTGTCTAGTTTGCTGATGGTGTGTCAGTGGAGTGGGACATGTGACTGCTTGGCACATGCTGGCCTTCAGCCTGCTGATGCATGTGCTGCACAGTGTGTGGCATGATCAGTGAGTGTGTCGCACCCCTCATACCAACCTGTTGACTTTCAATGCCATGTAGTGCATTGGGGCTTGCACACAGGCCAATTTCTTATTGTGTATGATGTAATTCCTCTCTGCATCCTATGCCCTGTTCAACATTTCAATGATGTTCAAATGTGTGTCTCTGGGACATGGAGCAGGTGTATTTATGTTGTGTCACTTTGTCATCCTGACAGGTAACTGCCTACGAGAAGGGGGTGATCTGGAAAGACATCGTCAGGGCCGTGAGATCTGAGGGGGAGCATAGTCGGCAGCTGCCACAGGTCCGCAAGAGGTGGTAGGACTCCGGTGCTGGACCCGGCGGATCGCCCGGGTCAGCTGGGGCTCGACAGTCCTCGCCCCCACGGCGGCCGCCGACGCCTGACCCCCCACATGAAAAGTGTCCTGGCGGTGGTATTCCCTGAGCTCAATAGGCAGTTACAGGAGAGACTGCAGCAAGGAGGATGTAGGTACATGGCTGTTTGTCGTGTTATGTGTCGCCAGCTTTTTGAAGTGCTCTGTAGCCTGGATACACTCCCAGAGTTTATATGTGCAGTGCATTTTCGGTTTCCCAATGTCACCTGGTGCTCTTTCTCATCCCTTCTCCTCCTTGACATGTGTCCCCTGGTCTGTGTGGAATCACATTTGCACATGGTCATCTAGGGTGCCAGTAAATCTAAGTGCACATTGCTTTCTGCATCATTTGGGAGGGTGGTCTGTGACTTGTGTTGGTACCTTGCCTGTGCCATGACCTGTTCACTATGTTGGGGGTCCATATTTGTTGTCACTGATGATGATTCTCAACATAGGAGTGTGAGCTTTCAACTGAACACCCTTGCAGCATGCATGACCAATGTTGTGGCCTCAGAAATGATGTGCATGAGTGGGAGATATGCATATTGCCATGACGGTTGAACATGGTGCAGTCAGCTCATTCCAGGACCACGGAGCAGTGTGCCCACTACAGTCCCCTGAGACACCCTGGCCTCCTAATCATGTGTGTCATCCAACACTGTGCACATTCTCTGTGGGTTCAGCATAGGTCTGCCTCTGTGGCATTGTTCCCTGGCCTAGTTAGTATTTTGCAAATGTGTTCTACATGTGTCCACTGGCCTATCCCACAATAGAAAAGGAGTGTTTGGCACTGAAATGGAGGGTAGAGAAACTTTGTTACTATTTGGAGGGACGCTCTTTTTTGCTTTATACCGACCATGCCCCTCTCACCTGGCTCCAAAAGAACAAGGGGAATAACGACAGGGTCCTTCGGTGGTTTCTGACTCTGCAACCTTTCCGCTTTGAAGTGTTACATCGCAAGGGCAAGGACCAAGGCAATGCGGACTACCTGTCCCGGTTTCCTCTTTCCCCCGATCGGGGAATCCCAAGGGGGGGCATGTGTCACGAGTCCGATAACGAACTGCGGACTTTGTTGCCCTTCGATTCTGACCCAGTTGTTTCACCCTTTGTGCAGGAAGGACAAGAGCCCTTTAAGGGAATCTCTCAGGCGGAATCCCCGGGGGTGTGGCCCATGACGTCATACCCAAGCGGCCTATCGGAGGAGCAGCGGCAGCAAACCAGAGGGCCGTCCTTCTTTCAGGAGACGGAAGCGGGTTTCCCCGGAGCAGGAGAGGTTGTGGCATGGACAGAGAGGAACAGCGGAGGCAGAATAGCAGCGAGAATAAGCAGAGCCAAAGAGACCAAAGCAAATACTGCTGTGGCGTGCAGAGACGACAAGCCGGGAGGCCAACGGGACTACGTTTCGCCCAGCCACCCCCCTGGAGGAGGGTAGCTTACTAAGGTACGGGCGACGCTACAGGGGCTTACGGGACACGGGCGGGGGAAGGACGTTGTATAGAGGGAGGAGGGAGGTCACGTCGGGGCTCACTCGGTGCCGGTCAAAGGTGACTTCTCCCCTCACTCCCCTTCCCTGAGAGAGAAACGCCAATTTTTCCCTGCGACTCACTCCGGTCTATTTCTTTTGTTGTTTTATCCCCATCCACCCACGCCATTCCATCAACGTTGGGGAGGTGACGTACCGAATATCCAACCCCAAGTGCAGGGGAAGACCTGGTGAAGACGGAACCTTTTCCAACCAGGAGTTCAGACCCCTGAAAGACCACAGACTTTGACTTAATTTGTGTGCCCTTGACAAATTGAATTTTGGATAAAACAAAACTTGCTGAACTTTATCCCTCTCTCTTACAAACTTTCATTGGTTTGGCCAGCCTCCCTCTGGGAAAGATTCCGGATTGCGACAAGGTGTCACTTCTTGATCTGTATTAATCACATTGACTCAGGCATGGGGTGGGGTGTGCGGGAGAGGCATACATGTGCAACCCTGATTTTTCATTGCCAGGTCTGACTTGTGTGTGAGACTTGGCTGTACAAAGAATCACCGTGCAGTGCCCCTGTGATGCTGGCGAGTGCTTAATGTTCGTGCTTTGCAGCCTGTGTCAGTTTTTTAAATAGATGATTCCTGCTCATACCTTTTTAGCACCTGTGTGTGGTTCAGATGCAGCGCTGTTTGGACATTGTGTGCTGACATCTGTGTGTACATTCTGGCTTGCCATGAGGGTGTCCCCACAGTACAGCTAGGCTTTTTTTCAACCCAATTGCAGGCCCATTAGCTTATGCATTGTCCTGGGTGTGGACATGTGTGCCACTCAAGATGACAGGCAGTAGGTCATATGTGTAGCCAACTGTGTAATCAGGTGACGAATGGCCATGTGACAACTGACATAATTCAAGTTGTTAGTAAAAATATATTGTACCTTGACACTCACAGCACTTGTCAACAGTTCTTCATGTTTTAAATGTGGAAATTTGATGATTTGTGTTAAGAACACTGATGTGCCTGCATGAAAAAAGTCTCCCAAGGAAGTGCACACCAAACGACATTTCCACTTTCATGGAACACACTGGCACATTTTCTAAGAAGCCACTGTTAGAATTAAATGGTGTGGCAGATTCTCCATATACATGTTCCCACAGTGCTCTTGATTTTGTGAGACTCCTTTGTTGTTGGTGACACAAACTGACGAGTCTCAAGACATCAAGACCTCCGTGGGCCCATGTATATGTACTTTCTGCAACACCATTAATTTCTAACAGTGGCTTCTTAGAAAAGGTGCCAGCTTCTTCAATGACAGTGTAAATGTACTTTTGTGTGCACTGCCTTGTGCGACATATTTCATGCTGGCACATGAGTGTTCTTTTCACGAATTGGCACATTCCAAACATGGAGATTGTGAAAAGTATTGTGAGTCCCAAGGTAGCAACATTTTTTCGTTTTGTGTTCCAAAGTACTTACAGGTCTCTGAGTGTGGTGACACCTTGAGTATTGAGGTGTGTCAGTTTACGCTGGGTGCACCACTACTGTTTCTTTCAGGGTAAACAAGAGGTGGCATGACTTCATTGTATTGCTGTGCTCCCCGGTTCACAGACACTAGCTTCTCAGTGTATTTCTCATTCAAGTTGTGGCCTTTTGTGTTTTCTTTTTTCCTGGTGTCCAAGTGGCATAGTGGGTCTACCAACTGGGCAGTACAGGGCTTACATATGTGCAGAGTTATCTAGCTGTTACTCATGATGCATTGCCTGATATGCACTGTGACCAATTGTTGTTGTGCTCATGTGTCAGATGTATACAGGTGACTGATGCATTTCGGTTTCTTCTCCTTGCCCACAGCATCATCATCCGCAACCGAGGGAGACACCTGCATGGACCTGGAGGAGGGAACCAGAGACAGTGCCACCAGTGCTGGGGAGTCAGAAGGAGCCAGTGGCACGGAGGGTGAGGGGAGTCAGTCGAATGACCTGTCTGGAGGCGAGAGCAGCTACGATGCCGACGGGTCCGAAGCTGACCTCCCTGAGGAGGCGGAGGCTGCAACACCAACTGGCAGCTTCCCCACATCTGTCCCCACCTCCTCCATTACCCTCTCCGCCCTCCCAGTTGCTCCCGTCCCTTCTGTCCGTGCAGAGTCCCACCATGTCTCATTCGGCCCAGGCACCGCACCCCCTGCCGCTGTCACCCCTGCTGCCCTCAGTGAAGAGTCCGTGGACATACTGCGGCAGTTGCAGGTTGGGCAGGCACCGGTGCTGAATGTCCTCCATTGTCGTAAATAAAATATTACGCGCTCAGAATTTCTATATATCAATATGATCATGCATGAAGCAAGAGGCTGAGTCCGTGGTATCAGGTTCAAAAGGGCTTTATTCAAATAACTCGAGTTATAGGGAGAATAGTTCCATCACCACAAGGGATCAGGAAGGGTCTTCTCAGAATATTCTCAAACTTTATTCACAGAGTACAGTATATATACATTGTAATAATATACGTAAGCAGGAGTGCTTCAGGCGGAGCAAGAGAGAATGAGATAAGAGCATGTGGGTGTGTGAGTAGGCGTGAAGGTGGGCGTCCACTTGATGATAATAGGTGAGTGTCATAGGTGGGTGGATGCCTGGAGGGGGTTGCGTGATCAGCTGGAACTTTACTGGAACTTTGCCTTACTTGTGCTCAACTCGAGCATGACGTGTAACTGACGTGTGAAAGGGTTGCTATGCAACCGGGGAGTCTGGAGTCTGGAAGTGAGGCCTTCAGTGTCAGGGCGACCAGCACATCTTGTATTATCTGATATCTAAAGTCTGGAGCAGGGACTGATTTGTGACATAGGTTGCCCATCACCAAGAGCCAATGTGGCATCTATTTCTTCATTTACTGCTAAAGTCTTACATGGGGGCTATGGGCTTTTCACTGACGTGAGCTTTGCAATCGCACAAAAAGAGACAGAAAGGCTAGGCTTTCTCCTTTGCAGATGGGTCGTGTTTATTCCTCCTTCTCCAGGCAGGAATGTGGTTTCGGTAGGAGTAAGCAGATAACCGTGCTCAATACTGTCTCGGCACCTCGGACAGGGCCCCTTTGGCTGAGGCCCAAGTGTGCAAGGCCAAGGATACGCAGCTGCAGCTTTCAGAGTGTTCTGAGGCCTGAAACCTCTTTTCGGTTCTGGCTGAGCCACAATAATGGGCTTTCATGAAAATGCGGGAAAACATGATGCAAAACGTGTAGGCCTCAGTGCAGATTTGTCGTTTCTCTCATGGGAGACTGGATGATGACAGGCCAACGTTATAGCATAAGCATCATGATAGACGCGCCATGGAGGGGAAATACATAGGTTACATGCATGTGCACATGAGTGACGGCGAACACACGGGGACACATAGGCTTCATGATATTTTAATTTCCTCATTCCCTCCTTGTCCCCTAGTGGACCCTCATGTCACATCTATTCTCTTGAGACAGTCAATCTGTTCTTGCAGCATTATTTTACCATTTTCAATGCTTTGTAAATGGGGATGTGGAACACATGCAGTAGCACACAGGCTGCAAATGGCCGGGCCACACTGTAGACATAGGCAACAACTGAATGTCATCAGTAGTATTAATCCACAGACGGTCAACACTTTCCATCCCCATGCCGATATTACTTCCCAGAGCCAACTGGACCAAGTCCACGTGCCTGGGTCTTGGTGTATGCTTTGGGCAATCTTGTGGAGTCTTGTTATTGCTTTGTATACAGACGGTGCGTTATTAGGAATGAAAACGCAACAGCTGGATACGATGACCCTACAGGCCCCGCCCCTATCCGCCAGGATGACGTCAAGAACAAGACGATTCTGAAGAACGACCATTCTCATAGCAGACTGTTCCTGGGTCAAGTTCCCCAGGGCTGATGCAGTCTCATTAGCAACTGTTTCTAGAATCCTTGTTAGCCTGCGGATAAGTTTACTATTCTGGACGGGACCTATGAAGAAAAAGAATCCTTTGTTGAAATCTGTATATTGCTCCCAAGCTGTTTCAGTCTGGTCAATGCCAGAGGCATCGAGCCCTCGTCTGTGTCTGATAAGTGCTAGTTGGAGATTTTGATGATACTTCGATGGGGCCAAGAAAACGGGTGGTAAAAGAAATGATATATAGCACGTCCCACCCCAGTCTAAGGGCAGTTGCACATAGGCTGTCTGGCCACAAATAAAGTAGGTGTGTCGTGATGCTCTGAAATAAGACTTTCCTTTGTCTTTAAACACTATTATAGTATTACACTCGCTGTGCCCCAAATGTACTGAGCCTTCTTTTCTGACACACAAGTTCCCTTTTACTGGCAGGACTGTAATTGAGGATGGACCTAAATTGTGTATGGGCTTGACATTCAACACTATAAAGTCAAGGGTCGCATTTCCTTGCAGATACTCTTCATTTTCTAGATCTGTACCTTTCCTTTGGGGAAGACCTTCTTCATCTGGAAAACATGCTTTATTCATGACTTTATTCAAGTTACCCCATACCCAGTCGCCTCTACACTCCTTGTCTTGACATTCTTTGGCATCACCGTTGATGGATGTCATTAAGGCAAACCATGCTCCGCAAGAACCATTATGGGAGAATGGAAAAGGGAAAAGAGGCAACACTCCCTTCACCTTCTGATACGGGGGAAGTCGGCCACAGACCCAGCAGTCTGTAGCATTGCTAGTCTGATGTGATTGGTGCAGCATCTGAATAAAGGTATTGTTACGTAAGGCAAGTCGATATGATAGCTCATGGGATGGCAGATCACTAAATGTGTGCATTATAGTATCATTAGTAGAAGAGTGTAAGAGTGAGGCAATAGGAGGAAAAATAGCATGTAGTATTAAGCTGATACATATCATCGTGATGCACAGAAGAAATAGAAAAATCAAAGTCACTATACATCGCCCACGTAATATTTTACAGTATTTGCTTTTCATCTTGCTCTTTTTCTCATTAGTAGTGTCCAAGATCTTATGCATGCCAGAATACATGTTCAACCGCTTCACCACCTAGTGAACTTAATTGATCAAACGGGTTCTGACTTTTTAGATCTAAGTTTAGCTTTGTACTCCTGCTGGGGAGTCTCCTCTAGTAAAGGGGGCTCAAAGTCTGAAAAGTTTGTGTCCTTTTTAAAAGAATCGTTATTCCCGAAGTAGCATTTACAATGATGAAGATGAACCCATCCTTTCCTTCCTTCGACTTTAACAGCGGTCCTCGTGGTTAATAATACCAACTTGGGCGTCTTCCACCTCGGCTCAAGAGGGCTCATTCTATCAAAGTTCCTTATTAAAACGTAATCCCCAGGAGCGAGGGAATGTTCCTTGACCTGGGTGTTGTCAGGGAAGGCGGCAGCAACCTGCGAACGACAAGAGAGTAGTGCAGACATCAAGGAAGCCAGGTAATCTGTCAGCATGTTACTATCAACATCAGTAATCTTTTTAGGCATTGGAGTGCCCCACATATTCGGTGGTCTACCAAAGACCACTTCATAGGGAGATAAACCTGTTCTAGAATGGGCTACCATTCGCATGTAAAAGAGGGCAACCGGCAGGGCTACCATCCAATCTACACCTTTGTCTGCGCAAATCTTTGCTAGTTTTATCTTTAAGGTCTGATTGTGTCTTTCTACAAGGCCTGCTGCCTCAGGATATCGTACACAATGGAACTTCCAGGTATACCCTAACAGAAGGGACACCTGTTTCATGAGTTCAGAGGAGAAAGGCTGACCGTTGTCGGAATATACGACACGCGGTAATCCATAACGTGGGAAAAACTCTCGCACCAATTGTCTGGCGGTAGTTACAGCAGTATAATCAGGAACTGGATAGGCCTCTGTCCATCTTGATAGTGAACATACTACTACCAGGACATATTTGTAACCTCTACATCTGTCCATTTGGATATAATCCATTTGGAGGACTTCAAAAGGATGGTCAGGTGGATGGAATCCACCTTGTTCCATCGGAATGCCTTTACCTGGATTGAATTGGCAACAGATCATACATGTTCTGACCTTTTGCTTCGCTGCTGCACGCAGGTGCTTGTTGAACCATATATTCTGTAAGCTGTCTAGCATTGCTTTCTCTCCTAAGTGTGCAGGACTATGTGCGGTATTTATGATCACTTGTACCATCGCATCAGGAAGAAACCATGTTTCTTTGCCCTTAGCCATCCAACCCTGATCAGTCAGTACCCCTCCTTGTTACGACCATTTCTTTAATGTAGCATGTGTCTGTATGTCTTGTACATCCCTGGAAGGATCCCTGACTGTCATGGCTTTGGTCATTGATGGTATCTGTGATTTTGTCATGTCTAGTGGGGTCTGAGCTGTCTGTTTAGCTGTTCGGTCTGCCAGATCATTGCCTTGAGAAATGGTATCTGTGGCTTTAGTATGTGCTTTGCATTTCAGGATAGCTATGGCTGTTGGTAAATGTATAGCATCTAGAAGGGCTTGAATAAGGGGGCCATGCTGTATCTTGGCCCCGTGAGAGGTCAAGAAACCTCTTTCCCTCCATAGTACTCCGAAGTCATGAACTACCCCATATGCGTATTGTGAGTCGGTGTAAATGTTTACTCTCAGGTGCTTAGCTCTTATGCACGCTTGTGTCAGAGCGATGAGCTCTGCTGCTTGTGCTGACAGTATGTCTATTCTTTTAGTCTCTATGATTTCAGTAGCAGTGGTCACTGCATATGCTGCTACTAATTCTCCCGCCCCCGTCCTCATACATGAGCCGTCAACATAAAGTGTTAGGTCAGGGTCTGGGAGTGCAACATCTGTCAAGTCTTGTCTTGGTTTAGTCACGGTATGTATCACTTCAACACAGTCATGTGGGGAAACGTTTTCTGTACTGGAGGGCAAAAGAGTAGCAGGATTCAGTATGTTGCATCGTCTGATCTCTATGTGTGGTTGAAATAACGTCAGCTCATAACCTGTCAGTCTTGCTACAGTCAGGTGTTGGGTTTGTGTTCGGTTCAAGAGAACCTCTACTGCGTGCGGTACTTGTACTGTCAGGGGGTGGCCCAGCACTATCGAGTCACTTTGTCTTATGGCTAAGGCTGTTGCTGCAACAGATTTTAGGCACGCAGGCAAAGCCTGGGCTACTGGGTCCAATGTACTAGAAAAATAAGCACAGGGCTTGTGTTTTCCTGCATGATCTTGTGTGAGGACAGATAGTGCTGTTCCATCCCGCTCTGTCACAAAAAGCATAAAAGATTTGTTGTAATCAGGGATCGCTAAATCTGGTGCTTGACATAAAGCTCTTTTTAATTCTTCAAATGCCACAGTGTGTTCTTGTGTCCAAGGGAGGACTTTAGTAGAAGCTACCTCCTGTGTCGTCAACTGTATTAGGGGCTTGGCTATGTAAGCATTCTGGGGAATCCACTGCCTGCAATATGAAGTGAGGCCAATGAATCCACGTACCTCCTTTTGTGTCTTGGGCCGTGAAAGGCCAGAAATCAATTGAATACGTTCTGGTGTCAGTCGCCTACCCTCCTTGGATAGCAAGTGCCCAAGGTACGCCACTTGCTGTTCACAGAATTGTAACTTCGAAGGGGACACTTTGTGCCCCTTGTCAGCTAGGAAGTGTAAAACAGTGAGTGATGCATTTTCACAGTCAGTTTCCGATCGCGCAGTGATGAGAATGTCATCTACATACTGTATCAGTGCTGTGGTGGTAGGCATATGAATACTGTCTAGTTGTCTTTTGAGTGCCTGACTGTAGATGCTAGGACTTTCCGTGAAGCCCTGTGGTGCTCTTGTGAATCTGAAGCTGCGGCCTTTTAAACTGAAACCGAAAAGATATTGGCTGTCCGGATGTATTGGGATACTGAAAAATGCGTTCTTCAGATCGATAACTGTAAAGAACGTAGCCTTCGCATCAATGGCAGTCAATAATGAAGAAATGTCCGGGACCACAGGGTACTGTGGCACCACACATTTGTTTAATTCTCGCAGGTCCACAACTAATCTATAGACAGGTGATGTATTGGGATCAGTTCTTTTAAGAATAGGAAGAACAGGTGAATTGCATATGTTTGAATCTGTCTCTATCACCACCCCTTGTGCGATGAGTTCATCTATTATTTTCAGCAACCCTACTTCAGCCTCAGGTGGAATTTTGTATTGTCTAATCCGTGGCAGCACCACTCCTTCCTTGAGGGTGACCTGGTATGGTGTAATGTTCATGAAACCTACGTCAGTCGGGCCTTGTGCCCATAAGTGCTGTGGTACATTTTGAAGCCTGATGTCAATATCTTTCATTACAAAATGGCCCTTGAAATCACGTAAATACAGTCCCAGTCCTTCTGGCGAGCAACAGATAATTGCCCCCAGTTCCTTTAACGTTTTTATGCCAAGTAAGTTTTCTGGACATGATTTAGTAAGCAGTAAGTCTGTTGTATGTATTAGTGGACCAACTCCTAAAGAGACTGGTTCTGAAACCTCATTGATAATAGGCTTTCCTGAAAAGCCCAGGGATATACTCTTTGAGCCCGAGAGGGGTGCCCCTGGAACCTCGGAATGACTGATGGTAGTTCTACTCGCCCCAGTGTCAATCAAAAACTTTTTATTTTGTCCTAGTAAACGTGCATGCACATAGGGACCCGCTTGGTCCACAGGAACTGGAATAAGGGGCAAGTCGAATTCCCTCTCTGGGCTGCTTCATGAATATGCTTGGTATTCTGGATAGTTAGTCTGAGCGTGCTCATACATTTGTGTTGTGGCGTGGGCTGGTGCAGGTGCATGGACAGGCGGCGGCGGCGGTGGAAACGTATCTGATGTCTGATGTGTGTTATTTTCTTTGGAAGGATAAGGACGTGGCTTTGTTTTACCTATAGCTATATTGTGTTTCAGGACTGCACATTCATTTACGAAGTGGCCTGGCTTCTTGCAATAATTACAGGTCCCATTACTTTGTTTCGTGCTATTCTTGTTCGTGTTTGTGTTTGCCGGTGTCGATTGGGCCACCAGCATCTTCATCTTTGTGTCTTTCATGCGTCTCTTTTCCTGGTCGTGTTCTTCTCTAATTCTGTTCTGGTGGTATTGTAACATCTGTAACATTTGGGAAGGGCTGTTTGCTTGCCACGTACTCTCACCCTTCAGTACCCTATACTTCACCTCTGGTAGGGAATTTTCTACTAGTTTGCTCACGAAAAGATGGGGATATGAATCGCTACCGGGCTTAAGACCACTATTGATAGTGAAACATTTCTCAAACCTAGAGTAAAAATCGCTAGTGTCCTCGTCTGGTTTCTGTTTACAGGATGAAATAGCATCCCAGTCTTCTTTCTTGGTAATTAATAATCTGGGCAAAACTTGTACAAGGAGTTCAGGTAGGTCTTTAGCTCGGGGACCCAGACCAACCCCCGGGCCTCTTCCCTCTTCCTCTCTTTCCAACAGATCCCAGCTGAGCCTTTTCTCTCCCACCTCCCAGTCCTGTCCTTTCAGCTTCTCGTAAATACCAGCAGGCAATAGTACTTTTAATAACTTTAGAATGTCAGCATATGTATATTCTCCTAAGCGAAGAATGTCCTTTAGTTCTCGGTGAAAACCCCCCGGGTCTTTATCATGGGATGCTAAAAATAATTTCATTTCCAGTATCTCTAATTTTGACAAGGGGGTGTAGACATACACCCGTTGCAGTTCATTGTTTGCATCCTTTACAGGATGAACCTCTCGTAGGGGGTTCAGCTTGTCGTATGACTGTCCCTTAACCTGTGGTGGAGCGGGAAGCAGGGACCTAGTCACGTATACTATATACTTGTGTCGCTGATCCAGGATGACATTAATCAGTTCAGTACCCATGTTCATCCACCTGTCTAGTATTATGTCGTCCAGCAACTTATACAATAGACCAGGACCAGAATATTGACTCTCATATAACGTGATCAAATGTTGGACCATGTAAACACCAGCTATGCGCTGTTCGTTTGGTGGGAGGCTCAAGAACGTTTGTGCTACGATATCATTATTATATATATCATATTGGGATATCCACAGGGTGGCTGACCGTGCTAATTCATTTTCGGTCGGGGTGAGGGGCTGATCGTTACCTAGCCATTTATTCACCGCTTTTTCGGTGATCTGGAACAAACTTTCAAGGGAATATCTTTCTTTTATGGCAGTTCCCTGTTTACGGTGATTGAGGCCCTTGGGCCTTTCGAATCGCCGGGCATGGCCCACATAATGTATTCTGTCTTTGTCCCCTGCTTCGTCATCAGATGATAACTCAGCCTTTTCGTTCGGGCCTCCTTCGTGTGACGCTATTATTGCCTTTCGGATTTTGGTCAACATGTTGTCTGTCTGGCCTGATTTATCATGCTGACCGGCATCTATACGATCACTCCAACCAATATAACAACGGTCTACGTCCCCGTCGCCTTCGTCTTTTTCCCTGATCAGACAATTAATTAGGAAGCGAAGGATATAATTCTTAATAATTACCTTTCTATTTTGTACAGCTTCTGCTATGCACTCAGAACCTTCCCCTGTTCTTATGAATGTGTACATTTTCTTTAGATGTTTATCCATATCTGGTAGTTTTTCCAAATCTGCGACTGCTCGTCTAAGCCGTAGTGAAAACACGAGCATTCTGCCCTTTCCTGGATCTGGGTCATATATACATTCGGAGATGTCTACTTTTACTGTCGGCCCCCCTCCTGGTGTTGCCCCGGATCCTCCCTCCCCGCCGTCCTCGAGCTCCTGGAGCTGTTCTTGCGTTGGGGGTGCAGGGAAAAATCCGTCCACATATGCTGGTGGGGATTCCTCTAGGTAGGTGTTAATGAACGTTTCGGATGCTGTTTGTTTTATTTTTCGGGGTACTTGCGGTGGCACTCTAACTGGTCTTTCTACTGGGGCCACTTTTGCTAGTTCCTCTGAAAGGACGGGGTAAATACCAGCAACAACAGTATTTCTTTTTCTTTCAGTCTGCTCTCTTTTTACCCGTTCCCCTTCTTTCTGTAATTTCTCTTCTTTGGCTTTTTCGGACTCCTGTCTACTTCTCTCTGCTTTGTGGAACTCTTTCTCTGTTCTTCTATGTGACTCCTTGCGCCATAACTCAATGGCATCCTTCTGAGCAGGTCTAGATTTTCTCTTCCATATCTCTTCCTCTACCTTCATAATGCATTCCGCATCCCACGTTCCCGTAATGGGCCATTTATACTTTGTCTCTAAATCCTTCGTGTAATCCACCCATAGTTCTAAAAACAACACGGCATCTAAACCATGCTTACAGTACATAAAATGTCCAGGTGTGTCTCTAGGCGGAATGTTAACTGGTGCATGTGCATGTGCATGTGCACATGAGTGACGGGGAACACACGGGGACACATAGGCTTCATGATATTTTAATTTCCTCACCATGGACACACTAAACTGCTCACACAGATGGTGTCGTTCATGGTGGGCATGTCAGCAACGATGTCTGACCAACGCAGGTTTCTGCGGTCCATGAACTCTTCCCTGACGGCAGCAGTTTCTCTCCTGCAGCGCTCCGTCCCCCCTACCCTGGACCCATACACACTGCCCTCTCCCATGCCTGCCCAACGCACGCCCAGACAGTCACGGGCACGCACCCCACCAGACACATCCAGCACACCCCCAAGTAAGGCACAGTGCACACCTCCTTGCACGCACACTCAGGGGGATGTAGGCACACCCACAGGGTCTGGGGGCAGATGACATACACGCAGCCACAGTCGCAGTCCACAGTCCTCACAACCCTGTTCCTCCAAAACCACTCCCCTTAGCTCCCCTGCCAAACTCTCACCCAAGGAGACCTATACCGTTGAGCTGGGCCTCGCCCCCACTGAGCCACCACCCCACAAGTGGGCGAGGAAGTCCCCGGGCACAGAAGTTGAGTCCCCCACCATGTCCACCCACTCCCCCAAGAGCGCTGCACCCCATCCCTCGCCCACCACACCCTCCGTTGGCCCTGGGGTATCTTCAGGTGCAGGGGTTAGGATGGAGGCCCTAGCAGCAGTGTGCAGTGCCGAGCTCACCTCCACCTTTGGCACTGCCTCGCCCCCTGTGGTGGAGACGTCCACCCCTGCACCCACCACACCTACCCATCCCCCTCATGTCCCTGCGGTGCCTGGTCCTGCCACAGATGATGCCCCCCCCGGTCGACAAACCTTGAGGTTCCTTTGTGCAGGCAAGGTAGGGGTGGACGCGGTCCCCTACGTCCACCCTTGGACTTGAGAAATGGACTGGCCATTGGCCTTTGTACATAGTATCTTTTAAATGTATTTATTTTTGGTGCTGAATAGAGCCTTTTCTTTTACTTTCAACACTATTGCATTTCAGGTACTTGGTGTTGGTGATGAGGCTCCTGGAGTTGGTGTTCTGGTAATGTGTTAAGGTTCTGAGAAATGTTTTTGTATGATGGTCAGGAGGTGGACCATGGTATCTGTGTGCCATCACAATGTCTCTGCAAAGAATCAATGGTAGTGTGTGTTCATTTAGTTAGGAGACATTGTCCCAAGGAGTGTTCCTTCCTCTGTGGCATCTGACATCTTCCCTGCAAACAGTTGCACAATTGTTGTGCTGACCTGTGTCCACATTTCCTTTGTTGGTGACGGATCCCTTCAACAATGGCCATGCCTGCTCACCGATGTCTCCTGCTGAATCGTCTGTGCCATCCTTGCTAGTCACTGTACTTGTGTTTTGGGTATGTAGGAATGCCTTCAGGGACATATTGGCCCTTTTCAGCACTATGCATGTGTGTAATCACGGCCTACCACACAAATGGTACTTGTTATGCAGGGTATTTGGGCACCTGACTCACAATTGTGGGCATTGTATCTGGTGGAATTGAACCCTATTCCTTCCATGAGAGACAACATCTTGGTGGTTGGACCAGCACCTGAACATTCCTATCAGTCCTGTAATGTGCGTGACAGTGTGTGTTCCCTTTGGCTATCTTAGTTTTGTATGCAGTTAAATGACTATACAGTCTGTTGACATGAAATCAGGGTGTGTATTGTGCTGCATCCGCCATGGGTGGGTATGCATGTGTTATATGTCCTCACACCCACATGTGGTGTGTCATGCAGTGTGTGAAAGACATCCATCGTCCTGGGAGTGGGAAACTGCTGTCAGTGATGTGTTGTAATAGCACTAAAATCATAGTCCAAAGTTAGGGATGCGTCCATACCACCATGTAGGTGTGGTCATCTGATGATGATGTACACCCCCCCATATCTCTGTCCACTGCTAGGAGTCCTCTGCACCCACCCCCATATCTCTGTCCACTGCTGGTAGTCATATGCACCCACCCCTCATATCTCTGACCACTGCTGGGAGTCATATGCACCCACCCCTCATATCTCTGTCCACTGCTGGGAGTCATATGCACCCACCCCTCATATCTATGACCACTGCTGGGAGTCATATGCACCCACCCCTCATATTGCAGGCCACTGCTGGTAGTCATATGCACCCACCCCTCATATCTCTGTCCACTGGTGGTAGTCATATGCACCCACCCCGCATATCTCTGACCACTGCTGGGAGTCATATGCACCCACCCCTCATATCTCTGACCACTGCTGGGAGTCATATGCACCCACCCCTCATATTGCAGGCCACTGCTGGTAGTCATATGCACCCACCCCTCATATCTCTGTCCACTGCTGGTAGTCATATGCACCCACCCCGCATATCTCTGACCACTGCTGGTAGTCATATGCACCCACCCCTCATATATCTGACCACTGCTGGGAGTCATATGCACCCACCCCTCATATCTCTGTCCACTGCTGGGAGTCATATGCACCCACCCCTCATATTGCAGGCCACTGCTGGGAGTCCTCTGCACCCACCCCCATATCTCTGTCCACTGCTGGTAGTCATATGCACCCACCCCTCATATCTCTGACCACTGCTGGGAGTCATATGCACCCACCCCTCATATCTCTGTCCACTGCTGGGAGTCATATGCACCCACCCCTCATATCTCTGACCACTGCTGGGAGTCATATACGCCCACCCCTCATATTGCAGGCCACTGCTGGTAGTCATATGCACCCACCCCTCATATCTCTGACCACTGCTGGGAGTCATATGCACCCACCCCTCATATCTCTGTCCACTGCTGGGAGTCATATGCACCCACCCCTCATATCTATGACCACTGCTGGGAGTCATATGCACCCACCCCTCATATTGCAGGCCACTGCTGGTAGTCATATGCACCCACCCCTCATATCTCTGTCCACTGGTGGTAGTCATATGCACCCACCCCGCATATCTCTGACCACTGCTGGGAGTCATATGCACCCACCCCTCATATCTCTGACCACTGCTGGGAGTCATATGCACCCACCCCTCATATTGCAGGCCACTGCTGGTAGTCATATGCACCCACCCCTCATATCTCTGTCCACTGCTGGTAGTCATATGCACCCACCCCGCATATCTCTGACCACTGCTGGTAGTCATATGCACCCACCCCTCATATATCTGACCACTGCTGGGAGTCATATGCACCCACCCCTCATATCTCTGTCCACTGCTGGGAGTCATATGCACCCACCCCTCATATTGCAGGCCACTGCTGGGAGTCCTCTGCACCCACCCCCATATCTCTGTCCACTGCTGGTAGTCATATGCACCCACCCCTCATATCTCTGACCACTGCTGGGAGTCATATGCACCCACCCCTCATATCTCTGTCCACTGCTGGGAGTCATATGCACCCACCCCTCATATCTCTGACCACTGCTGGGAGTCATATACGCCCACCCCTCATATTGCAGGCCACTGCTGGTAGTCATATGCACCCACCCCTCATATCTCTGTCCACTGATGGTAGTCATATGCACCCACCCCGCATATCTCTGAACACTGCTGGTAGTCATATGCACCCACCCCTCATAGTGCAGGCCACTGCTGGTAGTCCTCTGCACCCACCCCCATATCTCTGTCCACTGCTGGTAGTCATATGCACCCACCCCTCATATCTCTGTCCATTGCTGGGAGTCATATGCACCCACCCCTCATATCTCTGTCCACTGCTGGGAGTCATATGCACCCACCCCTCATATTGCAGGCCACTGCAGGTAGTCATATGCACCCACCCCTCATATCTCTGACTGGTGGTGGGAGTCATATGCACCCACCCCTCATATTGCAGGCCACTGCTGGGAGTCCTCTGCACCCACCCCCATATCTCTGTCCACTGCTGGTAGTCATATGCACCCACCCCTCATATCTCTGTCCACTCCTGGGAGTCATATGCACCCACCCCTCATATCTCTGACCACTGCTGGGAGTCAAATGCACCCACCCCTCATATGTCTGGACACTGCTGGGAGTCATATGCACCCACCCCTCATATCTCTGACCACTGCTGGGAGTCATATGCACCCACCCCTCATATTGCAGGCCACTGCTGGTAGTCATATGCACCCACCCCTCATATCTTTGTCCACTGCTGGGAGTCATATGCACCCACCCCTCATATCTCTGACCACTGCTGGGATTCATATGCACCCACCCCTCATATTGCAGGCCACTTCTGGTAGTCATATGCACCCACCCCTCATATCTCTGTCCACTGCTGGTAGTCATATGCACGCACCCCTCATATCTCTGTCCACTGAATGAATGAATGAATGAATGAATTTGAGTTTTATATAGCGCATAGTTACCCTAGGGCATCCCAGCGCTTGTCCAGGACGACAACCGTAAAGAGCAAACAGGTTCAGCGGAGTCAGACGGGGAAAAGGTGAGTTTTAAGAAGTTTACGGAACCGCAAGATACACGTCTCAGAGCGCAAACTCAGAGGAAGTCCGTTCCACAGCATGGCAATATTGACCGAAAATCTTCGCCCTCCAGTCCGCGCCCTGTTCACCCTGGGGACCTGGAGCAGAAGTTTCTGGTCAGAACGCAAGGCTCTATTAGCCTTGTAAGGCACAGCTAAATTCCCCAGGATCGGAGGACCCTTCCCCTGAAGAATTTTATGCGCGGTGCAAAGAGCCTTGAATTTAACCCTTTCCCGTACCGGAAGCCAATGCAAGGCCCTCAATGCCGGTTTGGCTGACTGCATCTTTGATGTATTCATAAGCAGCCTAGCAGCGGCATTTTGAACCTGCTGAAGTTTATTCAACGTAGCTTCAGGGGCACCTAAAAAAATAGAGTTACTGTAATCTAATCTAGATACAATGAGCCCCTGAATAAGTAGCTTCCTAGATGTCCAGGGAAGCAGGGGGAGGACTTTACGAGCTGAGCGGAGAAGGCCGAAACATACTCCAGCTGTTTTTCTCGCCTGGGTCCTAAAAGAAAGATCTTGTTCCAGCCAGATCCCCAGACTTTTGATCTCCTCCTTAGGACTCGGAAAAGTTCCCAAACAGCTAGGCCAGCCCGTCGAAAGGAGAGAGGGAATTTTATGTCCTAACAACATTAATTCGGTCTTAGAACCGTTCAGCTTTAAAGCTGACTCGCACATCCAAGTGTGGACTTTGGACATACAAGAGTGCAGCGAATCTGGATTATTAACCAGTTGGGATAAGGCGACCACCAGTTGCGTATCGTCAGCATAACTGACGATTTTAATACCAAATGGGGCCACCACATCCTCCAGGGGGGCCATATATACATTAAACAATGTAGGGCTGAGGGAAGAGCCCTGTGGCACACCACACTGAAGGGGGATGGACACCGAACGTTCATTGCCTTCCCAAACCTGGTACATCCGTTCACAAAGAAATTATGTAAGCCACTTCAGAGCCACACCTCCCACCCCCATATCTGACAGTCGTCGGATCAACACTTGATGGTTCACCGTGTCGAAGGCCGCACTCAGGTCCAGGAGGATCACTGCCACTGACCCTCCTGAATCCAAGATGCTCCTAGCTTCCTCAACGACTGCCAGGAGAGCGGTATCGGAGCCCTGTCCTGGCCTAAATCCAGTTTGGGAATCACGCAACAGGCCATTGGACTCCAAAAAGTGTGACAGCTGCCGGTTCACCACCCTTTCCGCAATCTTACCAAGTCCAGGAAGCAGGGATATAGGCCTGAAGTTAGCCAAATCAGATGGATCTAGATTTGGCTTCTTCAGAAGAGCCTTTACCACTGCTCTTTTCCAGCTCGGTGGCACCAGTCCCTGGACAAAGGATGCATTAATAAGATCCGTAGCCGGAGCCGCAATAGTGGTTCCTACCTGCTTCAGGAATCTCATAGGGACAGGATCCCTAGGGGAGCCACTTTTCAAAGAGCCCAATTCCCTGAGGACTTCGTCCACTGAGCCTAGCCCAAAGGTATCCAGCTGTACAAGAACACCCCGAGATTGACTACTAGTATCTATACTCTGGACAACCCGGGGCAAGGCACTAATAATGTTCTCTATTTTCATATTGAAATAGTTCGCCAACTCCTTGCATTTCTCGCCTGGGTTGTCATGGGTTACCGGGGGCTCAGGAACTTTAAGAAGTTCCTTTACCACTTTGAAAGTCTCTCTAGAGGAGTTAGAGGAGCTTTTTATTCTCTCCTCAAAAAATTGCGCCTTGGCCCGACGCAGAGCAGATTTATACACCCTGATTGCCGAGCGATACTCCTCTCGTCTGGCTTCCACCCCTTCCTTTCTCCATGCCCTCTCCAACTTCTTGCAACCCTTCCTGAGAGATCTCAACTCAGGAGTATACCATGGAGCAGAGCCCATCCTCTTCTCCCTTTTTAACACTCTCTTTTTAGGGAGAATAACATCGAGAGAGCTGGTCAACCACTGATTGAAGTTTGCATCTGCAATTACTGGGTCCGACACTGGTGAAGGACACATCCCTTCAAGAATAGTACTCCAGTTGTCCACCGAAAGCCTAGACCAAGCTCTCTCCAACGTATGAACCTTAGGGAGGAGGGTGGCCATTAGTTCAACCTGCCACGTAACAGGAACCAAGAAATGGTCTGACCACGGGAGAGGACAAGGGGGCAAAGACCTCAGATGGGGCATGTTCGAAAAAATGGGATTCAACAAATGCCCCTTATTGTGCGTGGCACCCGCGTTAATTAGACTCAGCTCATAGCCTTTAAAATCAAACAGCAAATCTACAGCAATAGGATCCGCCGGGTCATTGAAATGGAGATTAAAGTCTCCTAACGCCATAAAATTGGCCGTAGAAGAGGCCAAGAGCATAGCTGTTTCCATCAGCGAACTGACGAACTTGCCCACACAGCCTGGAGGGCGATAGACCAATAATCCTGACACCGACACCGTGGGTGAAATCCGTAGGGAGAACTGACAGCTCTCACAGTCTAGCACCCCACCAGGCTGAGCCCTACACACAAAAGCGTCTCTATATATGATGGCAATGCCGCCCCCTCGCCCCACCGGCCTGTCCAGATGGTAAATTAAAAAGCCCGGGGGGAGGGATCGAACTATGTCAGCCCCAGAGCAAGATGTAGTCCACGTTTCCGTAAGAAACAAAATATCTAGCTCATGATCTTGTATGAGGAAATTGATTTCTAGTGAGTGGCTGGGAAGCGACCTACAATTCAACAGAGCCATACACAAAGCGTTCCTCCCCTTCGCTGGCTGGGTCAACTGACAAATCCCACATCCAGAGAAAAGTTTAGCACCTCTGTGAATGTACTTACAAGTTGTGTCTTTCCGGGGGCGTAATGACAAAATGTCCTCCGGGGAGTAAACTTTCCTTATTTCGGGCAGTTTGGCCAAGGGTCCTGGCCCTAAGCCCGGCTGGGCCCGGATGGGCACAGACGGGCACAGATGGGCACAGACGGGCTGGACTCTGGCGTGACTCTGGCGTGACTCCGGCGGGGATCCGGCGTACCCGCTGCGCGTATCCGCTGCACGTCTGCATGACCTCCTTAAAAGAGGTCAAGCGTCCTTGTGACGCTCCTCCGTCCAATCAAATAGCGCCGCCAGGCGTCCTTCACTCCTCCAATATGGCCGCCAAAGTACCGAGGGGCAGGGACAGGACCCGCAAAAGCACGGTGATTCTACAAATTATTGTGCAGGTAAGCAGACAGTGGTCTAAAAGCAAGGCAAAAATAACACAAAATAAAATTAAATACGAAACAGGGGAGATTTAAAAAGCCTCAGAACCGGCAGAACAGCAGCGATAAGCGCGGCGCGCTCTGACCCCTCTTATCAGGTCAGTCGAACAACTGGCAAGACTGACCCTAAGATTTACCCTCCTTAAAAGAGGTCAAGCGTCCTTGTGATGCTCCTTCGTCCAATCAAATAGCGCCGCCAGGCGTCCTTCACTCCTCCAATATGGCCACCAAAGTACCGAGTGGCAGGGACAGGACCCGCAAAAGCGCGGTGATTCTACAAATTATTGTGCTGGGAGTCATATGCACCGACCCCTCATATATCTGACCACCGCTGGGAGTCATATGCACCCACCCCTCATATTGCAGGCCACTGCTGGTAGTCATATGCACCCACCCCTCATATTGCAGGTCACTGCTGGTAGTCATATGCACCCACCCCTCATATTGCAGGCCACTGCTGGTAGTCATATGCACCCACCCCTCTTATTGCAGGCCACTGCTGGGAGTCCTCTGCACCCACCCCCATATCTCTGTCCACTGCTGGTAGTTATATGCACCCACCCCTCATATCTCTGTCCACTGCTGGGAGTCATATGCACCCACCCCTCATATCTCTGACCACTGCTGGAAGTCATATGCACCCACCCCTCATATTGCAGGCCACTGTTGGTAGTCATATGCACCCACCCCTCATATGTCTGGACACTGCTGGGAGTCATATGCACCCACCCCTCATATGTCTGGACACTGCTGGGCCAGTCCTCTAAGCCCACATTCCTGGCGTGTGTACGCCTCGTATCCCAAATGTACTGGTGCTGTAACAGGGTACATGTGACACGCACCGTACCCACGCATTCATTGCGTGTGTATGGTCCGTATCACAGTTCTACTGTGCCGTAGGGGTACGTGTGGTACGCACCGTACCCACGCATTCATTGCGTGTGTACGGTCCGTATCACTGTTCTAATGGTGCCGTAGGGGTACGTGTGACACCAACCGTACCCACGCATTCATTGCGTGTGTACGGTCCGTATCACTGTTCTACTGTGCCGTAGGGGACGTGTGGTACGCACCGTACCCACGCATTCATTGCGTGTGTACGGTCCGTAACACTGTTCTACTGTGCCGTAGGGGTATGTGTGACACGCACCGTACCCACGCATTCATTGCGTGTGTATGGTCCGTATCACTGTTCTACTGTGCCGTAGGGGTACGTGTGGTACGCACCGTACCCACGCATTCATTGCGTGTGTACGGTCTGTATCACTGTTCTATTGTGCCATAGGGGTATGTGTGGTACGCACCGTACCCACGCATTCATTGCAAGTGTACGGTCCGTATCACAGTTCTACTGTGCCGTAGGGGTACGAGTGGTATGCACCGTACCCACGCATTCATTGCGTGTGTACAGTCCGTATCACTGTTCTAATGGTGCCGTAGGGGTACGTGTGCCACGCACCGTACCCACGCATTCATTGCGTGTGTACGGTCCGTATCACAGTTCTACTGTGCAGTAGGGGTACGTGTGGTACGCACCGTACCCACGCATTCATTGCGTGTGTACGGTCTGTTTCACTGTCCTACTGTGCCGTAGGGGTACGTGTGGTATGCACTGTACCCACTTATTCATTGCATGTGTACGGTCCGTATCACAGTTCTACTGTGCCGTAGGGGTACGTGTGGTACACACCGTACCCACGCATTCATTGCGTGTGTACAGTCTGTATCACTGTTCTAATGGTGCCTTAGGGGTACCTGTGCCACTCACTGTACACGTCCACTTCCATTGTTGCGGTACGCAGGGGTTGCTGGCCATGCCCCCCCCAAGTGACCAGACCCTGGTGGTAATGTATGGCCTCCATATTATAGGTTTGGCTTTGAGTATGGGGTTTGTTTCCTGTCCCTCACCCCCACCCTGGCCCCTGGGTGTTGTTCTCACCTTCTGCGGCGTGTGCGTCGGGTGCGGTGCACCAGGTCGTAGGCCAAGAGGACTGGGATGACACGTACGACGGGGTTCATGGCGTGTACGTCGTGTACCGGGGCTCCGTTGCGTAGCGGTTCGCGTCGGACTCTGCTTTTGCGGCTGTGTTTAACTCCCGTAAAAAAAGAGCCGTATGGAGTGACGTAGGGACGAATCGTACTTGCTGGGCTGGAAACCGCTGCCTGAATAACTCCGGACGTCGCGTACAAGCTGTTCCGGATCAGAATCGTAGGTTTTTTTGACCCGTATAGGCTTTTTTACGAAACGTACGGAAATAGGCTTTCTATACGAATCGTACTTCCTAGGTTGTACGGAAAGTTTACCGGGTACGAGTCGTACCGGGTAAACGCTCCGTACAACGATTCGTACAGCCTTTTTACAGGATCGGAATCGGACCCTAAATATTTTGAAAAACTACGCACAGATCTCACAAACGTGCAGGTCACGTGAAAGACACGCTTTGGCAAGGCTGGTGCTCATTAATCAGTGCAAAAATTGAAGGCTGTGAAATATCACCTTACATATAGGATCTAAAGTATAGCATGATATAAATAGCTATAAACTTGATTTGGAGTTGGGTGGTACCAGGAAATCCTCTTACTTATGGATGAAGTGTTAAATCAAGAGGGAGATTTCACTGGTGGAATGTCTCCCAATTAAGAGATGGCCCTCATTTAGGGACTTATTACAATGGCGGTCAGAAGACTGTTTGTCACAGCGGGATTGGGACCAGCCGCCAAGTAGTTGGCAGTCCCACCAGTAATATTAGGATACAACCACCATGTGGACAGTTGAAAACATGCCTTTTTCTATTGCGACTTGTGCTGTGCCCGGAAAAAGGGCTGCAGCACAAGCCGCAGTAGAAAAAAGGGATGTTTTTAAACATCCATGCACCATTTGGTGTCTGTCACACAGTTCATGGATGTTTGGGGAGGCACTACATGTGCCCCCTGGCCACGTTGCGGAGGCCTTTTGGGGACAAGGGGCCCAGCTAGTGGCCCCCAAAGTCCCTTTCCGCAGTCTTTCCATAGCGATGGGACCACCATGAAAAGGTTGGGGGAAATGGGCATCGTAATCCCTACAGCGGTGCCTGCGCAGGCACCGCTTTCACTGTAGGGATTACTGTCCAACCGCAGCCTCGATGGGCTCTTTGAGCATGTCGGAGGCGTCATTCTTTCCCCCTGCCCTCTGCGCTTTGACCGCCGGTGTGGTCCGCTGCCCTAGATGTTGGGCCAACCAGCACAGATTGCCTGTTGGTGGCAGTTCACCCGACATCGTAATGAGGGCCTTAAAGTTTGGAAGAAACTGAAAATCTCTTGAACAATCTCTAAATACAAAGCATATATTGCAGCTGAATGTTCTCCACACACAGTGCTATTATTTGGAGGTAATTCTAGCAGTAGGAGCTGCTCCAGATTTAGAGATTCCTCCAGAAATTGGAGGCTGTTCCGTTAAATCCAGCTCTCATTGAGGCCCTGTGTAGTGTTGTGCAGGACATTCCACAGGGGGATGCTGCTCCGGATAGAAATGTGAGGATTTCCCATGACCACCTGACTCGAAATTAAGATCTGTATCCGCGTGCGAGCTTCCAATGGGAAGAGGGTCTTAAGGGTGCGCGCTTCTTGTCCGCTGTGTGGGACTGAAGTCCTGAGTCAAAAGGGGTTAACACAAGAAACACAGCTGCTCTCCCAAGCAGTGCAGCTCTGTTTCATTCCAGAGAGAAGCCGGCTGGCGCGGCTCATCGCAGCCTTGGTGCAGGGGGAGCGGGCTGCAGCACAGCTGGAGCCGGCCCGGCACGCTCATGGCTGACTCATGGGCACAGCCCGGGCACAGGAGGGACAGCTGGGGTTCAGGCGGCAGGATCCGATCTTGGAGGAGATTGAGGGCCAGGGGGCTGATGCCTTGAGGGCTGGTGTCCGAGGGGTCTAGAATCATGAAAAGTGAGGCACGCTTCTGAAATCCTACAGGGGCGTTAGACTAGGGGTGGGCGCTGAGGGCTAGGGCTGGAAGTCTGGGAGAAGCTTAGATGCAGTTCAGGGTGTTGTCTGAATATCTTGTAATGAGCTGAGGATCTTGGGGTAAGAGAGGAGGGTTTGCAGGATGTTGGGTAACATGGGCGAGGTGCCCAGGGAGTGAGGTTTTAGCGAGCTGGGGGGCTCGGTGGGTCCGACGTTATAGAGGCGCTGTGTTGAGGTAAAAGGCGCGTGGGCGCTGTAGTGGGGGCAGGCAGAGAGAGGTGAAGAGCAGGTGTGAGAGTGGAGGTTGGTGGTCCTCGGAGGGCTCTGCCAGACCCTGCTGATGGGGCTAGATGTCATCACAGGTGTGATCCGACACAGCCAATGAGGACGCCTCCTCGCCAGCCAGCTGTTTCCTAATTGCTGCTGTCTGCTGCTTCCCTTAAATGAGGCTGCCTGCTCAGGTCTGGAGATAACAGCGTCTGTCCCCGGCTCAGGAGTGGAGCTTCTGACCCGGAGAGCGCAGCGCTCGCGTGACGGGGGCGGAGGCTGCAGGGAGGCAGCGTGCACCACCTGGAGCGCGAGAGCAGGATCCTGCAACACGAAAGAACCGCGGGGATAGCGAGCAGGACAGCGACACCTCTATGCTCATGTCGAATATCTGTCTGTAGGATCGAAAGGACACGTGCAGCATTCAGAGTCCTTCAGGATCTAAACCCCGTACAGTACACCCCGTATTAAGGAGTCAGGCTGCCAGGTCATGCTGCGACACACACTCCTGCGGGCTTGACACGCCGTAAAACAGCACCCTGCATTCAGCACCGACCCCGGTGAGGCTGGAATACCGGACTACAGGACCCCGGCACAGCACTGACAACTGCAGGAAAGCACAGTGTACAAAAGCACCCTGCATTGCCCTGGAAACAGGACAGACTGACTGTTCGAGTGGAGCTCACCACCCCACAGCAACAACCTGGGACATCACAGACATTCCCCAGCAGGGCAGACACGCCGCACAGCAGCAACCTGTACACACACCTGGTCCCACAACCTGGGTTGTTCTACCGCAGAGCAGCACCTCATGTAATGGACAGACTTCTGAAGGAGTGGCACACATCACAGCATCGCCGATAACAAGGTGCCTACCCGGAGGGCCTCACAGAATACAGAGGACCCTTGATAAAAACTCAGGAGTTCTTTTGGACTGAAACCTGAAGCAGCTCTGGGGAACGACAGCGTCCAGCCAGATTAACACAGAGTGTAATGTCACACTGGACACTAAAACGGACTGCCCTCTAATAGGCTGATCAGAGCAGCAGAGCACAGTCCATAGGGCAGCGGCGAACACTCAGGCACACTCTCCAAAGTGAGGCTGACACACAGAGCAGCAGCACCCAGTCCACTGCTAAGCCTGGGGCAAGGCTGGCATAGGGCGGCAGTGCCCGGGACGTTGAGAAGGGCTGCCCTAGTAAATGCTGACACACAGAGCAGCAGCACCCAGTCACTGCTAGACCAGGTGCAAGGCGGCCACAGGGGAACGGTGCTGTGGGTCACTGAGTAAGACTCTCCCATGAAAGGCTGACAGAGCGCGCAAGCACCGGGGGTCCCGCTCGCGCCTCTTGACAGTAAGTGACAAACAGAGCAGCAGCACCCGAGACAATCGGCAAAACTCCTCCCGTGGAGGGTGGACCAGAGAGCGGCGACACCCATCCCATGCTGCGCTGACCGAGCAGCAGCACCGCGGTCTCCCCTCTCAGCTGCATGTGGGTCTTCAGGCGGGACCGGCTGCTCATCCTGCTGCTGCTCTCCGCTCTGCTCGCGGCGGATTTCTCCCTGCACATCTGGCCTAAGCTTCGGGGCCGGCTCTTCAGGGAGCCGGAGGGGCCGTGCACCTGTGACGGGTTCCCAGGGGGGAAGCTGGGCAATGCCTCCTCCCTGGAGGGGGCCGGCTGGAGGAATCACTCCTGGGGAGGCCCAGGGACTGGCGCCGAGCATGGTGTGCAGCAGGAGTCCCGAGATGAGGCGGCAGGGACCGGGAACGGAATGCACCAAGAGCCTCGAGAGGGGGAAGCAGGGGCCGGGAAGAGGGTGCACCTGGAGCCCGGTGACAGCAGCGCCGGAGCCGAGCACAACATGCGGCACCTCCCTGTTCTCCGCTCCCGACTACGCAGGCTGCTCCAGCACCCGCTCTACACAGGCCCCGCACCGGCATTGGGGCCCGGGGACTACCTACTGTCCGGACCGGAGGCCTCCCGCAGCTACCGGAGGAAGGTGTCCCGCTGGAACAGGTAACTGGAAAACCCCGGGACCCGAGAGCGGGCAGATAGACCCGTGAACGGACGGGGATTTATTAAAACAAACCAAACCCGACCCTTTCCCCATGGCCCCCATCCCCACACACACCTCACACACACCTCACATCGGGCGACAGGTGACTCGCCCCCGAAAATGGGTGACATCACCGCTCAACGAATGGGCATTAACCAGGGACATAAACTTAGTAGCAGGTGATAAAAAAACGATCTAGGCAAATATTTCCCCAGACATGACTGAGCCATGGGAAACGGAAATGATAAATATGCGCACTGGAGCAGATAACTGTCTGCGATTACTCTCTAAACAATGGCCAAATAATGATTACTCCTAGATCGGATCAGTCGGTAGACCATTTAGAGACACGTTTGGATGGGTATTCACTGCCCCTGTGCTCGCCCGCTCTGCCCGGACCTCGCCCAGGGCAGGATCATAGAGTGAATGTGGAGGTGTGTTCTGTATAGATGGCCTCGAGGGCATTGGAAATCCAAGAAAAGTTGGAGGCTGGGAGTTTACCTGACTTGGCACAGGTCGTTCCAAAGCCTGGGGGCATAGATTGGGCAGGATCATATTTGTGTTTTTTTCCATTCTGACGTTAGGCAAGGCCTTTCGGTTTTAGTAAAATCATAAGTATAGTATGCTTACTTCCAGGGGCTGTCAGAAAGCCTCCTCATCCCTTGGTCTGTTGTTGTATCATTCACATTTGGTTCCGCCCGCTTCTGCATACATTGCAGGGCGATAGGTCAGCAATTGGCTAACCTCACTGTGAGGGAGGGCATTCTGCCTTTTAAGATACAGTATATCTGCACATAGTATTTTCCTTTATTGCCAGAGACAGCTATGGCAATGCCAAATGAACTGGCATGGAATAACTGAAGAGATCTGTCACACATTGCTGTACAATTCAGAGGAGTTTAATATAGTCTAAAACTGCAGGACCCAAACATCTATATCTTTATATCTCACAAATACATTCAGATATGGGATGATCATAAACATCCCCATCCCAACATATCCCTCCCTCCAACCATGCCAGGACCACAACTATACACAAAATCTCAGATTGGACAACCTAGTGCAGTAACGAGCCAAGCACATTTACCATATGAAAAACCATAAAGGGACATGCAGAGCTGTTCAAAGCTACAAGCATACTGAGTGAGAACCATAAAACTGTGCATCTGTCTCTCACACTTCATCATCCAACACACTGCTATGTCCTGCGTCCATTAGAGTGACACCAATGTTGTCTCTGCAGACAATGCCAGACCAATTGGATTTGCCAATGCTTATTTCTCTTTGATGTTGATATCTTAAGCAGGGACGGGCGAAGCTGGCATAGTCACACTACGGTGAGATCTACCGAGTTGGGCGAAAACTCAGTGGAACTCTGCTCCGCACCTACACCCTCCCTCTCCCCCCCCCCCCCCCCAGGTTACTGCAGCTAAACTCTGGGCTGCAAGTGACATACAACAGGCCTGACTCATCGCATCATCGAACAGACCTCAAGGCTTCATCACAAACGTGCGACGCCCCCGCCGGCCCGTCAAGAGTAAATATTGTTTAAAAAAAAAAATAAAGTAGAAAAAAAAACCACTTTCCTCTATAGCGGCGTCTCCGGGCTGCCCTCCTCCTCCTTACGGTGGTCTCTTCTGCAAACCCCTACATCAGAGGTACATCTTGTAGGACTGCGTGCTACCATGACGTATGTCTGACACAGGGGTCTCTGCAGGAGAGACCACGGCGAGGAGTAGGAGGGCAGCCCGGAGACACCGCGATAGAGATAAGTGTGCGTTTTTTAATCTTATTATTATTATTTTTAAAATATTAGAGGGGGTGGAGGCGGGGGGCTTTTTACTGTGGGGCCCAGGGCTGAACACTGCTCCGCTGCGGAGTCAGAGTTTTGCCTAAACTCCACATTCTCAACGGAACGCGGTGTAGGCAAAACTCCGCACGCTCCGTCAGCGGAGCGCAGTTCTCTGCCCACCGTTAATCTTGAGCTGGACTTTGAACCTTACAGTTTCTATCTAACATTGTCAGCTTTTTGGTAAAGTAGAATGTATCTGTTTGCCACCAATACCTTTTCAATGATGGAGCAGGATTTAGCGAGTAAAATGGCTCGGCAAGCTAAGCACATGCTGCTGAGATCTGGCATGATTGTCAGGTCTCACATTTAAATCAAGACAGATTTAAAGTGTCCTTCAGAGTGCAATAAATGTTTTACTGTCAAACTGTATAATATTGACCCCTGCCAATTTCATCACCTAGAAAAGACACACTACAGCTTGCAGGGGTACATATTGAAGGGAGCTCAAGTCTGGAGTGATCTGGGTGTACCTATAAGGCCATTTCACAAGCTGCACACTTAAAGACAACAAGTTAAGAATAAATAGCAATAGGCATTTGTTCTAATGGACAATCAAAGAGGATGCAGCCTGGAACTTCTAGGGGTCTTACCATTTCTGTGTCTCTGGGGAGACGAATTGATACATAAGGGTCCCAGTGTTTATCATTCTCTACTAAACAGTGATCTTAAATTATGGGTGTTATTTAGAGTGTGACTGATTGGTTACATCATCACAGAAGTGACAGATATCCCATCGGCCTTATTACAAGTGCATTTTATTCTATGACATTTGTAATAAAGTGGATGGGATATGAGTTACGATTGTGATGCAGTAGCACACCCTGCAAGTTACTATACTACAGGCGTGCAAAAAGTACATCTATTAATACTGATCTTGCCCATTAATAAATTGCATGGTGCCACCATATAAGTGTTTTTCAGGGTTTTGTCCAATATTGTATCACACAGCAAACAGCCTCTCGCAATATCCACATACCGCTACCTAATTTATTTTAGCAGTCAATTATAGAGTATTCTATCAAATATTCTATGCTTTGACAAAGTTTAACACTTTACCACTCTGAATGTGTGCTGTACAGTGCAGCATACATGCAATGGTTAAATGGTTTGGAGAAAATGGATTTATTTTTCATCTTTACACCTGCGAGGAGGCATACTTTTTTGACGCAAATCCCATTCTACCAAAGTTAGTAAATAGGGATTAGCATCAAACGTCATGGGTGAGTGTATGAGAAAGTCCATTTACCACCCACGCCTCCTTGAGGTAAAGTAGCGTATAGTGCTACTGTATGTCACTTTAGGCCTACTGTCCAAAGCAATTCAGAATGTGCGCTTGTTAGTAAGCTCCAAAACTATACTGTGCTCCAGGTTTGCATCACTTTTGTGTTGCAAACCAGGTGTAAAGTGTTTGTATAGCCGCTCCATAAAGGTAACACGATGATTGGGGTGCTATACTAATAAAATTGTATTGCTACTCAAAAGAACACTTTTGAGCAACCTTAGAATAGCAAAAGATTGAGGGGGAAAAACAAAAAAGGTTTAAACATATGAAATTCAGTTAGCATGCAGTACTGTGAAGCCAGTTCATAGCTCAATGTGTTATATTAGAATACTTTGTTACTTATGAACTCCAAGTAAAAAAGGATTTTTGTGACAAAAGTAGTAACCCACTGAGCTATTAACATAAAATAGCAATCCGTGATCTGCATGTCACACTTTCTGCTTGCAGCAGGTGCATTATCCTCTATGCTACTACATCATGAGTCAAAACTGTGAATGGACATATTGCAGATATTGACCCCACGTGCCTTAATCACCAGAGTTATCATGCCCTTGTAATATCCCCTGAAAAATAATGCTTACACATAAATCTCTGCAGGCTGCTCTTTTCTTAGTCCAGCCTGTTATTCAAAGGGCACCCCAATGACCTTCTCGGCTGGTACAACGTGGGCACCAGTCATACTGCCCTAAGCCAGGAGCTGGTCTTAACTTTGTAACTGTCCCCAGACACCACTACAGACAAAGTCAATCATTCCTGCTCTCCCCCACCTCCCACTCTATTTATAACCCTGCTCTTGACCTTCATAGCCAGCCTAAATCCCACAAAGGCAAAGAGGTCTCTGGCATTCCCAAGCCAGGGAGGAACTGAAGCCTTAAGCCACCCCCACCCAGATCAGACAATTCAGTCCGCTCCCAACTCTGCTCAGATGATGGTATATTCAACCTATGACCTCCACATGGTACTACCTCCTGATTCCTTTCGTGTTCCTGCTGTGAAATGGATCTCTGAGGCCAGCACTTACACACCGCCTCAATTATGACATGCCACACCACAAATTTGCAATACCCCCACTCTGCCTGATCGCCCTACAAACCCATGCTTACTTGTGCCCTCCATTATATATGTAGAAAACAATGGTCCTGAGCAGACACTAAATTTTACATAAAATTAAATATAGACCACAATGGGTTACTATACACATCCGATGTCCAGCCGGACAGGGGATTTTTATTTTCCAGATACTAAAGGATATGGTCAAGGATAATGAAAACACTACATTTATCGTGGGGCACAATCCTACACCCTATAGCATGGGGAACGTGCGGGGGGAAAAAAGGGAATAACAATGCAGACAGTTTAGGACAAACAACAGTTACAGGCAAAGACTGAGAGCTGTTGCAACTTGCAGGCATAAATGAAGTTCTAGCAAGTTTGACAAAATAGAGACCACAACGAGTAAGCACAATGGATATTTGTGGCACTATTTTTAAAAAGTCGACGTTTCGATCCCAAGCTCATTGATTAACGGGATCATCTTCAGGACTAAATTTATAACATTTGACTGGTTTTTAACGCCCCAATTGAGGACATAGGGGTATCACATATGGCAGGTCAGAGTGGAAACTGACAATGAAGAACAGCGTTGTTGCTTTTGGTTTGGTCGCTTGCAGTTAAGGTTTCTATAAAACTTGCTGGGGGTCGCGTAACTAGCCCACGCGTAACTGCCCTCCAAGCAGTGCCCAGGTAGCACAGACTGAAGGGCAATGGTGGGGCCATCACCTAGTTCGAGTGCTTCAACTAGCTGTCTTTCAGCCCCTAATGGTCATGCTACATCCAAGCCCGATAAAGCCCTGTAGAAATCACTTTAGACCCGTTCTGTGGGCTAGTGGTTCTTTCAAGAAGCTTGCCTATCTTTTGACATGAGCACATATATAGAGCTCCAGTTGCTTCCCTTACCCCTGACTTCCAGCCTCAGCCATCAGCCTCAATTCCAACATGTGAGTGAAACTAGAGCTGAAGCCATGGTCTGTCTTCTCCCATTTTACCCTAGGCTAGACTCCACTATCTCAACCTGCATTCATCCCTGTCAGGACCCACCACTGATCTTACTCTTAACCATTGTCCGACCTTGTATGTGATCTTCAATGTTTTCCATACAGGATACACTGTTGACTGGAAAAGCAACACCCTTAAGCAAACAAGGCTGAGCCATTATTTTGTAGCATATTCTGCAACACATTACCTGAAGAACCTCCAAGGTACACTTATGCTAGTCAGTGGCGTAACAATTGCCCCTGCAGCCCCTTTGGGGCAGGGGGCCCGAGCTCCAGGGGCCCCCCTCTTACACTGTGCACAGATGGCAGGCCCCGGACCCTGACCTGAGAGCTGCTGACTGGGTCCGGAGCGTGGGGGGCCCCTCTATGTACTTTGCAGGGGGCCGCTTCAAGTATAGTTACGCCAATGATCCTAGCCACAGCCCACGTCCTCCTTAGTCTAAAAGGCTGATTCCATCTCACAAGTGGAACCATACTCCAGTCCCACTTTGTGCTTGTGAGTGAAGTTTGCACTGCCAATGACAGTGCTGTAAGTGGTCCCTGTGTGAGAAGGATACTTGAAATGCTGCTGACTGTGCTGAAACTGGTGATATACCTCTAGAATTTGGCAATTATTTTTTAGATTTTTATTCTAAATACATGCGGTCACGGGCATTTTGAGTACATTATTCGAAATGTTTGTAGTATTTCGTTTGTTTGATGATGTAGGGACATGCACAGTAGATGTTTAACAGTATTAGCTTGTATTACTGAATGGTAAGGCTAAATATCGAATGTGGGAGATGCGGGGGTCAGAGTCAAGGGATAATTGGACTGAAGCTGGTGGCTAGAATAATGTCATGGAGAAGTCTTTAAGACTTTCTCCAACGACTTTACTCCACCTTTCCCCAGTCCTTGGTCTACTCTGGATTGTTCAAGCAGACAGTAAATGGCAGGCTGGGTGGGAACTTATGAAGGCACCGAAAGGAACGGGTCACAACAAACGTTACAAATGCAGGCCAGATGCTAAGAGCAGAAGTAAGGGGAAGAGGAGTGTATTATGACAACGGGCAGCAGCTGCTAGGTGTGAGAAGACACACCTCGAGGTACATCCAATGTAGTCATCAGAGGGTTTACACGGGATTAAGAGGACATTTAAATGTATTTATAGCAGGCATTTTTGGCTAGATATTTCGCATTAATACCTGTACCTCGGTAACACAGACTCACGGTGGCATTCAGTCCCTTATTCAGGGGAAGACCTAACGTCGATATCGATGGGGCCACGTTAGGACCGCATCTTCCCCTGAATAAGGGACTGAATGCCACCTTGAGTCTGTGTTACCGAGGTTACAGGTATTCATGCACTCACCCGACAATTAGGGGAGTTTGCAGACCAATATCTTCAAAGTGCATTCTACATCCGAGTGACGATTCACTCCATCTACTGGTTTTGTATATAGATTTTACCACAGTTTCAAAGTTATACAAGTGGCTATCGGCACCATACTTTTTTGCACTTTTTTTGTGATCCTGATGAAAGTCCCTGCATCCCTTTGGAGAGCACTAGGCTGAAACATGTTGACCCATCCACCATTTTTGACAGATTGAATTTCCCTCTGTCTTAGATTCTTTCCTCTTAATCCTAGCCTATGTATGAATTATTAAAATTGCCCAGCACAACGTAGAGCTAGTTTTAACCACACTTCACTTGCTCACTTACCCCCTCCCCAGACCCTGCTCATCTAGAGGTTTAGTCTACCTCATTATCTCTATCAAAACATCCCTGAGCTCCTCCCTCTCAGAGAGAGGGTTGTAGCGCGCACTACGACTAGGCTCGTAGTGCAAGGAGATCCCCTATGATGAAGCATGCCACCCTCGGGTGGGTGAGGGGAGTCGTCCTAAGAATGGGATACCACAACTCTTTATTTTCGTACTAGACCCAGTGGCCTTGTATTGTGTTTTTGATTTTGGGCTAGATGCCTAGAAGGTCAGGAATAAAATTTAAAGGGGTGGAATGGGCAGAAGGTCAGGAACAGCTCTGGCACCTTCACCTATATGTATTTCAAGCACGAGCCGGAGATAGGAACAAAGGCCAAGATTTACTAACATTTGGCCCTGGGTTTCCGATACTTTTGTAATGCAAATGGCGCACATCAGGATTTGTGTTGGAAAGTTGGCCAAATGAACAAAAAGTAGCACCAGGCCGACCTTTGCAGTACTTTGCTTCAAGGGCGATCCCGTTAAGGGTACATGGGTGTTTCCATGTAACCATCTAAGGGATTTGATGCAAATCCCTAACTACTAACAATTGTACAGGGATTTGTGCCCAAACTGGTTGCCTTGTTGAGGCAGGCATGACTGTGGAGCAAGTTTTAAAACTCTCTCTATTTCTCCTACTCCCCTCATAGATGATGATTTCAAGGATAAGACAAATAACCAATGGGAACTCTGACAATGGCAAATAACATCAGTAACAGGTACAAACATCACTCTCCGATATAGGAAAATAAACACTGTAAAGTTCCAGAAGTTGATAAATTGCCACTGAAACCAGCATTAACCCACTGAAAATGGGGAAATACACAAATACGTTCTTAATCTCTAGAATTAGCAAATATACAAAGGACCATGAAAACATACCAAGGGGGTAAAAACCTCTGGAATGGTGAAATACATAGAGGATCAAGTGATAATTCCCAATGAGTAGGAAAGAGACCAAACCAAAATGAAATAACACCCAATGAATGGAATCCAGCAACTGGGGAAGAGGGATATCCCTCCAGGAATGGGTAACACTAAAATGAAAAACATCTTGTTGGAAAGGGTTGAGTAACTACAGGGACAAGTTCAAACACATTTAGTAAAAAAGAACACCAGCATTGGGATATCTTCCGTAGGAACTAATAAATATTACCACAACAGATAATCCCCTTTGATTGCAAAAATCAATCAAAATAATAATCCTCACTGAACTTGTAAAACAACCCCTGCAAAAACAGGCATTGGCAAGGCCAATAGGTCTCGCCTATATGAGATCTATTGACTTTGGTGGAGTGGAGTGGCATGGCGTGGAGTGGCATTGTGTGGCGTGAAGTGGAATGGCATTGTGTGGCAGTGGCATAGAGTGGAGTGTCATTGTGAGGCTAGGAGTGGAGCGGAGTGACTTTGTGTGATGTGGAGTGGAGTAAAGTGATATTGTGCGGCGTGGAGTGGGAGTGGCATGAAGTGGAGTGGCATTGTGTGGAGTGGAGTAGCATTGTGTGGCGTGGGTTGGAGTGGTATTCTGTGGTGTGGCATTGAGTGGAGTGAAGTGCCATGTTGCAAAGCGCTTCTGTGTCTCATCGGGGGTAGTAAGCACTATATAAATATATATATATAGGCACGAAGTATTCATCAGTTCATCAGTTTTCTCCACAAACAAGAATACACGAACTCCTCTTCATCGGTGAACACTCTTTATTTGAAAAAGTATAAGAGTCTCCCTTCTGTCATGACGCGTTTCGCCACCGGAGTGGCTTGATCACATGGGACAAACTTTGCGTATGACGCTGTTTAAAAATGTAAACACCCCTGTCACATGACGGAGGGGAAATGGAAGACATACTATCATTTTATATTTTCAACTTCCTGCTGAAAAGACAGACGCTTAATATATGCACGTAATATACAAATGATTATATCCGAATGTAAATATGACCCAATCTACCGAGTTTAGCACTTAATACAAAGTCTAAATACATATCATTGTAGTAAAACTCGGAACACTTTAAATCATCATCTGTGCTAAAATGGGATCATATGAAATACATGGACAATCCAAGACAGTTTTAGTATAAAATACAAATCGTACATCACAGGATAATAATAATTAAACGAGCAAATATTATCAGCAGTGTGCCCTAATACTACTCAAAAGATGTAATCAGGATAAAATCCAAAAAGCAGGAATGTCGTATATTCAATAAAGTTATCATGTCAATCCTCTCCAAGCGTACTGTAATGTTTCCTATCGATATGAGTAATAGATGATTTTTAATTTGATTTTAAAATTTATATACTTTTTTTTGTTAATAATTTATTCTATATATATATACATATATATATGTATATATATATATGTATATATATTCCAACAAAACTCCACACCTCCACACGGCAAGAGTTCCACAGCACCACGGAGCAAAAAACTCCACAGGTAACTGACCACAAAAGTGCTTTATTAGTACACCATTGTGCAAAGCATGGACGCTCAACGCGTTTCGGCTCCTGCCTTCAACTGGACCATAGAGTCCTGCTATCTAGAACGTCTATTTAAAGTGAACATGTGCATTAAGATCCCTTGTCTGTTTGAATTATTTACAACATATTAGACTGCTAACCCTCATTTTATACAGAGATGTGGCAACTGGCGGCTGCCATTTATACTCTTGTTTCTGTCGGTGAAGTACCATTATTGTAAGGCAGTAAGAAACAAAGGTACATAAATTCATGATCTCTCTTGGGAGGAGATAAAAAACATTTGAATATTTTTGTGCAAAATTACGCAACAGTTTTTTCTATAAGGAGGAGTTTAAGGAGAAAGGTGCAATTCTTAAAAAGACATTAAAAACGAGCATTCATATTGTATGAGTTCAATAATATAAAATATCCTTGAAGTACTCAATAATCAATCAAGTTATTGTCCTTAATAGCTTTGTTTTCCAAAGTGCAAAGTGCAATACAACTTAAAGCCATGTGCTAATCAGGAGTTCATATTAATTAGTCTGTATCATAGTGTCTTATTCTTTACTGTTCATGTTTTTTTCAAATGACATTAATCCAAGAAGAGTTAATGATATATAAGTTCTACAAGAGAAAGTGCTTAGTGCTTTGTGCAATCTATTTCACACTTTTTCCCCTTTGTTCTTAATGAGAACTCATGAGTAAAAGTTTGTCTCAAATTTGGATTTAGTACAATGATCGTGCATATTATTGCACAGAAATTCTATTTTTCTTCACTTTTCCTCCTTTTCGTGTATTGCCAAAAAAAGAGAGCGTTTTTTTCTCCTCCCTCTCCTTTATTCTTATTGGATTTTATCATGGTCACATCCTTTTCTCTTGGAAGTCCCATCTTTATTGCAGATGTACATGCAACTCTGCATCCAGATTATGACCATAAGGGTTTTCAGTCCCAATGGCTAAGATGTATCGTGACTCTGCCTTTCTCAGGTCCAGGGTTCTGTCCCCTCCTCGTTCTTTTTGTTTTACTATTTTCAAGCCAAAGTATGTTAATAGTTGGCTGTCACCTGAGTGATGTTCTGCAAAGTGCTTCGCCATGGGATAAGAAAGATCTTTGTTCTTTATGGCTCTGAGATGCTGGAGTACTCGCAGTTTTAATTTAATAATGGTACTCCCTACGTATTGTTTTTTACAGGGGCATTCCAATATATATATCACATATTTAGATTCACATGTGATGTGATTGATGATTTGCTCTGTTTTCCCATTTTGGAGTTGGTATGAACGGGTGTTGCGACCATGTTCGCAGGCCCAGCGTTTTGAACATTTCCAAAATCCAGGTGTGTTTAGCCATGTTGTTATCTTCGGTTCTTTAATCTCCAGGTGGCTATGTGTCAGGAGATCGCCTAAAGACGCTGTTTTGCCTATGTGTGATGTTAGGACTAGATGGTAACTTCCGCTTCAATGTTTCATCGAGCATTAAGATGCTCCAATTTTTCTTTATGACGTTTTTTAAGGTCTTATTTTCGACATTGAAGTCCATGATCAAGCGTGTTGTGTCATCCTCTTCTTTTAAAAAAAAAAAAAAGAAATGTGTATTGCCTTTTGCACATCATGAAACATACCCCTTTCAGGGTGTCAGTGTATAATAGACAGGAAAAAAAAAACCTATCCTAATCACTGTCTTCGTCGTTACCCTTGCTTGGCACCATTCGTACACGTTAACTATAACGATCACATTGCTGTCTCCTAGCAGTACGCTATATATGCAAGGTATACCCCCTCCCCTTCCCCCAACAATAAGACAATAAACCAAAACTTCCCCCGCCCCCCCTCCCCGCACTGCTGTCTCCCCTCGACTACTATTCAGCTCGGTTAGTAGGCTCTCTGGCACGCAAGGCATGAGTAATGGTGCTGCGGTGTCATTCTCTTCTTGATCTTCCTTTGCTTCTAGTAATTCTGATCTTGGTTTAAGTTTTACTTCGGCTCTGGCATTTTTGATCACTTCTAATGGGTAGCCCCTGTCCAGGAATCGTGTACTCATCTCATCAAGATTTTGTTCAATATCTGATGGTTCCGAACAGTTTCTCTTGGCACTGAGCATCTCTCCGTATGGTATACTCCACTTTAGATGTCTTGGATGCCCACTGTTGGCGTGGAGTATACTATTGCAGGCAGTTGGTTTCCGATGCACTTTTGTGCATATTTTGTGATCCTTTATGAACACTTTCACATCTAAGAATGTTACTTGATGTTTGCTGTATGTTGATGTGAAAGAGAGATTGTAGTTGTTATTGTTCAATGTTTGAATATAGGTTTCAAGATCTGATGACTCTCCTTCCCATAGCACGAAAAGATCGTCTCTAAACCTTGCCCAGATTCTGATGTTAGAGCTGTATTCACTGTTTAGTATGTCTGTTTCCCAAACCGCCATGAGTAGATTCGCATATATGGAGGCGAATAATGTTCCCATCACCATGCCTTGCTTTTGGAGAAATAATTCTCCCTTGAAGAGGAAGATGTTGTGTGTCAGGCAATAATTCAACCTTTCGATGAGCATCTCAGAATGTTCCAGAAAGCTCAATGATCTAGTTTTCAAAAATTGTCTGACCGCTGTTAATCCATCCAGATGGAGGATCGATGTGTACAAGGATGTCACATCTATGGTGACCATGGTTTGTTGATCATTCCATCGTATGTCCTGGATCTTTTTTAGGAAGTCTGTTGTATCTTTCAGATACGAAGAAAGAGATGTTACGTAGTCCATTAGGAATATATCTATGTAGCAAGATGTTTCCTCAAGGAGGAATCCTATTGCGCTCACTATGGGTCTCCCTGGTGGTTTGATGATTGACTTGTGTACTTTCGGTAGAAAGCATATGGTTGCTGTTACAGGATGGTCAACCTTAAGGTACATGTGGTCTTCAAAGTCAATCAGTCCCCTGTCCTTCCATGTTTGTAATTTCATGTGGTATTCTTTAGTCCAGAGGTCCATTGGATCTTTCTCCAGCTTTTCATAATGTTCTTTGTTTTCTAGGTGTCTTTTGGCCTCTTTGATATATTGTTTCAGATCTTGCACAACAATGTTACTGCCCTTGTCATAGGCTTTTATGATGATTTTTGGATCGTCTCTTAGTTCTTTTAGGGCTTTTTGTTCTCCTTGTGTTAGATTCCAAGATCTGTTTTTGTTCCTTTTGGATCTTGATAGCTTATTGACTTCTTCCACCACAATTTCATGAAAAAGGTCTACTTTATTCCCAGGAGGGAGTTGCGGACAAAATTTCGATTGGGTTTCCAATCCACTTTCTCCACCCTTCCATGTTTCAATGCCCTCATCCTGACATAGTTGTATATCATCATCTATTTGTGAATTCATTGTTGTGTTTGTGTCCTTGGCGGTGTCCCCTAGTGTTCTCAAAGTTCTCAGAGTTGCAAGATCTCCTTGATTTAATGACGAGATGGCAATGGATGTTTGATTAGGATTTTGTGGGTTTGATGGCCTGTCCTCATAGTATTTTTTGAGTTTTACTTTGCAAGAGAATTTATACAAATCAATCCGGAAGTTTGGAATGTCCATATTGTAGTTTGGACAGAAAGTTAATCCTTTGTTTAATAAGCTTGTTTGATCAGAGCTCAGGATTTTATTGGAGATGTTAATCACCAGATCTTTTTGGTTACATTTCTTCATTACTTTTGCCTTTTCTTTTCTCCTCCTTTTTTGGGCTTTGCTCCGCCTTCTGCTTCTTCGGGTTAGGGTTCGCTTTGTCCCCTTCCCCACGTTGTTCCTCTTCCTCTTCCTCGTTGTCGCGTCACCATTTGTGCAAGCCTCATCTCCCTGAAAAAATCCAATTTAGATATACTCGCTTCTTCTTCTTCTGCTGAGCTTATATCCGAGCTGTCGATTGTGCCAGTGGTCTCATAGCCCGTGCATCTGTCCATTGCAGCTCTATTTCTCAATGAATCATATTTCCTTGCAAATGTGTAAATTCGGCCATTTGCGTAATTAATTCGATCACGATTGAATTTATTGGCCTTCCTCTTCTTCACGTCAGCTTCATGTTTGTTAATTTTTTCTCTATTGTTTCACGTAACTCTTTCTTTTCTTCATTGTTCTGAAATTTATCAAGTTCTTCTTCCAGCTGTTTGATTTTAGAAAGTGTAACCTCTAGTTTCCTTTCTACGTAAATGATCAGGGTTCTCATTAATTTAAAAATCATTTGTTTGTGCCTGATTGCCACTGTTTGATTAAATCCAAATCCAGATCATTTAACGTTGGCATTATTACAATTCTCAAGCCTCTCGGCACTCTCTTGAATCCTATATATTTTTCCGAAGTAGTTTTCTCCCACCATTTATTGACCTCGACGATTCTGGTTTGTTGTAGTTCCCTGACAACATTCTGACTTGTATATATATATTATTTTATTAGATCAATGATATGATCATTTACATCGTAAAAAGAAAAACATGAGCATAAAAACAAATAAAATATTACACTGCATTACATCATAAAAGATTCTGTTTTAAAAACAAGCTATCACAACATCTAGCAATATTAAAATTTTGCATTGGATCCACCTTTTGCAGGGTAGTTTGAGGAGAACATGTTTCCATGTTCCAGAGCAGCTATGTTAATAAAATGTATGATTATATTCCGTGGCATCAAATTAGGGGCCCCATATCAAGGTGGTATGCATTTTCATATCAGATTCTCAGAATTATTTTTAATCATTTTGACCTCTTCCACCAGGCAAAGAGCAGAAATCTCAAAATTGCAAACACTAGCCACCTTGTGGTATCTGACTTACAAATACGTAAAGCTTCACTGGGGCGTGTAAAAGATAATAAGCGGCAAGCAGGAATTATCCGCTTTTTCCGGAGGTCCACATAAGAGGGGCAAAAGAAAAGAAAGTGAACAAGTGTCTCAGGAGAGGAAAGACAGGTGGGGCACACTGATGTTACAGATACATTTTCCAAGGTACTTCTTCTGAATTTTAAAGGGAGAACTCCATATCTAAATTGAATATACAGAGCTCTTTGCCGGGGTGTGGAAGGGGGGGGGGGGGAGTTCGATGTCATCCATAAACATCTCGAAACGAAACCATCCTTTTATATTTATAAAACTAGAGGTTAGAGTACCATGTGCATTACCTTCAATACTTTGTATATCCAAATACTCCCAAAACTATTTTTGAGGAGGGGAACCATTGTTTTTGTTATGGACACTGGCTCCTCCCACATACACCCTAGTTTTAATAGCCAATCCTTGATCTTGTTTAACCACTTAATACGGCATGTTTGTTTTTGCAGAATCAATAAGTCTTCCAGGGCCTCCTTCACCAGGACCTGTGTGTTACTAGTCCATATTCTTATCCAAAACGGGGGAGCCCTAAGAATGGCAAAATGGTTAATAGTTTTAAGACCAAGATCAAGTCTAAGCTGCAGGAGGGGAGTGTTCACGGGTAGGTTTAGGATCGCCCTAATCAATTACAATTGAGTGGAGAGAAGTGGCTTTGAGTGGAGTGGAGTGAAGTGGCATTGTGTAGCATTAAATGCCATTGTTTGGGGTGGCATTGTGAGGTGTAATGTGGAGTGGAATGCATTGTGTAGTGTGGTGTGGAGTGGAGTGCATTGCATGTTGCAGAGTGGAGCGGAGTGGCATTGTGTGGTGTGGAGTGGTATTGAATGGAGCAGACTGTCACTGTGTGGTGTGGAGTGGAGTGGCATGGAGTGGAGTGGCACTAAGTAGAGAGGCGTGGAGTGGCATTGAGTGGAGCACAGTAGTATTGTGTGGTGTGGAGTGTTATTGTGTGCCATGAAGTGGAGTGAAGTGGCATTGAGTGGAGTTGAATGGCATTGAGTGACATGTAGTGGCATTGTGTGGCATGGAGTGGAATAGTGTGGCATGGAGTGGAATTGCATTGTGTGGCGTGAAGCGTAGTGGAGTGACTTTGTGTGGCATTGAGTAGCTTTGTGGGGCAGCAAGTGGAGTGGCATTATGTGGCATTGTGTGGAGATGAATTGTATGGATTAGAGTGCAGTGGAGTGGAATTATGTGAAGTGGAGTGGCACTGTGTGGAGTGGAATGGCATTGTGTGGCATTGTGTGAAGTGGAGTGGCATTGTGTGGCTTTTTGTGACGTGGAGTAGAATTGTGTGGATTGGAATGGAGTGACATGGCGTGGCGTGGCGTGGAGTGGAGTGTAATTGGGTGAAGTGGAGTGGCATAGAGTGGCATTGTGTGTGGAGTGGAGTAGCATTGAGTGGCATGTAGTGGAGTGCCATTATGCGGAGTACAGTGGGTTGCCTTTGAGTGGCATAGAGTGGAGTTATATTGTGTGGCATGGAATGAGTGGCATTGTGTGGTGTGGAGTCTAGTGGAATTATGTGGCACTGTGTGGAGTTGAATGGAATTGTGTGAAGTGGAGTGCAATAGAGAAAGGGTGTTGTGTGACATGGAGCAGAGTGGAGTGGAATTGTGTGGAGTTGAGTAGAATTGTGTGCTATGTGTGGCATGGAGTGGAATTATGTGGCATTGTGTGGTATGGAGTGGGTGGAGTGGAATTGTGTGGCATTATGTGGCATGGAGTGGTGTGAAATTGTGTGGCATTGAATGGAGGGGAGTGGAATTGTGTGGCATTGTGCGGTGTGCACACAACTCTTACCACTCTCTCTCTCTCTCTCTGCCATCTAAATTGTACAACTGCTGTCACATTTCACCAGAGCTGCTCAGATAGCTGAATTGAGCTTGATGCAATTTTTTCAATTAATTTGTTTTACTTTATGATAAGACAAGGTCCTGATGAAAAAAAGGTTCAAAATATACATGTAGCATTAGAAATTAAAATGCAAGGAGCTTACAGTTTTTTACAGGTGTTAAACAGTACACATCATCAAAGTCGTAGGATGTGTACACACAGACAACATTATAGCTATAAAACGCAATGTGCGGGGCATACGAGTTGCACTCTGCAGATGTTAAGGAAACAGCAGCATCTGTTGATTAGTATGCGCCATATCGGCTTTAGGATACTGTAGAGCATGAGCATTGCAGCAACGCCAATAGGCCTTCAACCTGGGGAACCGGGTTCGAGTCTCCGCAACGACGCTCAACATCCTGTGGTCCTGGGCAAATCACTTAATCACCCGTTCCTAACAATTATTTAATTTTTGTAAATGAGGGTGTCCTTGTGTAACGGAGCTGGTGCTCACGTAAAGCGCTCCGATACCCTCAGGTCAAGTTCGCGCTATATAAAGCTCCGGAAAAAACAAGTTTTGCGATGAGACCCAAAGCTGCTAGTTTATCAGGAGGCACAAAGTTGAGAACATCAGTAGTTTATGGCTTCCCTAATTGTTTGTTAGAGTGCATTGGCTTCCCCTTTATCCATGGCGAAGTTTACCGTTATTGCTGCATTCGCATATGAGATGGCTGTGGAGAACAGAGGTGTCTTTTGGAGCATTAAGATACAGCTTGAGCTCTGGTGTAAGTTTTATTAGGAAACAAAAATAAGAACCTGAATTATGTCTCAGTCACAACTGGAGATAAAGGAGCTGTAAGTTCGAAAGATGGATATAGTTCCTTGTCTTCACATAAAGAAGCCATTTTCTCGGCCAGGGTTTTGTACCTGAGAGCAAAGCAAATTGCTTAAAGGTGGCAAAACCTGGCCAAAGGGGGAAGAGCTATTTAGAGGATGTAAGGGTGGGAGCCCAATCAGAGTAAATCTTGAAGTGGGAAAAGGAGCTGATTGGCTGGAATTAGAAATGGCAGGTCGTGGACACTGCAGTAAGATAACCATTTGGGCCAGGAGCTGGCTCTGTCCCTGAAGAGAATCTCGGCAAAATCGTAATTTCTGAAGAAAACGGAGTCACTATTTTGTCATCAGGGTAAAGTAAATTGAAACCTATGGACAACGTTAGTAAACAATCCTTTGGATCTGTGGAGGCTCATAACTGTTTAAGATCTATTGACCGTCTGATCCTATGAGTCTCTTGCAAAAGCGGGTATCAACTCCAGGAAAACATTTGTAAGTTTGACTTGGGTAATGTTTTGATACTGGGTCCGGTACCAGAGAAAAGGAACCAGAATGTCCATGTATTTTATCCCATACATTTAGTGTGTGGTACTCACCAAGCACTTATCATACACATTATCGGGTACCAATTTAAGGTTTGAAAATGGGTTCTGGCTTCTGAGGCATATCATTCTTACAATAAACCCAGAAGATTCCCCTCCTTAACAGGCAGCTGAAGGTCCCAAAATGTGGTGCACCATCTTTGTGCCAGGACCGGTGGTAGTCTGTGCTAGTGAAGGTTCTGCTCCCAGGAACGCAAACCTTTTCACCAAAGTCGAGTGTAGTCTGCTGTGGTCCTGGGCTCTTCCCTTTGTCACAATATGACGGCGACAGGTTTTCACAGCAGATGAGCCTGGATAGGTTGGCCGCTATTCATGGTTGGACTTGATTCAAGCTTTGAGGCCTGTGACATATGATTTTGGGATGGATTGCACTGGGAACCAGGGTGTGCTGAAAAAGGGTAATAAGAGCGAAGTAGGTGTTAAAGTAGTACCCAGGGGCGGCCTTAGGCATGTGCAAGCTGTGCACCTGCACAGGGCCGCCAAACCCCAGGGGCCACCACAAGGAATCTGATACAATCAGTGGTCGACGTGGGCGGGAACGGCAGGGCACGGCGTGCCCCTACTTCTTTAATTCTATAGATTCCGTGCCCCTACTTTTTAATTTGGAACATGCGTCCCTGGACGTAAGAAATATCCAAGCACTGCAGAGAAGGCTGGCATTAGTGGCTGTTTGGGGACGGGCGGGGAGCAGAGAAGGAAAAGGTCTCCGTCTCTTGCTTCCTGCCCAGACAAGACAAGGAAGGTGTCCGCTTCTGTTCTGCAGTTGGCAGCTGCCCCCCTCTCTTTCTTACTCTTATTCCCTCTCTGTCTGTCTAACTCCTCCTCACTTACCGAAAACCGTGGCTCAAGAAATGGTTCTCACCCTCTCTTTCTTCCTGTCGTTCATTTGTTCCCCTGTGAAATGGATGCAAAAAACAAAACACTTTTGCTGGAAATGCCGTTTTGACATTTTTCTATTCCAAAGTACAGCCACGGAAATAAAAGGTTCAAAATATGAAAAATCAATAAATAAAGCAAGACGGAATGTTCTTAAAGTGCCCAGATCGGTTGTATTCAAACCCCAAAAACATTAGAGTCACTTTACTCAGTTTGCCAGTGAAGCGCTGTTTTCCCCCGGTGGGGAAGTGCGCCAAACCTGGAGGTACTGTGATACCTGGTTGATGGGTGGATTGGAAAACAAAATGTGTACGGCGGCTTTGTGTTCACGAATGTGGTCTTTTTAAACCAATATGCTTACATTTTGTAAGCATATAAGCAGTGGACATTGAAATGGGTCCTTTCTGGGCCCTGTAGTTTTCAGGCAGAAGCACTCACTGATTTCTGAATAGTGAGTGTAAAAGCGTTAAGTTCACCATGTTGTTCCTGCTTACATTTCACAAGCTTTATTTAATCTTTCATTCCCAATGAGTGTTTGCTTTTTCCAGGATGTTGTTACTTTTTCCTTTAAGGAGCATATTGCTCTTGCCAGTGCTTAATTTGAATTGAGTCGCATCCAGTTGTTTATAGCAGGTCAAATAGGATTTGAACATGTCACCAGTAGGTTAAAACGCATAGATCTATTGCAGGAGCATTCTGAGGTGCTTTCATCTGCGCCACTCGGGGTGTTTGCTCTTTCACCTGATATATCTAAAGCGCCCTTTCTGTTGGTATAGATGGTGAGGTTTATTGCGTTTTTTAAGCTATTAGTATTGTAAATAACAATGCCTTGTATTTATGTTGTAAAAACCTAAAACATAAATAGAAGGCATTGTCATTTACAATGCCAATAGCTCAAAATCGTGTGAATGCAAGACCTGTTGCATTGCAAATGCTTGTTATTTTGTGACACGAGTCTGAATACAAAAAATGTAGCTAGAATGAGTTTTTGGGTTAAAATTTACCACGATCATAGGCTGGGCAGCAGAGTTCAGAGACCTCTTCCTTCCCATGACTCCTCCCCTACCTCCCTCAATGTCCTTTGGACTCGTGAAAATAAACACCAGGTTGAGCGATGACAAGCCCCTGTGTGACCGGCACTGTCAGACAGACAGTAACACGTGTAAACGCACCGAATGAAAGCACCCAAAATTCAAAGTAGCTAATCTTGCAGATTTATATTGATGTCGTCAAAAGTGATCAAGGAACACAGATTATGAATACTCCACAAAGGGTTCTTGTGAATAGCGTTTAGCCTCTGTAGTTTCAAGTGGAGTTCACGTCTTGTACAGCAGCGATTGTTCCTTGGTCACTTTTGACCATGTCACTATAACTAAGCAAGATTAGGCATTTTGCATTCTGGGTCTTTGCATTGTGTTTCTATGCTAATTGATACCTGACATAGAAGAGCCTACCCTTGTATCAACTGAAATGCATTTATACTTCAACTAGACATTTTCATTGACGCCAATTGGCTATTGAGTGGGATGCTGAGCCTTTAGTGCTATTTCTTTTTGACTGTCATTGCTAAATTTGTTGGGGAAAGGATGTGCCTAAGGGCTAGGGCGGTCGACCTCAGAGCTGGGGAACCAGGTTCGACGCTCGGTAGGGACGCTCAACATTCTGTGATTCTGGGCAAATCACCTAATCTCCCTGTACCAAACAAAACTGAATGTGTTCGCCTGTAACTTAACGGGTTCTCATGTAAAGAGCTCTGATACATTCGGGTCTAGCTCACGCTATATAAAACTTCAAAAAACATAAAGACTGTGCAGTAAGCAGGTGCCCCCTGCTAGCACAGCGCTGGGGTGGCATCATGATCAAATTCTGTGCCTGTGCCCCAGCAATGAAGGGTCCATGTAGCCGTTTTTCGTGAGGCTACAATGTCATGGTGTGTGAGCAGCAGCTCTCAAATTCATAACTTTGGGTTCTCTTATTACATTAATTTAATAAGAGATAGTGGGAGCTGGTAGGAATGTCATGTTCGGTGTCTGAGGAATTGTAATTAAAACCCATATTAATGGTAAAGTTGAATTTTTAAGTCATATTTCTGAAAATGCCACTTTTAGAAAGTTTACATTTTCATGTCCTAACCATTTGGTGCCTGAAGCCTGTTACCGGGGACTCGTGACCTGGTGTAGTTGGTAGTTGGCCATTGTGTATTCCTCCCAAGCAGTATCAGAGGGACTGAGTGTTGGCAGAATGGGCCATTCTGACTTGATGAGGGGGGCAGAGCTGTCCCCTGTCACACTTGCACTTCAAAGACACTGCCTTAGATCATGTACAAAGAACTTCACACTAGCCTATTGTGACTGCAGACAGACTGGGACCAGGGCAGGGAGGCAGGAAACTCCAAACACCTCTGTAAGGGCAACCTTCAGAAGCTTCTTCCATTTTAAAGCTAGCACCCGGTATAAAAGTGTGACTCCCAGACCCACTCTTCAGATCAATTCTTGACCTATGGCAGACTGAGAAGAAGGACTACTCTGCTGCCCTGATTCTGGAAGGACTACCTTGCTGCAAAAAAGGCTGCCCTGCTGCATGAGGAAGAAAGACTGGACATGCTTCTTGACTGACTCCTAAGGCTCGCTGACTGGCGTCCTGTTCTGAGCTACAGGGACATGACAAGCTCCAGAGAGTTGCCCAACACCTGCTTAGCAGCCTAGACTCAACTGGAACTGCCTATGCAGTGCAGGCTGGCCTCTTCTGGAGTGAGTCCTGATTCACAAGAGGTGCCGCCCCAGGTCCTAGACCCTTGGCTGCCATCAGAGTGTACTCCTCCAGAGCTAACTGGGGGTTTCTGCAGAACCAACATTGCATGAGTAAACTCAATGCAGGTGACACAAGACCTCACAATGAGCTCCTAGCCGTACCTGAACTGCGTCCTCATTGGAACCGACATAGCACAACTCAATTTGATGCAGGACCTCGCATCGCAGCTCCTCCCTCATCGGAACTGATGCAACATGATGCAAATAGACAGATCTCGCATGGTAGCCCTCGGAGCGCCTCATCAGAACCAACACAGCGTGATCCATCTCGACACAGGACCTCACATCGCAACCCTTGCAGCTCCTCATCGGAACCAATGTAGTGCTACGCAACCCAATGCAGGACCTCACATTGCAACCCTCACAGCTCCTCATCGGAACCGGAGCAGCACAATGCAACCCAACGCAGGACCTCAGATTGCAGCCCTTGCAGATCCTCGTCGGAACTGACGCAGCGCAACATAAGGCTCCCCATCAAAGATATAAGGTACAATTCTCAGTGTGACCTACTTGGTCCCTGTATCCAGCCTGTATTCATCAAGGTCAGCCTAAATTTGTGATTTTGTCCTGGTCCGGTGCGACCAGATGACCACAGTTGGCTCTTTGCGCTTTTAGGCACCATATTTACCATAAATATTTAAAACTGCATATTTCTAGTCCTATTGATTGGATTTTTGTCATTTTGGTGTCCAATAACTTATTAAAATGTACTCTACTTTTCATAATTGGTGTGGAATATTTTTTGTGTTGTGTTTTCACTTTATTACTGTTTGAATGCTGCACAAATACTTTAAACATTGCCTCTAAATTAAGCCTGATGACGGGGCGGAGTCAAGATGGCGGAGTGAGCAGACGTGTTACGCTTCTGCTCCCGCCGGCGATCCTGATAGCACCGGTCCGCGGACCGTCTTTGGCTTACACAGGTCCGATTCCGGGGGTCGGTGTGACCCGCGACCACTGGGAGCGTTGGTTCGCCGGTTCCGGGCCCGGCAGAGTCAGTGGCGGCGGCATCGGACGCGCTGCGGGGCTCGACAGCACGAGAGGCCGGCGCCTGGTCCGTACTTGAGGCCGGTGGAGGCGGGGCCCTGGATGCGTGACGGCGGCTGGGGAGGACGGCACAGCAGAGCTGGCGGTACGGGGAGCCGGAGATCTGCTCCTACCCTAAAAACTGAGCTGTGGCGGTTCCGCGCCCGACGCGGGAGGAGGAGCGGTGCTCGGCCGGGCAGCGGCCGCGAAGTGAGGAGAACGTGGCGGCGAGGCCGGTGAGTGCGGCCGGCGCCCCCGCCTGTCCCTTTTCCCCCCCCCAATGCCACGCGATTTCCCACGGGGGGGGGGACGGGATGAGGCGGGCCCCGGAGAAGACCAGCGAGTAGACCCGGGCACTCGAGGTGGAAGCATCGGGAGGTCGACGGCGGCTGGCCGGGTCTACGAGGCAGCGCTGGAGCGTGCGTGGCCAGCTTGTTGTGACGGGCTGGGCAGCCTGCGGGGAGCCTGAAGGGAGGGGCCCGCCTCGCCTGGAGAAGCAGGGTTTGGAGTCGGTGGCGGGAAGGAGCGACGAGCTGGGAGGCAACGCCCTGGAGCTGCGGCACGGAAGTCTGGTGCCATGACCCTGGTGTGCGGTTCCATCTGGAGGTAGGCCGCAGGGGGAGAGGCGGACTTTGCGGCGGAGGGTCCCACACGGGCGCATTTGCAATCGAAGCCCCATCGCTCGACCGCGACGAGTGGAGGCCGGCGCTATTGCTGCATGGTCCGATACGCACTCCAGCAGCGTTGCCACCTTTGGATTGGGGCGGGCGTGGCCCCGCCACTCGGTGCTAAGAGGGAGCTGTGTCGATCGCCTGGCGCCAGGAGGTCCACGTTGGATCGGTGACCTGAGGCGAGAGAGGTCTGCAGGGGAGGAGCGCAGGCGGCGGTGCCGGGCCCAACGCAAACCCGGCGGCCCGACCTGAGAGGGCTTTGCCCACAACCAAGAAGAGGCAGGGTCGGTCGATCAAGGATTTGTTTGCCCAGGGCTCGGCTGGTCAGATGGCTTCGGGCGCGGAGGCGGGTGCTGCCGGGGGAGCGGCGGCGCAGGGGGAGGACCTGGGGCCGGTCACCAGGGCCTTTCTTGAGTCTATGTTCGGGGCCCTGAGAGAAGATATCCGCACGTTCAAGCAGGAGTTTACTTCAGAGCTGAAAGAGGTGCGCCGCGATGTGGACGCTATTGGGGAGAGAGTGGCGGAGCTGGAAGGCAAGGGGGATGGCCGTGATGTGGAGATCTCGGAGCTTCAGCAGGAGATCATCCGGCTCCATGATCAGCAAGTGGACCTCCAAACCCACCTCGAGGACATGGAAAACCGCTCCCGTCGCCACAACATACGGATTAGGGGGGTGAGGTCGGATGACGCCTCGACGGACCTATTTGATTACACACAGAAGCTCTTTAATCACATCTTGGGCAACCCCCCTGAGACTAAGATCCGAATAGACCGCGCTCACAGAGTGGGTCCTCCGCGGGCGCCGACGGCTTACCCTCCGGATATCCTAATATGTGTCCAGGACTTTCGCACTAAAGAAACCATCCTTCACAAGGCATGCCATCTACACCCCATACAGTTTCAGGGACAGACCCCAGCACTGTTTCAGGACTTATCCGCCCTTACCTTACAAAAACGGCGAACATTTAGGCCTGTTACTGCGCACCTTCAAAAACATTCCCTACAGCTGGGGCCATCCTTTCCGGCTGGTGTTCCGTAAGGACAACAAGCAGTTTCAATTGCGCTCTTTATCGGAGGCCTGCACGATCCTGGGCCTTGACCCTCCGGAGGAGGGGTCTAGCGGGGAGCCTCGTAGGTCGGACATGGAGAAACATGGGGCTGGCTGGCGCATACAGAGTTGCAGACGGCGCCCTAGGAAGCCCCCAGCAGCGGACATTGCAGAGAGCCAGAGGTCTGCTCTGGAGGCCGTCTCCGGGGGCCTGTCGGGGCCTGGTCCGGCTTGACTCTGACCAACTATTTGTTTCACATATGCAGCCTGTCTGTTATTAGAGGGTTCGCTGAAGGGAGGAGGGCTTTCGTCCCACGGTGGAAATCTTCACCCACATGGTTTCTTACCAATCACTGACGAGTGATGGACTCAGAGTTTCTGGTGTTGGTTGTACATTGTTTTTTGTTGATGTGTTATTGGGGGTTGGTTGGGGGGGATCCCGATGTCCCGTGCTCACCCTCTTTGTGTTTTGCTAGGGTCTGCCAGTGCACGGTTTCGCCACCTGTCGGGCGGGTGGGCGGGAGCAGCTCCGGGGTACGTTTGCTTAAGGTCGCATGGAGGGAGGGCTCTTGCTTATGCCGGTCACCACACTTAAAATCCTTACCCTCAATGTGAGGGGTCTGAACAATCCCGTGAAGCGTAGGGCTGTGCTGTCCTGTCTGGAGCACTCCCAGGCGGACCTGTGCCTTTTACAGGAGACCCATTTATTGCTGAGAGACTGCCACCGGTTACTATCCCGGAAATTCCCTACACAGTTTTTTTCCTCTGCCTCTACTAAGACGGCAGGAGTGGCGATACTGGTGGCACAGAAGTTCCGCGGGGAAGTCCTTCATAGGGTGGCCGAGATCCGGGGAAGATTATTAGTCTTTCGCTTTGCCCTGGGGGGACAGACATTCACGGTGGGTTCCCTATACGCCCCGAATGACAACCAGGAACGGTTTATACACTCCGCTTTGATAGAGGCAACGGCCACGTCAGACCAGAATATCATTTTAGGGGGTGATTTGAATCTGGTGTTCGACACTCACAGGGACAGGTCTAGCCAACGCACCCACTTCAAAGGGGCCCTGTCGGCGGCGGGGATCGCACACATAAAAGAGTTGGGACTGTGTGACCTATGGCGTAGCTTTCACCCTTCCTCCATGGAATACTCATTTTATTCTAATGTACACAAGACCTACGCTCGCCTGGATCATTTCTTGGCGTCTGACACGGTACACGCACTTACCAAGACATTGGAGATTGGGGTGGCAGCTTTGTCGGACCATGCGCCGGTTCTAGCTACTCTGGACCTTCCGCCCACACCACGACCGTTTAGGGTTTGGCGCCTCAGGGACACACTCCTACATCGACCGGACGTTGTTCAGCACATAAGATGCACCATGGATGACTTCACCATACACAATGCAAACTCCGACACCACACTGGCAATACAATGGGCGGCCATGAAGACGGTAATCCGAGGGGAATTTATAGCATTGTCGGTGGCAGACAACAAAGAGCGCGGTAGGAAGCGGGACGAACTCATGCAACAGACCCGGGAATTAGAACAGATACACCAGAGAACGGGAGCGCCTAGGGTGTGGAGAAAGCTTAAAGCCGCGCGCCACCAGTTAGCCGCGCTAGATCAGGACAGAGCGGAATATGCGGCATTGCGGCTGAAGCATGCATATTACACGGGGGGACAGATGTGGACGACTCCTTACCCACAAGCTGCGGGAAGTACACCAGCAGCGGGGGGTCCAGACTATCGCCCGACTGGATGGCACTTCTGTATCGGTGGACGGGGCTATAGCGGAGGAGTTCCGTGCCTTCTATGCCAGGCTGTATGCCGGAGACTCGTTAGAGAGCTCGGAGGGGGCGGCCCTCCTGGAGTCAGTTACTTTACCTACGCTGACGGAGGATCAAGCGAAACACCTAGACAGGGAAATCCACCAGGAAGAGGTCATAGCAGCTATTTTTCGCCTTAAATTGGGAAAGGCCACCGGCCCGACGGCTTTTCCGCGATTTTTTACAAAACATATTGCGCCGTGCTTGCTCCGATCCTCACCCGGCTGTTTAATTCCTTTGCCACCCCGGGGGCGTTGCACAAGGACCTCTTGGAAGCCTCTATAGTGGTAATCCCCAAACCTGGGAAAGATAGAGCCTGTTGCGGATCCTATCGTCCAATTTCCCTCCTCAATACAGATCTTAAACTATACACGGGGATCCTGGCCTCCCGGCTCGGTCCTTATATGACAAGCCTCATAGACCCGGATCAGGCCGGGTTTATCCCGGAGCGGCAAACGGCGGATAACACCAAGAGAGTCCTGCACCTTATCGAGAAAGCTTCGCGGGTGCCCGGCGAATATATGATGTTGGCCATTGATGCCGAAAAGGCATTCGACCGTGTGCACTGGCCATATTTGGAGCAGGTGCTGGGGAAGGTCGGGATAGGTGAACGATTCCGCACGCTCATTTTCAATTGCTATAGGTTCCCCACCGCAACAGTCAGAGTAAAAGGCTACACTTCCTCCCGTTTCCCCATTGAACGGGGTACGAGGCAGGGATGTCCTCTGTCCCCCCTTCTTTTTGCCCTCTATATGGAGCCCTTGGCTCAAAGAATACGGCAGAACCCGGAGGTACAGGGGATCAAATTCGGGGAGTTCACTCACACCATTAGCTTATACGCAGACGATGTCCTGCTGTCGCTCGCCGAGCCGAAGTCCGCGCTACCGGCGTGTATGGCAGAGCTAGAGGCGTTTGCCCGAGCCGCAGGATTTAAGGTGAATACGGAGAAGTCTATGGCCCTCGACCTGTCTTTGTCAAGGCCCACGAGGGAGTTTTTGCAGTCAATACTTCCAATACAGTGGGCGACAGACACGATCCCCTACTTGGGGATCCAGTTGGCTCCCTCTCTCTCAGCAGTGGTTGATGTCAACTATGCTATATTGCGCGGGAAAGTTCGCCGTGAATTGGGCCGTTGGAAACACTACCCCCTTTCTTGGTTGGGAAGGGTGGCGGCAGTTAAAATGACCATTCTGCGACAGATTCTCTATCTCTTCCGTACCATACCCTTGCGACCGCCAGCCGATTGGATTCGCCGGACTCAATCCGACCTAGCGCAATTTATTTGGAATGGCCGGAAACCACGAATGCGACGCGCCTTGGTGGTACTTGCTCCAGAACGCGGGGGGCTGGGGGTCCCGGATCTCCAGCTCTACTTCCAGGCGGCACAGCTTAGGTACCTGGTGGAATGGAGTAAATGGGAATCGGGTAAGCATTGGCTATTCCAAGATCAGGCGGTGGCAGCTCGCGCCCTGCAGGAAATCCCTTTTCTGCGTAAGCCTCACAGACCGCCTAATCTATATGCCTTCCACATCACGCGTGTCCCTCTAGAATTGTGGGACGCCACTAGCACTAAATATAAGCTCACATCCTTTCCGTCCCCGCTCACCCCGTTGACAGACAATCCTGACTTTGCTCCAGGTATGGATAAGGTTGCTTTTTCTCAATGGAAAGCGGCGGGATGCCGGTTTCTGTACCACGTCTACGGCCCTGAAGGGGTCCACTCATTTACCCATATGCAGCAGGAATATGGGTTTCAGGAGGCCGAAAGGCATCGATACTTTCAGGTGAGGCACTGGGCACTTCAACCACAGACCCGCTCTGGTGCGGACAGGAGTTTTTCCTCCTACGAAAGGTGGCTTCTCACACGTACCTCCGACCGGAAGCTCATATCGGATATATACAAGACACTGCAGGAGACACACGCGCACATTCACAATCCCAGTAGAGAGAGGTGGGAACGTGAGCTGGGTAGAGTCTTAACGCATAAGGAATGGGAAGATATATATTACAGAGCTCGGCATTCAGCATACCATATGGGTCTCACGGAAACGTTAACAAAGATAGCAACATATTGGTACTATACCCCGGTGCGACTACACGACATAGACCAGACTCGAGATGCGACGTGTTGGCGAGGCTGCGGCCAGGAAGGCACTCTAGTGTATTTGCTCTGGGAGTGCGCACTCATTCAGCCATATTGGGCACAGGTGTTGGATGAGGTAGACAAGCACTTCGAGATGGAGATACCACGCTTTCCGGCCTATGTCCTCTTGGGCCTTCCTAATCCCTTGACCTACCCACTGCAATCCCGCAGAGGCAGGCAGATTGCTATTGCGTTGGGATCTGCTACGCAAACTATTCTCGCATACTGGCGTACTCCCGTTCTGCCAGCCTTTACAGGCAGGCTGCATCGCTTGTGGTATGTCCTGGGGATGGAGAAGCTTGCACTCACACTGGCAGGGGAAGGGGCTAAATATGGGGACTTGTGACGTCCATCCCTGTCATTGCTGGCAACTGAGTTCCGAGAAGTCACATGCCCCAGATATCTAAGACTGCTGCGGCTGGCAGAGGAGGCCCGAGGCGAAGGTTAGAGGCATGGTTGGTGGGCCCAAACGCAGCCTGGTAGAGAGACGGGGGGGAGAGGGGGAGGGGATAGGGTTTTATGGGGGTTTGTTACTGTTTTTTGTTGTAGTGGGAGCTACGCACAATGGAGTAATCTTCACACCACTGCTTTTGGTGGTTTGTATGGCACATCTCCTGCTCAGGGACGTTTGTATGTGACGATGTATTTTGCTGTTTGAAACTCAATAAAAATATTTAAACCATAAATTAAGCCTGATTGCGTTTGTGCCAAGCTATCAGAGGCATAAGCACAGGTTAATTTACTGACTTTTTGTGGTTCACCCTGATGAGGATTGCAGCTGTTACTTGAGTAGGGTCTCAACGACCTCAACCATCAACCCACTTTCTCACACACAACATAGAAGGAGAGAGGAAAAGATAGCAAGAGAACGGGTGGATGGAAAGAGGCAAAGCGAGGAGATCGAGGCTAATTTGAGAATTTTTACCGGGGCTACTTTGGTTCCTGAGTTCGACCCTTCTTTTAGACCACCCCCACCATGGATAAAACCATCTCTACAGCAGGGTAAGGTGACCTGATTTTTAAATCCTAAAGCTGGGACGTTCCACAAACATAATAGTAAGACTACAATATTCATTGATCTAGGGACACAGAATGACTTCACTGACAGCTCTCTATGACATTGAAACAATGATAATGGGGTTAGGGTGACCAACCGTCTGTAAATTTCACAGACTGTCCGTAATTTGGACCTCATGTCTGTGAGGATCCCTTTTATGGATGCCTTTTGTCCATAATTTTGGGCCTTGCTGGGAGCAGAGCTGTTCCCCTGCGACAGGCCTCAGCTCCCTGATGGGGCCGCCTTGCACTCCTCCTCTGAGCACAAGAGCAGCCCCACCCCATCCATTGTCATTCTGTCTGCAGCTGATTGTCACATACAGAATGACAATGGGCCAGTTTGAGCTGTTACAGCATGTGGTGGCGTCTACCTGCCACGGTCCAGGGCAGGGAATTCTGTTAGGGTTAGATGGAAGAAAAGTACAAAAACGCCCATGCTGCAATGTCTCAGTTCATGAAAAGAAGCTGGTGAAAGAAGTTCAAAAGTAGAAGTTATAGTTCTTACACAGTCTCATCATTTCAGAGCTGAAGCATTTTTAATATTATATACAACGAAGCCATAATTGCTGTTTTTTTATTTATTTCATGCAAATAACATCCATTGACAAAGTCAATAGTCATGGCTTGTTGTAGGTCTAATGTTACTGGATGCAATGACAGAAAGAGCAAAATACCAATCGGGCGGCACATTATGGTCAGCACATATTTTTAGCTTAGGTGTTTTAAGCCACGCCCTTAATTACATTAGACACGCCCCTTGGAGAGAACCCCAGTTTTTTCATCCCACTTAAAGCCCTGGAAACAACACCATGTTACAGTCACCTCATGTCCTGGCACTTTGCATCATACATGGCTCAGGACTTCTAAGTTTTCAGATTGTCTATGTGCAAAGCCTTAGTGAACCGTCCCCCACCCCACCACTTGCCTTTGGAACTACCATGAAGGATGGATGGATGAGTCAAAGGTTGAATGGGTGGACAGATGAGTGACTGGGTGGATGGATGAGTAAGTGAAAGGATGTTTTAATGGGTGAAAGGGTAAATGGTTGGATGGATGAGTGAACGGATGGATGAGTGGAAGAGTGGATGGATGTGTGAGTGAAAGGGAGGGTAGATGGACAAAAGGATGGATAGATGAGTGAAAGGGTGGATGGATATGAGAAAGGATGGATGGATGAGTGAAAGGATTGATGAGTGATAGGGTCAATGGATGGATTCATGAGTGGATGAGTAAATGGATGAGTGGGTGGATGGGTGAAGGGCGGATGGAAGGATGGGTGGCTAAGTGAAAGGGCAATGGAGAGAGAAAGGGACGATGAATGGATGGATAAGTGAAAGCATGGATGAATGATTGGCAGAATCGATGGGAGAATGGATGCCTGGATGAGTGAAAAGAAGAATGTAAAGACGGATGAGTAAAAGAAAGCATACATGATTGAAAGGGAGGGTGGCGAGCTGGAAGAAAGGATGAATGAGTGAAAAGTTGAATGGGTGGATGGATGAGTGACTGGGTGGATGGATGAATAAGTGAAACGATGGCTGGACGGGTGAAAGGGTAAATGGTTGGATGGATGAGTGAATAGATGGATGGGTGGCTGAGTGAAATGGATGAGTCAAAGGATGGATTGGGTGAAAGGGTGGATGGATGATGGATGGATGAGTGAAAGGTTGGATGGAGGGATGGATGAGTGAAATGATGGATGGAAGGATAGATGATGGATAGGTTTGCAAATGGTTGAAAAGGTTTGGATATGGATGGGCACACAGATGGAAGGACAGAATAAATGGTGAAAGACTGAATGATGGCTGAAAGATTCAATAGATGACAGAATGTAAATTTGAAATAGTGGCTATCGGGGGTTTGATGGAAGGATGAATGGATAGATCCTTGAACGAGAGAACTCTTCTGGGGAGGGTTGTGATGACTTACTTTGCTTTCTTGGTGCCATAAGACCTTTAGTTCAAAGTGTGAGGTATTTAGATCTTCTGGCTACTCCCTTGCCTATCTGTTACTATTCTGTATTTTTTGTTTGCTTATGTGTGGGATCTGTACATCATGCATATGACAGTTTAAATGACACCCAACTGCTACTTGAATGTTACACTAGTAATTGTAAATGTTTGCATGTTTTGTTTTAGGCGTAAGGTTTTAGGAAGAGCCTCATAGTGCCATGAGCTGTGCTTGCAGGGCCAGACTGGCCGTAGAGGGCACCGGGCAATCCCCCGGTGCGCCGCATGGGTGGGGGCCGGTTTTGGGCCCCTGGGGGCCGTTTTTGTTACAGGGCCGTTTTTGCATCATAGCTGCAAAATCGGCCCTGTAACAAAATCGTCCGAAACCGGCCCTTGCAAAGAGCTGGCGCCCCCCAAGCCCCGGGAGTGGGGGGCGGGGGGCGGGGGGCGGCCGAGCACTTTGCCAGGGCAGGTTTTGGTTCCCAGTCCGGCCCTGTGTGCTTGAGATGTATATTGTATTTGTAGCAATAGGCAAGGTGTCAAAAATAAACTATGTAATAGTGTATCGACCGTGCCTTCTTTATGAATGCTGCAGGAAAAAACACCTTTGTGACTTCCATCAGCTAGTGCAACTGTCTGCAAAGCCCCCATAAGCAAAGTGAGATTCCATATTTTAAGTTCCACTTGCTGAAACACCCTATAGTGTGTTCATCACAGCAATCCTCCCTTTAGTTCACCTATGCATGCCCCTTTACATCCCACAATGGCACTCAGATATGAGATGGTAGTAACAAAGTCTATCCAAGCAGATCTTCCTGACCACTTCTCTCACCAAACATGCCTGCTCAGGACCATGAGTTGTAAACAAAATATCAGACTGGACAACCCTGTGCAGTAACAATATAAATAGATTATTATCATATGAAATACCAAAAAAAAGACCTGCACAGTTGCTCAAAGCTGCGCACATACCAAAAAAACGTGAAGTGCACGATTGTCTCAACCTAATATAAATTTATTTAGACTTTTACTTAACTGATTGTCTATTTACTTACTTTTATAGTATCGTGCAACTTCATCTGATGTGTCTCTAAAACTTACCTTTTGTCCTGAAGTTTTGTCCTGAATTTTGACCTTCTGTCCTGAATTTTTGTCCTGAATTTGGACCCTTTGTCCTTAATTTTTACATCTACCATCCTGAATGTGCACCCATGCCAGTTGGTCACCCTAAATGGGGTACTAATGAGAAATTAATTGGACTTTTTAAAAACAGCAGCATCCGTGTTGATTAAATTGTGTTCCAATAATGGCTACTAACTAATCCTGCACTGGAAGATATGATTACTTGCCTTCCTTTAAGTTCAGTCAACCCCTTCTACAAACCAGGATATGTGCTTAATTACTTGCAGTTCGCCAAGGCAGATGATGACAAAAAATCGGGTCTGTCCCCGCGAATCTGAGGTAGCTGGTCACCATACAGCTAGGGGGTTTATGAAATAACTTCGTGCTGAACTTCTCGCCTACTCTGCGGTTTCCTTTGCCCACTCAGCAGCGGTCCCCGGGGTCTCACGACAGGAAAGAATAAATTGGACAGTTTCCACAAATCTGTGGTTCGCTGGGGGGAAAACCACAAAGCAGAATGGAAGCTTGGCAGTCAGGAAAGGAAGCAGAGCAGATGCAACGAATTAAAAACCTATGGTTGTAGAGCTGGTCACGTGATAACTATGCAGGTCAGACTCCACAACGACCCCACTTGCAGTATATGTTACCTACATTCGTATTGTATTGTTTTGTCAGGGGCGGCCTTAGGCATGTGCAAGCTGTGCACCTGCACAGGGCCGCCAAACCCCAGGGGCCACCACAAGGAATCTGATACAATCAGTGGTCGACGTGGGCGGGAACGGCAGGGCACGGCGTGCCCCTACTTCTTTAATTCTATAGATTCCGTGCCCCTACTTTTTAATTTGGAACATGCGTCCCTGGACGTAAGAAATATCCAAGCACTGCAGAGAAGGCTGGTATTAGTGGCTGTTTGGGGACGGGCGGGGAGCAGAGAAGGAAAAGGTCTCCGTCTCTTGCTTCCTGCCCAGACAAGACAAGGAAGGTGTCCGCTTCTGCTCTGCAGTTGGCAGCTGCCCCCCTCTCTTTCTTACTCTTATTCCCTCTCTGTCTGTCTAACTCCTCCTCACTTACCGAAAACCGTGGCTCAAGAAATGGTTCTCACCCTCTCTTTCTTCCTGTCGTTCATTTGTTCCCCTGTGAAATGGATGCAAAAAAGAAAACACTTTTGCTGGAAATGCCGTTTTGACATTTTTCTATTCCAAAGTACAGCCACGGAAATAAAAGGTTCAAAATATGAAAAATCAATAAATAAAGCAAGACGGAATGTTCTTAAAGTGCCCAGATCGGTTTTATTCAAACCCTAAAAACATTAGAGTCACTTTACTCAGTTTGCCAGTGAAGCGCTGTTTTCCCCCGGTGGGGAAGTGCGCCAAACCTGGAGGTACTGCGATACCTGGTTGATGGGTGGATTGGAAAACAAAATGTGTACGGCGGCTTTGTGTTCACGAATGTGGTCTTTTTAAACCAATATGCTTACGTTTTGTAAGCATATAAGCAGTGGACATTGAAATGGGTCCTTTCTGGGCCCTGTAGTTTTCAGGCAGAAGCACTCACTGATTTCTGAATAGTGAGTGTAAAAGCGTTAAGTTCACCATGTTGTTCCTGCTTACATTTCACAAGCTTTATTGGAGAAGTGGAGAAGTGTGGCTCACTGGTTAGAGGCGGCAGACGCAGAGGACGGCCCGGGACCAGGGTTCAATTCCCGACGTGGCAGGGTCGTGGACCAGGGCCAGCGGACTCGATAATTCTCGCCTCGGTGCCCACTCTAACCAGGGATCACACTCGGCAACTCTGGGCATTAGCTTGCCTCATCTCCACAACGGCCCCCCACATTCACTGGGGATGCCTGGTTTCACCTTGGAGATACCCAGGAGGGACCATCTCACAGGGATAGCCAGGACGGGTTCCCCAGCGGTCTACAGCGCCACGACGCCTCGGCAGCAGTGCGCTTTACAAAAAACACATACATACATACATTTAATCTTTCATTCCCAATGAGTGTTTGCTTTTTCCAGGATGTTGTTACTTTTTCCTTTAAGGAGCATATTGCTCTTGCCAGTGCTTAATTTGAATTGAGTCGCATCCAGTTGTTTATAGCAGGTCAAATTGGATTGTAGTTGAAGGCAATGTGAATTTCTCTCAGTGGGGCAGTATGGTGTTCAGTGAGGGAGAGGATGTAGCACTGGGGCAGAGCTGCCGAATTTAGAACTGAGGAACCAGGTTCAGCCTTCATGAGCAGTCCCCCAGACCACTCTCCTGAGGGAGCACATTCCCACGCTAGACCTTAGAAGACCCTGCAAATCCGGAAAAGCCTTGGTGTCTTAACACCAGCAGGTGGACCCTAGCAGTGGCGTGTGAGTTCACCTTGAAGGCTTGCCCACCACAATCCATACTGAAGTTCACCTCCAGTCTTGCTGGCAGGCCTAAGAAGTAGCAGACCCTAGAGCAACAGTGAGGTCACAGGACCCCTGAGAAGAGCTGTCACTACGGTGATGCGACCGGTGTGACCGCAACGGGTGCTGACTTTGAGTGGGGGCATTGTATATTAGGGTTTTAAAAGCACTTGCTGCCTCCTTCCTGGCCTACAGCAATTTTCGGCAATAATAGAAATGTCATGATAATTCCGGTGAATAAACGTCTTACTAGAGCGAGATCAGAGTTTTGTCTAGTGGAAGTTTTGACTCATGGAAAGATAGCGCAGAGGGTTAATGTGCCTGCTGCTAAGAACATGTACCATGCCCATCACAAAGTGCACATATTGTAAATAGGTTAGTGGGTTACTGCTTTTGACAGTATGATCATTTTGCTACTTGAGGTTTATAAGTTAAAATCCTAACAAAGAACAGTGAGCTATTAGCTTTCATCTTAGAGCTTCATACAAACTGCAAGGTATAAACTAGAGCTTTATGTTTTTTTCCCTAAGCCTTTGATTATCCTAATGTTGCAAAAAGTGTTCATTTGGATAGAAATCAATAATGATTATTAAAGGGAACCTCCAATCATGGTATTAAGTTTTAAATTCTGAGTTTGTGTTTCTCCAGATCAATCACTATTAAACTATACTGCCTACTAATATGGTTGTCATGTGACTCCTACACCTTGTAGTCCTTAGTCTGATGTAACATTTCCCATACAGTGATTTACACACGTAAAATTGATTGTCTCTGTGTATATTGCTGACAACAGAAAATCCATGGCTCAGAAACAAATGGCTTGTCCTTCCACTTTTAAGCATATTTGGGACATTCTGTGATTAGAAACATATCCCACTTTGTGAATTTATTTAAATGTCAATAACTCATATTAATCGTTAAATAATCATGTGTATACATTGGTTGAATTACATAACATAATAAGCTGTAAATGGTCAGTGAAATGCCAAACAAATACTAAAGATTGGGATGTTTTGCCAATCCTGGCCACACCTCTAACTCCGCCCACTGATCCAATCCTGAGGTTATTCCCGCCATCTGATTCTCCGCCCACAGTTTCCCTACTTTTTTTTCCCCACTTCGACCACTGGATACAATACATATTCGTGGCGGCCCCTGGCAGGGATTTGGCGGCCTCCGGCTTCCACTAACTTGCAAACACCCTGACCATCACCCCCTCTTCCCGCACCTGTGTTCCTCGTTCCTGATTCGCGCCTCCCCCGCAACGGTCGCACGGCGCACTCGTGGACACCGCCATCTTGCTCTGTCTGTCTGTCTGGTCTTCTATTGTCCGTCCGCGGCTCGGGACGAAGCCTTTTACTACTGAGCTGGTGGCGTCCGCGAGATCTGAGAGGCTCCGCGTCCGGCCGAGCCCTGTCACAAGCTCTTATCGGCCTGAGGGCCGCATACCAGACCACGTCCGTCTGTCTGTCCACTCGGGACAGAGGTGACTGGATGCAGGTGAGACATCTGCCTTCCAGGCGGATGAAGCGGGCAACAGGCATGTGTGTCTCTGAATGCAGGGTTACTTTACTCCCTGTATTTTTCTGGATGTGTCAGTGCTGTCTGTCATTTTGTCTTTCTTTTTGGGTCAGTAACGCTGCCTATTAGTGTTTCTGTCTCTGTGGGGATAGAGTGATCTGTGCAGACTCAACCTCCTCAAACTGCTTCCCGCTTGCGGCGTGGCGTGTGTCATCAGTCTGCATTCTTTCTGGTGGTCGGACTCGGAACGTTACGACACGTGCGGTGCCATCTAGCTGTCACACATTGCCAAACTGTGGTAGGAAGGTGTGTCTCAGTGAGTCTTACAATTTTTTAAATACAAAGAAAAAAAAAATTAGGTGAAAAAGGGAAGAAAGGGAAGCATGATAGGTTTTTGGTAAACAGTAGGTAAACATGAGTAGTGCGTCACGTGCTGAGGTTGCGGAAATACGTTTCTTTTGCAGTTTTCCTGGTGTGCCTGGGTGAAAACGAACCCTCATTTACTACATCGCTGCCCGCGTATCCAGAGGACACAGGTCCTGTCATGGCCCTGCAGCCGTCTGTGCCAATCCCTCACATCGTGTGTCACAATGCCCTCCTCCTCCTCCTCCTCCTCCTAAATGTTATCGTTCTGAGACGAATTCGGAAGGGTAGGAGCAGCCGCAGGTACTGGCCATCTAACGCCTTTTCTGGACGTTTTATTAAAACACCTTCCTGAGCTCCGCCCGGACCCCCTCTTCCGGGGCCCCCTACCTACGCTCCCTGCACAGGGCCACCATGAGCCTAGAGCCGCCCCTGGTTTTGTATTGGCGCTCCTACCCCTGGCGAGGTGCTGAACCTTCAAGAGCGCAGTCTTCCATTAGTCCGGGCTCCAAGTGTTAAATAGCACATGGTTAGCACATGGTTAGCGAATGTTCGCATTTCTTGCCAGTAAAGTTATGGTCCCACTACAGTAAAACGCTGCTCCGTGAAAGTGTCCTACTCATCAGTTTTATCACCAAAGCAGGAGATTGGAAAGAACTAGATAACAAAGTACGAAAAATCCACAGATTAATGCACATATATTGTGGAGAGCTATCTCCGTGACCCCCACAAGGCACAGTAGAGTTAATCTGAAGTCGATACGTTAGTGTGATGCTTTTTATGTAAGGCGCTACGAAGCCAAATGACTGGACGCAAGCACCTTATAAAAAATGTAATTCGTGTGCTAAAAAAAAACACGTTTGGTCGTCAGTTCTGCGTGATCAGTGATGAGGCGGAGGATTCTATCCGAGGCTCTCAATGGTGATGTTGCGTAAAGCCTTGCTTCTAGAAAGATAGTTCATTGGGTTAAGTCCTAGCTACAGAAAACTGGGTGTAACCTGCTTGTTACCCTTTATGGGTAAAATGCAAAAAAGTCAAAAAGATGGTGCTGCAGACACAAGAGCATTGGTCACTAAGGGTAAATTCAGCCATGAACGTAAGTTTATCATCAAATTTACTTTTTTTACGCCTATCATAAATTCACAAAGCGATTCCTGGAAGGCATAAACCCTGTCCCTGAGACGGCAATTCTAAGCCGACTCCAGGGATATCTTCAGCGTTAAATGACACTTAAGGGTTGAGAAAGTGGGTGTTCCAAAGTGTGGTTTACCTTGGAAGTTAGGGAACACCCACAACACCTGTATGTATGAGGGTATTCTCGAACTCCCCCCTCTCTTTAATTTCTACCAAGAGAAAATCTTACATTTTTGCCAGCCAAAAATTCATGAAGTGCCTTGAACTGAGCTGTGAGGTAGAGTCAAGCCAGTAGTGCCCGGAGGCTGTACTCCAGCAGCTGGGGCAGACCCACACAGTTGTATGCTGATTCATATGATCATAGTTGTCTCACATGCTCACGTGAGCAGCCCTCACCATTGTTCGCAAATTGTTTAAGGTCCTAGCAGAAGATCCGAAGCACGTTGTGTTCCGAGGTGTAGGGCAGTTTTTAAATACCGCCAATAGAGCCGTTTGACTCTGTTTGGACGTTTGTGGTTTTTTTATTTGGTGCACTGCCAGATAGCTACACATATAATTCAGCCCCCAGCTATAGCTTGGCTCTTTCATGTGAACATTACCAGCAGGGGTGGGCCAAAGAGGCCCCTGAACCCTGGTCTGAACTGGCAGAACAGCTGAAAGCAGAGTTCCATGTGTGCTCGGACAGAGCCATCTGGAGACAACTACTAAGCTATCAGCGTCACTAATAGCCCCACACTACTTGCATCACCCAACTAAGATACACAGAAACAGTGTAAATAATGTGCTGTTGTATGTGTGTCATGGGCTCAGTGTATGTGGTAAGGCGCAGAGAGTGTAACCATAGCTCAGTGTATGCTCACTGCCTGGCCTTACTGGTTGCAGCATATGCCTAGCAGTGACACAAATACGGATCCGAAGGACCGGTGTATCTTTGACTTCCTGTCACGTCAAACGTTGGCTTTCAGGACTTTGTGTCAGACGAACTATTAGAACTTTCCTGCGAGCCTCCTGTGTGTTTTACCAGTGAGATGTCCCGAGCCACAAGCAAAGCGCCATGTAGATTTAGCTAAAATTCACAATCATAACACGAAGGGGTGTATACTTGTCACTCTGCCATTGGGATATTTCAAGACAGAAAACAACTATATATAAATATACTGGCCCAAAATACATGCCCCCCACCTGAACAAAACATGGCCGATCCATTCAGCAAACGTTTACAGATTTTAAAATCCTCTCGATTGTCCTGAAGCAGCTAACCAGTAAAACTCTGAGGAGGGGGTCACCTCTTTCTACTCCCTGGTGGGACTGGTGTAATGCAACTCCTGCCAAACAACTGCGTCGCCTTTGCTTTTTTAATAGTGCGTAATTGCTGTCTGGTTTTCTTCTGCTATTTTAAATCGTGAACATTTGCATTGGTCACGAAACTGTTGTTGTAGCTGCTCAGTTTCCCGCTAGATATGGCTAGTTTTTAAATATCTCTGCCGTATTGTTTTCTAGCCATCTCTTGGTTTGAATTTCATTTTTATTTTTCAGTCAATCATAAATCATTTTAGGTCTGGACATATAGCAAAGAGACGTAAGTATTTTTCTGTAGGTTAAACATATTGTAGGTATTCATAAAGAGAATCAGAGATGGCAAGCCATATAGGACTTTGAGGATAGTAACGAATCCACATTTCCCATGCCATTAATCCATATTTCCTGTGTCACTTTAACCCTCTACACCAATCTCATCTCGAAGGGCATCATTATCTGTGTTTTATTTGGTAGCTGTACGGAACTGGATTATTGTTGGGGTAGGTGACTATCTGCTTTAAGGAATAATCACAACTCTTCTAAGGGTGAACCCTCAAGATCATAAAATTAACTGGAGCTCAACCGCATGGTAGCTATGGAACAGAGCTAACAAGTTTAACTTTGGGCAATGTGTAAAGTATTTATGCAGAGCCAAAATAGTAATATATCAGAATGCAAAACATAAAAAATTCCAAACCAATAATTAATTGAAAAATGGGTTAAAATATAATATATAAAATGACACCAAAATGAAGAATATCTACTAAAGGGAACCAGAGTTATGCATTTTTAACGTATTAAGTAGAATTAGTGCAAAAAAGGACAAAGCTCCAATGATAGTTACTGGTCAAGGTAGACCAGGACCGAGGTACAATTTGAGGCTGCCCATGCAGGTCTTGTATACCAACCAAGTTCGCCCTGGTCGGAGATTCTAGCTTCTGTCTTCGTCTTGTAGTTCCCAATCTACCACAGCAGTACACTTATGAAGCCCCAAGGACATCAGGGAAGGCACTTAGAAACTCAAAGAGTGTCAGGCAGAGACATACAGCAGGGTCTAGTCCAAGTCCAATTGCCGCTGGTCAGCTGGATACTTCCAGGAAACGGCCTCTTGCAGCTTATTGTCTCCCTATTGCCACACAGGAGGTCAGCAAACTAAACGTTGGACTCCACTTCTTTGTCCTGGGTACAAGAGGGAGCAGGTCCAGACTTTCAGAGCTCCTCTCAGGTCACAGACAGCAGGTCCAGCCCTCTTCTGATTTTCCACATGTCCAGAAATTGTTCTGAAGTGGGTGCCTGCAGGTGCCATATTTATTCCTGGCACAAGCTATTGGGTCGGGGTTATTCATGGCCTCTTCCTAACCATTTGAGTAAAAATTTTCAGAGACAACCTCCCCAAGTTTTGAGTAGTTGCTGTTGTCTTACTGCGAACAGGCCCGAAATGCAATGTATCAGGGAAAATTCACGATGGTGTAAGTCTTTGGCCACACTCAACTTTGGTTCTGAGGGTTAGGTGTGTGCGTGGAGAGTGTACTATGGAAATCCTAGTGTATTCCCAGATCTAAGACTAAAAGCCAATTTGGAAGAAGGTACTGTGTCCACAAAAAAAAGCAGAAAGGCAGAAGTCTGTTAGGACAGAAGAAGGTCCTTCGGCAACCAAACAACGGCTACACAAGAATTGACTTGGCATTCTGTTCTCTCCCTTTCAAGTGCACCCCAGGTGTTATATGTAAACCCAGAGTGAGATGTTTGGTAACAGAAATCCAGCTTCCTTCATCAAACAGACAGGGGATCCACATGAACTGTCCTGTTATCTCCTTTCAAAGTGTGCTGATATTAAATGTGGCTCAATAGATCTGACGAACAGGATTTGACACTGTGTTGTCAAAAGAAGGTCTATATCCCAACCATGCATATTCTGTGGAGTTCAGGAGTCATCTCTACCCATTGAGGTCAGATTATGGTTTGCTTCTGGGAGGCATTTCACACCTTTTCACACCTATATTCAAGGCTAATCACTGGCTGTGCGAAGCTGGACAACTAATGCACATTAGCCACTGTCTACATTTCTTTAATACATATTAAAAATCCTACTTCACCGTAGGATCTTTCATTGTTGTTGAATTATTTGTCTAGCTGGTCCTTTTTCTAAGATACAGTGTTAGTATTTAATGTTGCTTATCAGTGTTTCTCTATGGTCAGACAGCCTTCCTACATTCAAAATAGCTTTTGGATGCTAGTCACAGTAAGGGCATGTTAACATTACATTTCTACATGACCTACTTCTAAATACCATACACCCTATCTTGTGGGCTAGAAGGTCTATAAGCGTGACTTATTAATATTTAAAAGGAAGGTTTTTACCTATCAGAGGGGGGTTGCAGTACATGTTTTGCACTGTCACAGTCAGGTTACAATAGTAGGCCTGAATCCATGTTTTCACCGTAGTGGATGGCACAATAGGTGCTGCAGTCCACTACTTCCCGGCCCTGTGTACATTTTGTACCATATAGTAGAGACCATTGGCAAGTTGAAAATACCAATTAGGAGTGTGTCAATTCAACCATGTTTAAAGGGGGCACAGGCACTTAACTACTTTAGCAGAGGTAAAGTGCTCAGAGTTCTAAAGCCAACAAAAATATATGGGGCCAGATGTACAACTGTTTTTTGCGGTCGCAAAGGGGAATTCTGCCCGTTTGCGACTGCAAAAAAGGTCTGCCCAATGTACTAACCCTATTTTGCGAGTGGCTAACCTATTAGCGACTCACAAAATATGGTTAGCGACTCGCTATTAGGAAGGGGTGTGCCAAGGGCGTCCCTTCTTAATAGCGAGTGCAAATGGCATGTACCACTGTTTTGCGATGACTCGCAGTTTACCACCCTTTTCAAAAGGGTGTTAAGCCACTTGCACATGGGAAGGGATCCTCAGGGGACCCCTTCCCTTTTGTGAATGGCCGCGAAAATATTTCCTAAGGGCAGGCAGTGGTCCCAGGGACCACTGCCTGCCCTTAAAAAATGAAATTGAAAAGTTCAATTTTTTTTTTAAATGCATCCCGTTTTCCTTTAATGAAAACGGGATGCATTTTTAAAAAACTGCTTTATTAAAAAAGAAGTCACAGACATGGTGGTCTGCTGACCCCAGCAGGCCACCATTCCTGTGAGTGCGAGCCATTCCAAATGGGGTCGCAAATTGCGACAGCCTCATAAATATTAATGAGGCATGCAATTTGCGACCCCATTGGGAATTGCAAACAGTATCTGAGACACAGTTGTGCATTCATTTTTGCGAGTCGCAATTTGACGCAATTTGTGACTCACAAAAATGAATGGTCGTACATCTGGCCCACAGTCCAGAAAAATGAGAAAGATCAGGGGTAACCACACAGGATTTCCTACAGTAGCCCCGTGGCGGTACTATGCATAGCAGTGACATCAAAGCGCTTTGCCAAATATGAGCTACAATTTACAGTAATTGCTAAACCTTTCAGTAAAAATCTCCATGTGGGCTTTCTGCATAAGGCCCTGCTATGGCATCTCCTCCCCTGGTACAAGAGTTGCCCTGCGGTTGCTGATTTTCTCAGTGTTCAAAAAAGGACATATCCCCAAATCACAAATGCTCGCTTATTTCACCTGAGGATGCTCCAAGTCAATGGTCGATGATTCTGCTCCATTTGACAACAGTAAATCTCCGACCATTTCCAGTGTGGCCACACTTTCGGATCATTTCAATCTTGGAACATCCTCTCTGTCCCCTGTGGAAGATTTAAGATACATAAAAATCCAGATGTGAATGCGTTCTTTTGTGGGCGTAAAACCATGTTTTGTAAAAGACGAATTTGACTTTCCAGTTGTACGGCTTATATTTTCCCAAATAAAACTGCATTTGTTGGCCAACATAACTATCAGAACTGTGAGAAACTGATTCCACGCACAGCATCCGGATATGTTGGTTGAAGTCCTGCTAGCTCACAGTGAATCATCTGTACCCCTAACCTTACAAGTTAACAGATAGATTTGCAACCTCAGGAAATGACAACCCTGACTCCCCAAGGAAATTGTAGTAACAGATTAGGATCCCTTTCGCTCAGTTAATTATGCATACTCAAAGAGATACACAAGAAATACACAGTGAAGCATTTCAATATTTATTGAAGCATTGTGATTTTTGAGTAAAATTCTTGCACTGCAATAATTAATAAAATGAAACAGAATAATGTGATTAGCATTACTAAAATGGTGAAAAAGATAAACAGTTCAACCATTTTGCTTATTGCAGAGAATTTATGCGTGCATACAAATACTGTAATATGTTGTACTCCTACCTAGCAGATTCACTCACCCTATCATGTTTAGGGTGAGTGAATCTGCCAAATCCCTGTATGGTGATCTAACTCCCCGTTACCTGTGGGTAAGTGTCATCAAGCTGCCCATCTTGGTGGAAAGCTGGGCAGTATCCCTCGCATGAGGTAAACAGGAATCAGCTGGGCTAGAATTCTGGCATGGGTCAACCTCTCAGTGCCGGCGAAATGCTCCTCTGTCTAAACAAAGGGCTCATGTCATATATATAATAACATCATCCATATTACCATGCCGAAGCCCCAGTCAGGCCGCTATTGTTTATTCTATTGTGATAGCTCTGTTGTCTAGTGGCCAAAACATTTTGCATGATGAACTTTGCCTTGTACAGAATGTTAAAGGTGGCTGTTAGTGTGCCTATGAAGTAGCAGCGTAAACAAAACTGAGTTCGAAGAATATTATCCTGTATGTGCACACAACTGAATGTGTGTCAAATGTCATTGTGTTTAGGATGCATAGGCTACTTAAGAATGTAAGGATGTAAAATCCCGATTCTATTCAGGCTTAATGTAACCTTGTGACATTCCTCTTCTTAAAAAAAAGGCCACTCGAGTGTGCAAGGTGAATTTGCACACAACCAGCTTTGTGAATCATGTGTATAGTTTCCTTCTATAATTATGGACAATCTGCATTTCTATGTCCTCATGTTTACGCTTTGTGTTTTTAGTTTTAACATGTATATTTTGTATTTGTAAAGCGTACATATAACCCAAGGGTATCAAGGCACTGAATAATGGATGTTTATTGTTACCCAGTTCAATGATATTTTTTTTATTGACCTCAGAAGGATGAAAGGCTGAGTGGATCCGCCTGGATTTGAACCTGTGACTAAAAGGTCAAACACAAGCCCTTATTGTGGACGCATTAGTCCACTAAGCCACCAGACCTAGCCCTTTCCACTCATATCTTTTATTCTTATCCTACATACTTTAGCATCAAAGCTCTGAGCTAGATACCTATTGTGGCCTACATCAATTTCTGGACAGTTAAAGGTCTTTCTCTTCTTCACTCTTAGGAAACCATTATATTCTTGATGTGTTATGCACACGATTGCTGTTCCTTTATAAAGTGGCTCGTGTGGTACTTCTCTAGGTCATATCATTAAGTATTTCTTCGATGTGCCTAATCTATCTTCAGGACAAGGCGCTGTTGTTGATATCTTTATTACATCCCTTCCAGCAAATTGTATTTATTTTGGCATGCCATAAATATCGATTCCATGCATTTCTGAATTGCATATATCAGAGGGCTAATTTCCCCTTCCTTATACTAAAGAAATATATTTTAAATGTGCAACTGCTTTCATAACATGTGTGCATGTATAACCACAGCAAAGACTAAACCCTCTAGTAAGAGTTGTGTTAAACAGATTTCCCAATACCTGGTTCTCCTCTGCAAATAGTAATCTAAAGTGTAATAAGTAAATATTTAAATCAGCTGTCACTTCCTGGTCCACTAGAGTATCAGCTGTTCTGGTCCATCGCCAATGAAGCCACACCGAAGAATATACCAGACCACATCTGTTACATGATCAATAATATGACAAGTAGTTAGGTCCGCTAACAAGAGACAATTAACAATTGCTGTCATTGACCTTCTTATTCTGTCACACCCTAAATGTAATTATTAAATGCAAACCTGGAGTAAAGTTCCATGGGTGTAGCCAGGGTGAGCTGGGATGAACCCTGAGGAGTTCTACAGGTGCAATAGGACAGGATAACTTAGTCGTCTTCTCTCCTGTCTTTTTATGTGATGAATGTTGCTTGTTAGACCAGGCACCCTTGGCGTGCTTTTCCCTCTAACTTTTTTTTCCTTCAACCCTACTGTTGTGCTGACTTTGTTTTTGCTGGCTTCATGACTGTGCACACTTTACCACTGCTAACCAGTGCTAAAGTGCTTGTGCTCTCTCTTGAAAATATGGTAGAATTGGCTTTCGCCAAATTAGCACATTTAATTTACCTGTAAGTTCCTAGTAAAGTTTTACCATATGTACCTAGGGCCTGTAAATTAAATACTACTAGCGGGCCTGCAGCACTGATAGTAGCCCTTCAAATGTATCTTAAGCCTGCCATTGTAGCCTGTCTGTGCAGCTTTTAAACTGCCAATTTGACATGCCAAAATAAACCTTTTGCCAGGCCCAAACCTTCTGTTTTAATACATGTAGGTCACCCCTAGGGTAGGCTATGAACAGGGTGTACTGTATTTAAAAAGTAGGATATATACTTTTACGTTCTGTAGTGGTACAGTGAAAAACCCCCAAAGTCATTTTTCACTACTGCGAGGCCTACCTCTCCTATAGGATAACATTGGAGTTACCTTATTACATTTAATAAGCTGTATCTTCCAATTGGAAACAGGTGAAAGTGGTTGAGTATGGTGTCTGGAGAATTACAATTAAAACCCCTCTTTAATGGCAGATTTTTAATCACAATTCTGAAAATGCCACTTTTAGACAGATGGCATTTGCTTGTCCTAACCATTTGGTGCCTGCAGCCTGTTCCTGGGTCACATGACTAGGTGTAGCTGACAGTTGGTCTTTGTGTATTGCTCCCAGATGGGGAGGCAAAGGGAAGATAGGCGTTGGCAGGATGAGGCTCTCTAAGTTAACAAAGGGGAGGAGCTGTCACCTACCACACTTTCACGTCACAAAGGCTGTGCCTAAGCACTCTCACAAAACGGTTATCTCTGTTTTTTTGTGACCTCAGATAAGCTGGGGACAAGACAGGGAGAAAGGGGATGTCTGACATCTCAGGGGAGTGGAAACCTCTAGAAGCTTCCTCCACTTCCATGTGTAAATATTGGACCTAAGACCCCAACTCCTCAGTACACATTTGGACCTGTGGACTCTGCCAGGAAGAAGGACTGCTGTGTTACTGAAAGGACTGCCACTCTTCTGGACTGCTGCCCTGCTGCCCTGCTATCCTGCTGTACTGACCTGCTGTCCTCTTGCCTGGGTGAGAAGGACTGGACCTGTATCTGTTGAACCAAGGACCCTATAGTGACTCCAAGAGCTTGTTGCCTGGCCTCCTCTCTAGAGCTTTAGGTGCTCCAACAACCTTGAACCCAGCACATGGACTATGCCATTTGTGAGTCCTACCATGCCAAGTGCTGCCACCCTAGTCCTGGACCCTTGAAAGTGGGCCTGAAGGTGCTCTTCCAGTCCATCCGTGGATCGTACACATCTCCGCTAGAGTGCAGCGCAACCCTAAGCGGAATTGATGCGTCACCTCGCATTCCTGATGCAAGGACTTTGCATCACAGCATGCAGCCTCATTGGATCCAAGGTGTACAATGCATCCCCGACACAGGCCCTCGTATAGCAAGTGTCTTGTCGATTATAGCTTTGATGATGACACAGAACTCTGCTTTTCAAGCTCTGTGGCTTCTTCGTAGAAAACCGGTGTGTGCCTCATTCTCGACACAGGACTTCACATCGCAAGCCCCCCTCATCGACATCCTCCTCGACTTCACATTGCAGCCTCACAGCTTCTCTGAACCGACGTTGTGCAACGCTTCTCCGACCAGGACCTCACATCGCCTCTGCTGCACAAAGCACCCTCGATGTGGGACTGTGCAACTCTTTGCAATCAGTATTTAAGGTATCCTTGTTCAGCAGCCATAGCTTGATCCCTGTAGCTGACCTGCACTCCATCACGGTCGGCCTGAACTTGTGACTTTGTCGCGGTCTAGCCCGACCAGACCCCGCAGTTGGTGCTTTGTGCTTTTTGGGATTACATTCACTGAAATCCTGAAAATTGCATATCTTCAGTTCTACTGTTAAGATTTTTAGATCGAGCCTTTAGCAGCGCACATGCGCTGCCCTGGCGAGACTTTTGTACGGGGCTTCAGAAAGCTCACCAAGCTCACCACACGGTCGCGTGTGTGTTTTTGTGCACATGCTATTGGGCTTTGCGTGCGTCTTTCTAAAAAAGACAGCACGCAATTGGGCAAAGGCGGGTGCATGTCCTGCCTTTGCTCCACCCACGGCCTATTGCCTGCGGATGAGCGGCATCTGTTTTGAATTATCGTGCCAAGACGCGGGCGCAATAATTGAAAACAGATCGCTTGCTGTGGCGCGCGCGCACGCCACTCACGTGCTTTTAGAATTCCGCAGCTGCTGGGGGGGCTTGTTTTTGAGTTACAATTGAGTTGTTTTCACGTTGATGTGCGTTTTTCTTCTCTTCTGTGTATGGTAAGATTTTTACTATATCACTAAAATGTTGCCTTTTTCGCAGTGGTTTTATATTGTACATTTTGCATGACACCCCTAATCGTTTTTAATTGTATGCAAATTGCAATCAATGTGTTTGTTTCCTTTTGCTCGCCTCTATTCTCCGAATGCCTCTTTACCCTCGATACGCACTATCCCTACATTATCATAATTAAGATTTTACATTTAACATGTTCTTTTGACATCCTTCTTCCACACGCCATTCCCCTTCACTACCTCCAGCAAATCCCTTTTTGTACATCTCTATAATTTCCCTGTCTACTGTGGTGAAAGACACCCCTATGTGCAGCTTACTGTCCCCCACGCAAAGCAACCCTTCTCCTAGTCAGTGGTGCTTTGTGCGTTCAACACATTTTGCTGACATGCCCCCTAAGCATCGTCCATTTAAATTGTTTGTGGGCCCGCGCAGCGTTGGGCATTTTAGGAGGCTTTGCTTTAATTTGCAGCTGACAGCCTTGTGCTCTGACATCCCAGCTCCAGGAGCTCGGCCTTCTGATTGGCTGCCGTTGACGTCAGTGGCTCTACTTTCCTCTGGCATTAATATTATTCCTGGGGATAACCTCACTCCTCACCCTCCCTCCCTGGGGCAGTTTTATTTTTAACAATCCCGAGCCTGGCTTCCTGGATCCCCTCCGAACTCACAGGCCTGCATGTCGCGAGCGTGACAGGGGCACGCACAGATGCCAGGTAAGGCGAAGCTCTGCTGCTGGACCACTGCCATACCCTCCCACCCAACCCCCCTGAACCTGCCAGAGGCCCACCACCTACAGCTTCTGGCCTTCAGCTGCACTAAGAGGCCACTACTACATCAACACCAGGGCACCCGTCCGTGGGAGGTAAATCCAGTGCCACTACTGGGACACCACCAGACCGTACCCTTTGTCACCTACAGCTGCTAGCCATCCGCCCACAGGAACGCTACTACAGTAGCGCCAGGACACGCCTGTGTGTTATGTAAGGCCACTGTCGTCAGTGGAACTCTACCACATACAGCTCAGAGCCATCAACCACTAAGTGTGGCAGGGCCATGTACAGCCGACAGATAACAATCAGTCCCCGACCACCAACCAACCCTGTCGTCCTATGCACCCCGTGCTTGCCATAAGGTAAGGAGCCCCTAACTAGTAGGGTAACCTGGCGTGTTTTTTCGTTAACTGAGGCTTTGTCACCCCACCTGCCAAGAGTGACAATCAATTCCCCAAAGAAGAACGCTGTTAGATAGTGGTAAATCTATTTAAAACAAGCATTGGCATAGCCAATAGGTCTCGCTTTTGGGACCTTATAAGTATTTAGTTATGCAAAAAAAGGCTCCCTCCCGATATCCAACTAAGGGCACAACGCCCCTAGGTGCAGGTGGCGTCGGCCATTTCCCCAATTTCTTACATTGCTTAAACATAAAAAGCACTGTGGGCGGAGTTTCATAGGCTTTGTAAAAAGGTGTGTAACATACAGGCCAGAGGCTTCGATCCGTGTTGGGCTGGAACATCCTTTTAACCTCCTATGGTCGATAAAACAAATGCCATAGTGACTTCTGATATCGCTACACCGTGAATGTCTCGGATTTGTAGGCACTTTGTATGAGAAAGAGCTAGGCTGGACATTAGCTGTTTGCATTGAAAATACGTTATTAGGGTGTTTTCAGCCCTGCTTCCCCTCACCCCCAGTACTTCCGCCATAAACAGAGTCTCTGCTTGACGGGGAGAGGGGGGGGGGGGGCTGGAAAATAAAACCTGAGAGGGGGAAAACAGAGGCGGTGAGTTCAACCTCTTATATGAAAACAAACTTCCCAGTCATACATTCTGTGAGTGTTTAAACCAACAAACAAGGAAGTGGACATATTTTTCCAGCTAAGTGGGCGGCGGTGACTCAGGAATATTTCCTCGCCGAGCGGTGGGGGGAGAGTGGACTAGGGGAGTGAGTGCGGTCATATTTACCCCGCAGAAAAGCCAGTACTAAGTAAGCTTTTGGCAGAGAATGAGAGGGTTATTGTCTTAATTCTGGCTGAGGTCAGTCTGTTTGTAGTCCAGCTAAGGGCGCGGTGGCGCAGTCTGGCGTGAATAAACAATTTTAACGGGAAAAAGGTCAGTCTTTCTTCACGTTCCTAAATTTGAGCGTTTTTTGTTTCCCCTGCACGGTGCAGTGCTGGGCTGTTACGGTCAGTACACAGTACCTGCACTTCTTTAATTTTAATGGAAGAGGAGGTTCACTTCCAGTCGCAAGCAGGTACTCTGGGATAGTGAGTACCTGCACTTCTGTTTCCATCTCAAGCCCTGGTGCAGAGGACTCGGCTCACAGCAAGTCTTACTCTTGCACTGAGGTCTGGAGCACACGTCACTGAGGAGGCTGAGAGTGCGCTCGTGGAAAGAAATGCAGAGGCCCAGCGCGTGAACGCTGCAAGTTCATGTTAGACACACCAACTGGTCCTTCTGTCCCATTCCGCTGGTATTAAATGAGTGTTCACCATGACGGTCTGCAATTTCCCCAAATACCCCCGTCAGACTATTCATCGATGAATTTAGATAACCACAGGTTCACATGCCATGTTTCCTAAATTGAATCCACTTCCTAAATGGTTGCATGAATGCAGACTGGCGGCCAGTTTAACTACAATTGTGCAGTGGGTTTCCGTCACAAAAGTGATGCAAAACAGCGAACAATGTTTTTTTTAATTTACATTCTAGCGCAAAACTGAGACATTATGGGGGCATTACATATATGGTACATGGGTGTTCCTATGCAACCACCCATGCTTTTTGACGCAAAACCCAAGCTACCAAAAATTTGAGACAAGGTTTTGGGTAAAAAATTAATGCCACAGGAAAGCAGGCGTTAAAATGAAAAATGTTTTAATTTCTCCTTTCTTTTCCAACTTTGCATGTCTGCTGCACTGTACAGCACACATACAAAGTAAGAAAAGCTTTAAAAGTTGTCTAGGCATAGTATTTTGTACAAAACCTATGCTAGACTCACGCACACACCCTTTTCACTATGGTGCAAAGGTGCTATGGTGCAAAAGTGGATGCATGTGTGTCTTGCGCTCGGCCGCAAAAATTCTGAGCCGGCACTAGGGAACATGGCAGAGAATGCCGTATCTCTGTAGATATGACGCTCTCCTGCTCCCTTCCTGTCACACAATGCAGCATAGCATTTTTGGTGCTGCGCTGAGTTGGGTGACACTTTGATAAATCTGGCCTTTTGTGTGTTTTGCAGAAGCCTGTGGTAAATGTGTCTTTATACTACCCTTATAGGGCATCCATATTATAGTCAGGGCCACTGGATTTATGCGGCAGGCGAGGGCAAAATTGTGCAGCAGGGTTGAGTAAATTTTGTGGCAAGAAAAGTCAAATTATGCTACATAATGTGGTATGTTTTGTTATAATATTACTTCATTACTTCGTCATTTTTAAACGTGATAACCCTGTATGACATTGATTGCACCTCGTATGCATCATATTAACATCCAAATATAGCTTTAAGCAACAGAAAGGTGATCAGTCCTGCATTGCAAAGGGCTTCCCACTGCGTGGGATCACTTGTTGCTGCATTTTTATTAACTTTTGAACCATTTGAGCTAGAAAGAAAATTTTGGGGGGTTAAAATCTGCAGTTTATGCAGCAGATGATGGATTATGTGGCAAATGCGGCAAATCTATAATAATGCGAAAATTGCACAGCCGCACAATCGCATAATTGCAGTGGCCCTTATTATAGTCATACAAATACCAATGCTCACTTTTAACCTTCTTTACCCTTTTCATTTACTTTGGTTTTCGTTTGCATGTGATATATTACAACTTGTGATGATTACATAGAACAAAATCCTTACACATATAACATTTAACAAAGTCACTAGATCAAGACACATTTATATAATACATTAATCATAAAGCTATCTACATTGTACAAAAATGAATAAACAATGAATTGCTATTTACAAAGTATTTGTCAAAATGTCAATTGGTAGAGACCAGTATATTACATTTCTGCTGGTTCAATCAAAGTGCAGCATATATATGACTCTGATGGAGTCTTTTAAGCAGTAGCTAAATTAAGTTCACTCCATGGATGGTGGACTTCGTTCATACAATATTCGACTAGTTTCGGCCTCTTTCATTTCTATTTAAGGGCCTCATCAGGACAAAACAAGGACTATGATGTGGATGTAAATGAATAAGAACCAGCATGTATACACATATATAGAGGGGAAAATTGTGTATGTGAAGCATGTGCAATTAATAAAAGTCAGTGAACCAAATACACCTAGTGCCTGAACCTAAGAAAGATGTGCATAATAGCAAAAGAGTAAGCCGTGACTAAAATGTGTAAAGAAAACAAAAAAAGGACTTACCCAAGGGAACAGATGGCTTGTAGACAGGCCTGTAGATGTCAAGTCTTCAACTGAATTGAACATTTTATTTATATACTTCAATTATCAGTTGGTACAGCATGATAGAGTACATAATTCAAATGTCTACTCATAAACGTAATCTATTCAGATGTCATGCATTTCCTGGCATGCTCACAGTTCAAAGCTAGCATTTATGTAGCTCTCTAAAGCTAGAAAGGTGGTGCACAACAATCCTTTTCATCCGTTTTTACTTATTTTTATTTCAACGGCTTGTTCCCATTTCCTAATCCTCTCTTGTGCATGAATGTTTGTGAGAAACACTTAAGAACAAACTGATGTTTTTTCCTGTTTTCTTTACATTTTGATGGTAGGACCTTACAACTCATTCACTGTCCCTCTGGGATTACCTTTCATTTACTTCTCACTCCTTTCCCCCCCTTTCCCTGTGGAGTCATGTTTCACTTTATCTCATAGTCCCTGCCTTTTCCCTCTGCTCTTTTATCCCTTTATTTTTAAGACTCTACTTTTTTGATGTTCAATCATTAGACTCTGTCTTGTGTATCATATCAACATTTGGTGCCTATAAATGTATAATGATGTTCCTTTTTATGGAACTTATCAGTCTTTCATGTGAAATATATGTCCTTGTGATCTCAGTGATTTAACTAGACCTTGCTGATACCTCTACTATTGCCTCCTATTGTGTTGATATTTCCTCATTCTTGCAAGGTTTAGCACTCATTATTGTCAGAAAATATGTAACTGATGTATCCACTCAATTGAATGTCGTGCTATAGAACAACTGGAATAAATAATCAAGTTTACTTCATCTACAGTATTTTAGATAATAGTAATTCACAAATTTCCAGAAGATAAAATCATCTATAGCAGTTTTGTTAAATCCTATGACATAATCATCAACAAATTCAATAGGTGTGTGTATTGTACAGCGCATGCACACAGATACACAACATCCATGCACATATTGACATAGATTTTGCATTCTTACACAGTATTGTACCAGAAAATCACAGCTAAAATATTGTATGACATAAATATTTTGTTCTAAATATCATTTACAAAAATACCACTACATTGGAGTTAATATTACAAAATCTACAGCCAATCGGATGATGTTTTTGTAAACAATATTTAGGACATGATATTTATGTCAGACGATATTTTTTTCTATTAATATTCTAAAATACACGCTATTCCACAAGTATTATTTACTCTTTCTACAAAGGGAATACTATGTGCCATGTAGGTAGGTACAAAGGAGTGGAATTACAATATCCACTCAGTATAGGGATCTTCTTGTGTCGTAGGTGATGGAACTCTTCTGTGTTATTCAGATGTGACTGATCTAAACAATCATAGAGGATTTCTGAGAGAATCGGCACACACATAGGAATGTAATGGTGCTTTCAAAACCTATCTTTGTTAAGACACTATGAAACAAAAGTACTGTAGCAAATTTTCCTTTTCTGCATGTTCGCCAGAAAAAATACCTTATTTGGACCCTACTTTTAATGTAAATAGGACATTCTGTGCCATGTGAAACTGCTAATCAGAGCCACTATGTGTGTGTCTTAGCCCTAAAATGGTTTTGGTAAAATTGTTTTTGACCAATTGGTCTATTTAACTGTCCTGTAAGACCATTGAAGATGGAGCAGAAAATTCACATGTGAAGTTAAAGGTCATATATTACACCACCCACATATCAGACAAAATATTTGTCTGCTAGGCACAACACTGTGCTCTGGCTGGGCTGCAGTTTAAATCCACTGCAGTGACACTTGGAAGGAAAAGATGTTTTTGCCATGGAAGAAACAAATATTTTCATATAGTCATGCCATCCTTAAAGAGTGACTTGTAAGCCCACAAGGCTAATCTAGAACAACAGGGCACATTAATAGTGCGCTCTCATGGTGAAATAAAACTCAAAAACTGTTTCACTGTGTCAGCTTTGCTAGTCTTTTCCCTGAACAGGCCTTAAAGGAGTTCAAATCTTTATTTCCTATCTCCGCCTGTGAAAATGCTAGAAAATTGTTTCAAACTTATTTCACACTTGATTCTCAAAATCTGATTTAATTGTGGAATCAAATGTTTAATAACTTAGGAGGAAAAGTAACTTTGTAAAAATGTATTTTGTGCTGCCAGAGTTGAAAGTAGCCTAAAACTGTTTTTCCACTCAGTCCATACACATATATCATTACATTTCAGTACCTGTATCCTTCTGACACTAAAATATATCACATTTCGTTTTGCTAAATCACTTCATATACACTGAACAACAAGCATAGAGCTCCGGAAATTTTCACAAATCCATCTGAAGTGTGTTATTGAAATTAGGTTTAAAAAAAAAAGCTGATATAGACTAAATTCCCAGATTGGGCTAATTTCTTAAATAAAAACCCAGGAGTAGAAGCATGCTATTTATAGATATAGATGGCTTGATAGAATTCAATTAGCAACCTACAGTTTGCATGCAACGATTGTGCGTAGTTATATTTTCTACATGACATACAGTTTAGCTTCATTTTCTGCTTTCAAAACATACATTCTTTGCCACTTTGCAATGGTATCAATGAAACTGTTACTTTCTTTGACTGTCATCTGAACCATGTTTTTAATTTGCTCATGTTTGCTTAGCTCACAGCAGACAGTGGGTCGCATGAAATAAATAAGTGTATTATAATATGATGAATGGAAGAGAACTTTGAAAGATGTTGTTACCATTCCCAGGCATGTGTAATAATGTATCATCAACATGGACTAAATTGGCAGATATTATATGAAAAATGTGATGCAGCGTTTTCAACTTTCCTGACTTCGGCCATAATTTTTTGTTTTCAATTGTTAGTTACCCTCCCTATTTTCTTGGACTGTTTAGAACAAGGATAGCATTGCCTTGGATGAAGCTTAGTGAAGGGGTGGATGGTTGCCCTCTTTAGCCCATTTTTTGTAATAAGGTAGTCTTCATCTGAATTCTCAGTAGATTGGTGGTGATGTTCTCCTTGTAGTTTGTAAATGATCTGTTGCCAAATTGGATACTTTGATAGCCCCGGAGGTTTCAATGATTCTGTTATGTTGACGTGCTGTGGGCCTGTGTTCTTCAATCTATACACACTTGATTGTTGCACTCACAGATAGATTTGAAAGCTAGCATTATGTAGATTGTGTGCATTTTGCATTTATTGTTGTGCTAGTGTTTTGGTTATGTTGCACTAATTGGTGGTTACTGTTGTAGGGGGCCTGTTATTGCTGGTGTGGGAGGTTGTTTTGTGTTGTGTAAGTTGAATTTCAATGTGTTGCATTCTCTTTGCGGTGAGCTTAAATTAAACATCATTTTTGATTGATTTTTTTGAGGTTGATTTGTTTCAAACTTCAAGCATCAGAATAATTCCCCTGCTCTGCATCACCAATCCACCTTCCCTATGTAACAGAAGAGGAGCTTTTAGTGCGCCTTCTCGATTACTTTCCTCCTTTGCTTTTTAATCTGAAACTGAAGCAAGGAGCCAAGTGATATAATTTTTGCTTTCATTAGTGTAGCTTCAAAATTGTAGCACTCTAGCACCACAAATGCTCAAGAAGACATGTGCTTGCTGCTCACCTTAGTTAGGTCTGAAGCATCAACCATGTGCCGAACCCGATGACCCTTGATAGCCCATTTATGGCAGGGCCTCTTGCATCTCATGTATGTCTGTACACTGACTCTGACAGTAGTTGGCCTTTCTCACTTACCTAGACTTGAAGCACCATAACATTCTGGAAACATCCCCCAGTTCAACAATATCAGAATGGTGAGGATTCCAGATGAGAGTGACAGATCTAGAACAATCCAGCCCACTCTGTACTTTTTCGCCGATCATCACCCACATGGGGAAATATTTGTAGTGGAGAGGTGAAGATGCTTTTATTTTATGTTGTGTTTTCGTCATTGAAAAAATAGCATTCTACATTACTTCAAAAACAAATGTGGACCTTCTTTAACACAAACTGTATTCAAAGAAGTAATTTTACTGCACTTGAGTGTAGTTCTAGTCTTTAAATCTGGCTTCACAGCGTAGTCTATCAAAAAAGAGCTTTCAGAATGACTTCTTTATGCTCTGCCTACTTGATGATTTACTTGAATATAGCATTTGAGTGGGCAGAGGCTGTGTTCTTCAATTGAAAAAGAGTGGTTGTATTGCACTTTTTGACTCATGTGAAGGCTTATACTCATTATAATATAACTGTGTTGCTGTGGTGGCAAGCCACTGATCAAAGATATAGGCCTAATCTGGTTATATTGAAAAAATATGATAAAGGAATTAGGCCTGGCATATTTATTGTGGAAAGTATATGTTAAAGTCAGTAGGCATTTATGGGTGAATTGTTATTACTCTGTAATAAAGCCTACAGAGAGGTATTTTGTTATATGCAATCTTCACTGATGACAGTAGTAGGCAAGGGTTTTGATGTTGGTTACCTCCTCTGATAAACTGGGGAGATATAAGGGTTGCACTATGAGAATCCTTGCTAGGCCCTCTTAGCAGTGATGTAATTTTGCAAATGTTATTCTGTATGGATTTGCTATGTTATGCCTGTATGCCTGATGGTCGTCTCGTGGGCAATTGTCTACTCAATGCAGTAGGCTTTAGTTGGTTATGGTTACAAGCCAATGATAAAGGCTAAAGGCTTGATTGGTTAACTGGGGAATCGGTATACCTACAGCCAAAAGGCTGATCTGTTTATTGTGAAGAGTTATAACAAATGCAGTAGGCGTGGTCTAATTATTGTGAAAAGCATTTGTTAAAGCCAATAGGCTTTTAACAGTGGATTGTTATCACACTATGTCACAGGCTGTAGTTGAGTATGGCAAAGTTTGGTATTGGGCCTCCCCTCTGAGAAACCAGAGGGGTAGAAGGTTTTCACAGTGATAATCCTTATTAGGTCTTTTTTCAAAGGGGTTGCATTTTATTTTGTCAGTTTATATGTACCCCAGTAGGCCTATATTTGTTATGGTGTCAAGCCAGCGTAAAGACTTTAGGCATTATTGGCTTACTGGGAAAACATATGTCAGATTCCAAAAGGCTGCTTTGTTTATTAGAACACATTATGACAAAGTCAGTAGACCTTACTTCCCTATTGTGAAAAGCACTGTACTAGGCAGGTATTTTGTTACATGGTATCTCACAGCTTACTGTACAGGCAAGGGTAATGGCAATCCAGAGCTCTGATACTGCTACTGGAAATGGCAGTGTGGCAGGAATTTGTTTGTTCCTGTCTGTAAATAGAAACAGATAGCAATCAACGCAACCCTTAATACAGAGCAGCTGCTTCTGGATTTTCTTTGGTTGTGTACATAACAAGCAAACAAATAAGATGACTTATTGGGATATCAACAGCTTGGGAAAGAATAAAAATGTGTCCTGCTGAGGTTCTCCAAGCAAAATGTCACACAACCCTAACGATATGCCATTTCCATATTATACAAAAAAAATCCAGTATTTGGTGAGTAAAAATAAACTGGGAGAAAACATCCACTGAACTGCACTGGAGTACAGACAACGTCCATGGGATGTTACAGCCACATTACAGTCTCCTCTAGTTATTAACTCTATGCTTTCGTTCCTGAAAAAGCCACCTAGTGTGCGGAGGCCTACTTTCATGGTACAGGATCAGTATATTATCGAAAGGATTTTCATTATACACGGCTGATTCTATAGAGAAGTCTTTGTGCTGATACATTGACATTCACTTTGAATTACTCCAAAAACCTCTATATTCCAGCCCTCCTACACAACGCTGCATTCCAGGGTCAGCTATAGGAAGGAAACAGCCATTACAACGCGGCTGTTACAACGCATTGCCTTTACAATGCATGTGTTATCACGCATGCACCATTACCACAGATAGCCTTTACCATGCATTATTTACAATGCATATGCCATATTACATTGTAAAGGTATGTATGGTAAAGGTTTAAGTGTGGTACTGATGGCAAGGGTATATGTGTGGTAAGGAATGGTGAAGGCTATCGGCACCGTTAGAGGAAATGGACGCTTCCACTTCCTTGTTACGACATGCGCTGTGCCTCAGAGGGGCTGTCTGGACGTCGTGAAGAGGTAACAGGGATTGGGCCTGGGGTGGGGGCATTTCTTAGAAGGGCTGGGCATCGGGGGGTTGTGCAGGGGTCCCCTTTTAGGGCTCAGGTGAGGGGTATTTGATAGAAGGGCTGGGGATCAGGGAAGAGAGTCGCACAGGGGTCTGCTTTTAGGGCTCAGGACCAAGTGACTTAAACAAGGGTTTTCCTGCTTAGCTCAGAGGCATTAAGGCTATGGAAGAGCCTACAGCCCAGGGGCATGATGAGCCCGTAGGGCTTTGCAAACCGCAAGGTGATAACGTCATCACCAGAGGCTTTAGTCCATGAACCTGCCGCCGGACTGCTGGCTCCTAGAAACACATGGGAGGCTGACATCGAGAGAACGTTTACTGAGAAGTGGGGTGAAGTGATTCAACACCTGAACAAGGCCTCACAGAACTTGAAACTTAAGCTAATACCGTTTTGCATCCTACACAGAGCATACTTCACCCCAACTGAAGTAGCCAGGATATGTCCAAATGCCCCTTCACAGTGCCCCCGATGCTGCTCGTTGGAAGCCGACTGTATACACATGTTGTGGGAGTGCCACGCACCAGTGTGTTACTGGGGAGATGATCTTTATAGTAGCACAGGAATGCCCAACGTACTGTCTACTGAGGTGTTTTTAATCGGGACCTTTAAAAGGCCAAAGTCTGACAAGGCAATAGAAATGTTGATAGACCTTGCCCTACTGTTAGCTAGACCTACCATCACCATAGCGTGGAAAGCACTGTGCACCCACCATAGCCAAATGGCATACTACTTTTGCACTTTGGGCACCGGTCTAAAGCTACACACTTTACAGAAAAGAACTGAAAGGGCTGCGAAAATTCCCCATAACGCTTCGTTGAGGGGAATTAACCGAGCAAATGCAAACACATATTACCCCCTCAACTCCGTTCTCCTCGTCCAAGTCCTAACAGAATGAGGCTATCCTGCCTCCAACAGGAAATTCCCCACTAGTCTAAGACGAAGGCTCCTGAAACATAGTCTATAGTACCCCAAGGGGCACCCCGCTGTCCCCCCTCCCCCATACTAGGTTACCCAAATGACACACACAAGACAGTTGGTGTTGGGTAACAATGCTGCAGGTTTATTACATAATTCCAGAATATGTAATGGGTGGGTTATCTTACGGGCGATCCAAGGACAGGCAACCAACTGGATCGCCTGCCCGCCTAATGAGCCGGGCAGCGCGGGAGCGATGCCCGCCGTTGCTGCCCTCCAGGTGATTCTTTCTACGATCACGTGCCATTGGTAATTCTACTCAGGCCCCCCCTCTCGGGGCGGAGCGTCGCATAGCAAGCCCCCGGTTGTTCAGGCCCACAACCGCCCGCAGGACTAGCGGGGCGCCGACACGGCTTCCGGGACCTCCCTTGAAGCTCCTCGGTTTTGGCTCAGGCACCCCCTATGGTGCCGCGCAGAGGTACCCTTTGTACCGGCCTGCTTCCAGATCGCCCTGTAACTCCGCCTGCAACGAAAAAGAAAACATTACAACGCTCAGAAAACCCCCCCCACCCAACGCCTACGCCGGGTAAGCGGTAGGGAGGGAAATGGCGAGGTGGGCGACAAAGAGGTCACCAGGAGGGTGGGGGAAGGCTAAATAGCCTCCCCCTCACACCAGGGCCAGGAAGTGACACGCATTGCGCTTCATTTCCGGCCAGCCCGAGGAGGGGGGCTCCGGTCTGCGTCCCCGACCCCCCAGTGGGAGGGGTGACCGGTGCCCCGGGGGCACTAAGGCGCCGACCTCCGATTGGCCCCCTGCGGGGGCCGCGGTCAGCGGCATAGTACCCCCAGGGGCACCCCGCTGTCCCTCCTCCCCCATAATAGGTTACCCAAATGACACACACAAGACAGTTGGTGTTGGGTAACAATGCTGCAGGTTTATTACATAATTCCAGAATATGTAATGGGTGGGTTATCTTACGGGCGATCCAAGGGCAGGCAACCAACTGGGTCGCCTGCCCGCCTGATGAGCCGGGCAGCGCGGGAGCGATGCCCGCCGTTGCTGCCCTCCAGGTGATTCTTTCTACGATCACGTGCCGTTGGTAATTCTACTCACGCCCCCCCTCTCGGGGCGGAGCATCGCATAGCAAGCCCCCGGTTGTTCAGGCCCACAACCGGCCGCAGGACTAGCAGGGCGCCGACACGGCTTCCGGGACCTCCCTTGAGGCTCCTCGGTTTTGGCTCAGGCACCCCCTATGGTGCCGCGCAGAGGTATCCTTTGTACCGGCCTGCTTCCAGATCGCCCTGTAACTCCGCCACAGTCCTGGAGGCGGCTCACCGTCGCAGCCAGGGCCCCCACCAACCCGCTATAGTCTTACCTGCAACCTCTCCTATCTAGGGCTTCCTGCAACTAGCTGGAAGGGAACCATCCCTGCAGAGAGAGGAGTTTGAAATTCTGCCACCTCATGACAGTTTGACAGTGCTAGCGGGACTCAAACCCTGTGAGATCCCTTATAACCACAGGCACAAGACTTACCAGTGAGCTATAGCTCCTGGTGTTGTAGATGGCCCCATCTATGTCCCCAAAGCCCTGGACGCTATCCTAATCGGATAGGGTCTGCTGAAATAAAGGACCCGTTGGGCCTGTGAAGATGTGCAATAACTATTCGCCCCCCAGCGGGAAGGTTACACCTATTCACAATTCTGGGCCTGCCCGCTTTGGCTATTATGACGAGAAGGGTTTTACTTAACATTTGTACAGTCCCTTCTGATAGCTAACCTGGGGCACGGGAGTGCTCCTAACTGCCAGAGCGTGACCATGGTGCGACGCGCGAGTCATGAATCGATACCTTAAGAGCACGACTATCAGATGTGCAATCCCGGTAGAGCGACTCTAGCAACCTCATGCGGCAGCCGTTGCCGGGGTAATGCCCCACGCTAGGCGAACGTCCCATCCCCTCATTCCGAAAGGCCCTGCGGCCTAGTAGCGCTCACAATCGCACCTTTCCCGCACGCCCCCAGGGCTCTTCCTTCCCGCCACGAAACTGGCCTCTTACGATAGTCGCAGCGTCCTTCCCAGGCGCAGGACCCCACTTGCGCCCCCCCCACCCGTGGCCATCCGAGCCACAGGGCCCCGTCAACCTGGTACTGCCCAGGGACAGGGCCGGGGCGGGGGGGGGGGTGTTGCAAGACTCACCGTAGCTCGTTGCTATTGAAAATCGCACGACGACGGAGAGGCCGGGATCGCAGCGCGGGGCAAGGACGACAACCGTTGGTGTCCGAGGCTGCGACCGGTCAAATGGCGAGGTGGGCGACAAAGAGGTCGCCAGGAGGGTGGGGGAAGGCTAAATAGCCTCCCCCTCACACCAGGGCCAGGAAGTGACACGCATTGCACGTCATTTCCGGCCAGCCCGAGGAGGGGGGCTCCGGTCTGCGTCCCCGCCCCCCCAGTGGGAGGGGGTGTGGAAGGGTGACCGGTGCCCCGGGGGCACTAAGGCGCCGACCACCAATTGGACCCCTGCGGGGGCCGCGGTCAGCGGCATTTTCCATGTCCATTGACAGCTGTATAAATACTTCCCTCTCCCACCCCCCTCCGCTCGACCTGTATTTTTCTTCCTGTCTGCTCTGACGAACGATTGTAAGTATACCACTATGTTTATTGTTTTCTTACTAGCCAATTTTACTTACCTAATTTGCCATATATTTTTGGCTTTCACTGTCGCTGGGCGCTGTGATTTGTTTTGATGCACTGGTCTTCCCATATGCGTTCTCACCCATGTGCAAGCTGGAGAGCAGTTTATGCATGGTAGATTGACCGGTCGGACATCAGTGTGGCGGTATTCCACTCTTTCGAGCAGAGCACATAGGTGCACATGGATGCTTCAGAAACGCTGCACTGTTTTCTTGGCAGCAAGATCTCACGAGTTCAGAGATCTCGTTGCTAAGGTGCTATTTAAACCAGGATGTACACCCCAGTGGTGTGTTTGTATCTTGATGGGCAGGCATGGAGGGGAGATAGGTGTGTGTGCAAAATGGCATAGTGCTGGGACTGATGAGCCAGATGATCTGATGGATGAGATTCTGCATATTTCTCGTTTCTCAAAAAGGAGGTAGCTTATACTGCTATGGCCGAGCCAGCAGCCAAACGCTGGAAGGATAAGGATGATGATTCTGAGGAGGAGCAAAAAGGCAGAGATATCAAGGGAAAAATGTGCGTGAATTATTGATTCACATTAGGGAATAGCTGGGTCTTGAGTCTATGGCTCACCAGGAAGAGGGCTTTTATTCACAATATCTGTCTGATTCTACAGATGATTTGCCTCTTCATGATGTATTTTTTCTAAAGATTAGAAAGATCCTGATCAGTCCTCTATACCCCCTTTTTTATAACAAACATCCTCCGATTGAAAATGTTGACCATGACTACCCAATGATCCCTAAACACTATTTTGGCATCCATGGTTTCGATGTCTAATTTGGCATCAGAAGATGCTGTCTTGTCAGATGTGGCGGATAAGAAAGTGGAAGCATTGCTAAAACGTTCTTATGCTGCTTCCAATATCACACTAAGGGCAAAGACTTATTCAGCATATACTATACAGGTTCCACTCAAAGGCTTTCATTCCATATATGATTGTATCCAAGATAATAAGGACCCAACTTGCATTGTGGCTCAAACTGAGTTTTTCAAAATTTATGTCAAATGTCTCGTTTGATTGTTTAGGGGCAGCCGCATCTGCTGCAGGTGCTTTAGTGGCAGGTAACTTTGGATGAAGTCCTCAAAATTGTAATCAACCCAAAGGAGTCTCATTCAGAAATTGCCTTTCTCGTAGTCAAAATTGTTTGGTAGCAAACTTGATGACATGGTGCACAAGGCAGTGGAGAAGAAGAAGGTTCTAAAACCTTTTAAGATGGATTCAGGAAGCAAATCTTTTCTGTTTAAGAAATCTGCTCAGCCTGTGCCAGAAAAATGTTCCTTTCCCTTTCGAGGCCGGGCCCGTGGTCGGGGGCTGCAGTTGCCTTCAGATCCCAACCACACATCTCCAGTACTCCAGACCAACCCAAAAAATGTCTATCCAGGAGTAGGAGCAAGACTCAGACTTTTTCCTCATCAGCGGGAAGGGTATGTGTTGGATTGTTGGGTTCTCCACATAATACAAAAAGGTTGCAAGATTCTTTTTTATCCCGTCCCTCCTCAACCACGTTTCAAAATTAACACCATGGCCAAAATATGACACAAAGGCCCGGGCAATGGCATTAGGGGTGCAAGAACATTTGCAGAAAAAAGTTGTTGTTCTTGGTTCCAGTAGACCAGGAGGGATTGGGGCTTTTATTCACTTCTGTTTTTGGTCCCCAAACACAAAGGAAAACTATGACCAGTTCTGAATCTGAGGGATCTGAACAAATATGTGCCAGTAGAGACTTTCAATATGATTTCCCTGCAGATGATAATTCCAATGTTGGCAAAGAACGACTTTCTGGTGACTCTGGATCTCCAGGACATGTACTTCCATGTACCATTACATCATTCCAGTCAGCAGTTTCTTTGGGTTATTGTACAGGTCAACTTTTAAATTGATAACAGTGTCCGCAACATTGGGGACACTGTTATTAATTTAACAGCGCCACCAATATTTGTTCATATTAACTCCCCAAGGTCAGAGGGAGATACCTACCAGCACCCAAACCAACAAGTGAGATCAGTTTAAAGCATACTGTGAATACCCTTCACATAATACAGTGTGCCACACGCCTCTTTCTATTACAGGGTCAACTTTTCCAGTTTCAGGCTCTCCCTTTTGTATTGGCCACGTCACCAAGGGTCTTCACAAAGATACTTGCTCCAGTTGTTGTGCATCTATTATCTGGTGTCACATTGTTTCCTTATCTTGATGACTGGTTGCAGTCTTCTTCTTCTCTTTCTAAGGCCAAGGAGGACCTGGAGATGGAGATATCAGTCCTTCAACCCCTGGGGTTCATGGTAAATTATCAGAAGTCCAGTCTTCACCCATCACAGGAGAAGCTGTTTCTGGGAGCACTCTTCAACTCTCAATTGGGGAGGGTGTTCCTGACAGCAGTGAGAATGGAGCCCATTCCTCAGTGCATTTGTCATCAACTGGCTCAGTCTTCTGCAATGGCACAATCTTGGTTGCGTGTTCCAGGTTTACTGGCAGTCACTACGCCTATTTTACCTTGGGCTCTGTTTCATCTCAAACCAGTGGTAAATCATGTCCTGGAATTTTGGTCCCCAGCTTCATGGAAATACGAGTCCATAATACCAGTGACTCCGGAAATCAGGCACCAGTTGGGTTAGTGGCTGAAAGAACATGTCTGTGAGGGTTCCTTTTCAGTACCCGGTTTCTTTGGCTGTGACCATGGATGCCAGTTGTAGGAAGGTGGATATCTGACTATGGTTACCCCCAACTTTTTGCCTAGTGTCTAGCTGGTTTTTCGACTTAGTTGGCCTGAGATCCTGCCATTCAGGGTCTCAGGCTGTCTGCTCTCTCTGTAAAATGGACTCCATGTACCCTAGGTACATAACCAATTGGTAAGGATCACCTTATTGGACCCTGTACAGTGTACCCTAGGTACCCAGGGCATAGGTGTACCCTAGGCCTCCCAGGGGCTGCAGCATGTATTATGCCACCCCTGGTCTGGCCTTCCAATCAGACACAACTGGCTGATCACTCAGCTGGGGCAAGGTCGTGTAATCACCCCTTGCTTAGATATAGTATATCTATATCTACCTTATATATAGACACATGTGTACCTATCAGTCACTCCTATGGCAGGCCTTAACAATCCTGGAGGCAGAGTGCTTGGTAACATGTGAGATGGTGCTCTAGCATGAGCTGAGCCTGTCTGCAGCTTTCGGAACCATGTCCTTATAGCTGTTCTATGATATAGCCTACCATATACTCTTAAAGTGCCTTATAATCTTAAACGGTTATGGTAACTATGGTTGGGCTGTATCAAAACATGTCGTGTAAGGTGTCTAACACTTTGGAATAATACCCCCATACCATTTCTGGTGATGAGGATATTATTCCTCCCTTCTAGAGGGAGAGACATGTTAAAATCCTACTTTGCTGTTTATCTCTAACCAAAGCCTCAGCATCACAAAATGGATGCTGCTGCCACAGACACAAGTCTGACCTCCTGCTGCTGGGAGTGATCCCAGCCAGGGAGGCCTGGACAATAGGTTTCCTGCTTGGGGAGGTGCTAGCACCTCCCCAGACAGCCTTTAGTGTATTGGGGCAGGGTGGGCTGAAAGGAATGAGACATGCCTGGGGCACACAAGGTGTTCCTTGCATAGTCCAGTTCAAACCGGTGCTGGGGCACTCCAGCCCCAGCTCTGGCGCGAAACTGGACAAAGGGAAGTGGGTGTAACCACCCCCTCCCAGGTCCCACCCATAAGGCGTGACCTAGCAGGTATCCCAGCCCCCCAGATTAGTATAAGAGTGGGAGTTGGGCCTCAAGACTTTAGATTATCCTGAACCTGCAAAACTGAACAGAAACTCTGGACCTTCGACATTCGACGAAAGAAGAAGACTGAAGAATCTCCCTTGTAGCCAAGGAGTGGCTACCCTGTGCAAACAGGCACCATCAAGAGACTACCCTTTGCTTTGCGACCGTTCTACGAGGAACCGACTGCAGAGCCCGACCAGAGCCTTGACTTCCAGACGTCTCCGACCCTCATCCACATCTGCAGCAGAGCTGAGATCCGTGGAGGCGACGAGCGACGTGGGACCGGCTACCTGGAAAAAGTGGCTAGTAACTTAAAGCGCAGCTTCTGAGGTACCCTCGAAGTTGTGCACCGGGGATTGAGAAGCCCCAACCCCAAGCACCATCTGCACCGAAGATCAGCCCCCCACACTCCACGAGTCCTGCGTGGGGCCCTTCAGCATTTTCCTGCTTGCCGCATCTGTCCGGTTGCTTGCCCGCTGGCTAGTGGCCTTTGTGACGACGCACCCTGAAATCTTCTGCGCTGGTTTGGCTCCTCCAGACTGGCTCCCGCTTCTCTGCAAAGAAGAAGCACCCCAGACCTTCCTGGTCTGCACCAGAAGCAAGTCCTTCGTTCTTCGTGGGTTCCGCTTGCCAAGGCTTGGTGAGTCCTAGTCCAACTTCGACGCCGCCGACAGCAAGAGCCTTCGTGGGACAGCTCGCCTCCTGGTTCTGGTTGTCCTCGACGCTTCCTGGTCCTCCTGGCTGCAGCGACAAGCTTCACCTTCACCTGCAAGTCTTCACAACATCGCCTGGTTCCTTCCTGGTTCCACGTGGTCACTGGCTAGTGACCTTGACTCTGTCCCTTCTGCTTGCAGGTTTCTTCTCTTCTTGATCCCAGCCTTGGGATCCACCGGACACTCTTCACTGACTGCCTGTCAGCATCTTTCTTCAGGCATCCATAGGAGTCGACGACGAAAACGACGCATCTTCACCCCTATGCACCCGCAGCCTGTGGGCTAGGTAACTTGGGTACTCCGGTGCTCATCAGGATAGTGACTATCCTAGTGTCTAGTTTTCAAGTCTCAACTTCCTAGCTACTCCGGAAGTGTCCTAAATCTACCGTTTTCTAAACTGTACTATTGCTATTGACTTTTACGCATTACGCGTGAGTGTTTCCACTCTGCACACGAATCCCGTGGGCCTCCCACTTCCTAACTAACGCTAGTGTAGTGTAGCCCCAGCGATTCCCTAGGCCTAGGCCTACCCTATTTCCGTGACAGTGGTTCTTATACCACTTACTTAGTATATGGTTTGCGTGGCCCCTAGGGCCCAACTGTATTACTTACCTGTGTGACGTAATGTATGCATAAATAAGACTGTGTTGTACTTACCTCTAATCTCATAAAGAGTGCTGAGGGTTTGCTTAGAATAAATACACTTTATTTTATATATATATCTGTTGTGGTGTCCTTTCATTTGGTATTCAAGGGATTATATATGGTATCACAGCTGGCTTCACATGCCATTCAGAGTTTAGCCTAAGACTGCTCTTGTCCATGCTACCACTAGGATAGCTGGTCTATAAGGTTGACTTTACAACCAATCACCATAAGGGTATTTGGACTGATATAAGGTGTACACTATAACTAGTGACATCATACATCAGGCCAACTTCTCACATTGGTGAGCAGCGGTTGGGATCTGAGCTTGCTGTTGTAATACCATTGTAATCTTGAGATACTAAATTGAAAGATCACACAGATATTGTCTAGGTACATATAACATAGATTATTATACTTAAGTCCTACTGGACTTTGTAGTTGTAGGTTGAAGGGAGTAACACACCCTGACTACAACTACTAGAGAGGTTTAGTAGATACAACTAGTGTAGGTAGGTGCACACACCACACCCTCACTAGATCATGTCTCTGAGAGGAGATCAAGTAGATGCTCTCTCAGGAGGATCAGGTCTGCAAAAGATCCCCTCTAGATATGATACCTTAACATTCCAGGAGATGAGACACTTGTGTACCTCCAGAGGAATAAAACAGGGTGCAAACCCTACCCTTAGACAGCTAGTGGAGCTTCTGGAGGCCTATGATGCTGAAAGAGCTGCCAGGGATGGTGCCATAGCTGTAGATAAGGGTCTACCCACCACAGATGAGTCAGGTGGGACTTCAGAGGAAGAGGTAGACAGCCAGGGCCAAGTAGGAAGACTTAGCCAGGCTAACCTAAGCTTACATGGGAGTTTGCATGGGGTCCCCCCATACAGACCCCCAAGTAGGCTTTCACAGAGAAGCAGGAGGGACAGATCCCCTTCAAGGGAATCCATCCACTCCCATGTCTCTAGCATCTCTAATGCTTCATCTCACAGGGGAATGACTTCACCTGAGAGAAAGGAGCATGAAGCCAGAATGAGGGAAGCTAATCTGAGGATTCAGAGGGAAGAACTTGCCCTTGCCAAGGAGAAGCTTGCTCTGGCTAGAGAGCAAAAATTGTGTGGGTCAGAACCCACTGGTGGCAGCAACATTCCTAGAGATAGGGATAGGTCTTATGACCATAGAAACCTAAGCAAGATAGTCCCCCCATATCAGAATGGGGATGACATCCACAAGTGGATGACTGCTTTGGAGAGGGCCTGCAAAGTACAGCAGGTACCCCAAAGTCAGTGGGCAGCTATCTTGTGGCTCTCCTTTTCTGACAAAGGTAGAGACAAGCTCCTCACAGTCAGTGATGAGGATGCAAACAATTACAAAGTCCTGAAGAGTGCTCTGATAGATGGGTTTGGCTTAACCACTGAGCAATATAGGTTGTTGTTCAGAGACACCCAGAAGACACAGACACAGGACTGGTCTGATTTTGTGGATTGTGCCACTAAGGCTTTGGAAGGTTGGTTAAATGGCAGCAAGGTGCAGGACTATACAGGATTGTACACCTTGATTATGAGGGAGCAGATCCTTAGTAATTGTCAGAACCAGCTTCTCCATCAACACCTGGTAGACTCAGATTTGACCTCTCCCCAAGAATTGGGAAAGAGGGCAGATAAATGGTTCAGGACCAGGATTAGGCCTAAAAATCAGGGTGGTGACCAAAAGAAAGATACCACCAAGCCTCAAGAGAAGGGTGGGGATAAAGCAAAAGAGAAATCTTCCTTAGGGCCCCAAAACTCCACACAGGGTGGTGGGTCCCAAGCTCCCTCCTCTACCACAGTTAAAAAGCCTTACTGCCATGTGTGTAAAACTCCTGGGCATTGGAAAACTGACAGCAGTTGTCCACAGGCTAAAAACAAAACTGTTCCTCCAACTACTCCTGTCACACCACCTATTACTGTCAGCAGTAATCCCCCAGGTGGTGGGAGTGCCCCCAAAAATTTGGTTGGGTTTTCTTGGGTAACACAGGGGGATCCTGGCTTAGCCAATTCCCCTGCAGCAGCTACTCTTGTCTGTGATGGTGGCATGGGGTTTGCCAACTTCACTGCCTGTCCCAACACTTTGGGTAGGTACAGACAGGAACCCTACATCAATGGTAGAAAAGCTGAGGCCTACAGAGACACTGGAGCTAGCATCACTATGGTGGCCCATAGGCTAGTTCCCTCTGAGCAGCTTTTGCCTGGTTTCTCATACCAGGTAACTAACATTGATGGCAAACAGAACAGTCATCCCATGGCAGAGGTATGTCTCAGCTGGGGAGGTGTCACTGGCCCTAAAAGGGTGGAAGTGTCTCCAACCTTGCCTGTGGACTGCTTGCTGGGGAATGACTTAGAACTCTCAGCTTGGGCTGAAGTTGAACAAGACACCCATTCCAAAATGGTAGGCCTTTCCAAAAAGGGTAGTGGGGTTGTGCCAGTCACAACCCCTGTCCAAGTAGCTTTCCTCCCTGAAAAGGTTGGAAGGGCAGTGGTAGCCACAGCCCAGGCACAGACAGACTTCCCTGCAGAGACTGGCAGAGCTGTGACAGTCACAGCTCAAACACAAACTGAGTGCCTCCCTGAAAAGATTGGCAAGGCTGTAATGTTCTCAGCCCATACTCAGACTGACATAGGTGTAGTGAAGCCTGAAACTATGGATCACTCCACACAAACAGAGACTAGTGGGGAGGAAGAAAAGTCTTCCTCTCCCCAGACATTAGGAAAAGGTCAGCCTCCTCAGGGATCTGACCTCACCCCTTGTGAAGGAACTGCCCCAGAGGTAGCCAGGCCTGGCCTGGCGGAGCCTCTGATGTCAGTGGCCCCTTCCAAGGTGGGACCCAGTCTGGTGCAGGTAGCCTGCCTCTCTCTACCCTGCCTCAGTCAGCCCAGGGCTGCAGAGGTCAGGGAGGCCAGTGGACCCCAAGAGGGCCCCTGTCCCCAAGAACCCCCCCATCAAAAGAATGAGGATTGCCTGGCTAGTAGCCCTAGCCAGGTGATGGGTAAAAACATTCCTGAGGGATCCCCTTCACAGGTAGTTAGGGACCTCCCCCAGAGGGATTCTGTTGGGCACAGGCAAACATGGGACCTTAGGGCCCCAAACCTGACCTGTCCCTCCAGTAAGCCCACAAAAGGGACCCAGCCTCCAGCTTTAGGTAGCCAGAGGCTGACCCTGAGAGCACAGTGCAACTCAGTTAGAGAAAGAAAGGCATCCATGGTGGAGGATGATTGGAGGAAGCTGAGGCCTCACTTTGAGGACACTCACTTCAGTACTCCATCTCAACACCAGCCTTTTACTTTGCAAAGACACACCAAAGGTAGAGATTCCCTATGGTGGAGACCCTATGATATCTTTAGGATGAGGGATTGCTTAGTGGACCATGAGACAGGGGGTAACCATGCCAGTGCTGGTTCTTCCTTATATGGCCACTCAGGCAATAGAGGCTTACCTTGTCAAGGCCAGCCTTATCTCCTTTCGTTTGGGGGGGGGTTGTGTAGGAAGGTGGATATCTGACTATGGTTACCCCCAACTTTTTGCCTAGTGTCTAGCTGGTTTTTCCACTTAGTTGGCCTGAGATCCTGCCATTCAGGGTCTCAGGCTGTCTGCTCTCTCTGTAAAATGGACTCCATGTACCCTAGGTACATAACCAATTGGTAAGGATCACCTTATTGGACCCTGTACAGTGTACCCTAGGTACCCAGGGCATAGGTGTACCCTAGGCCTCCCAGGGGCTGCAGCATGTATTATGCCACCCCTGGTCTGGCCTTCCAATCAGACACAACTGGCTGATCACTCAGCTGGGGCAAGGTCGTGTAATCACCCCTTGCTTAGATATAGTATATCTATATCTACCTTATATATAGACACATGTGTACCTATCAGTCACTCCTATGGCAGGCCTTAACAATCCTGGAGGCAGAGTGCTTGGTAACATGTGAGATGGTGCTCTAGCATGAGCTGAGCCTGTCTACAGCTTTCGGAACCATGTCCTTATAGCTGTTCTATGATATAGCCTACCATATACTCTTAAAGTGCCTTATAATCTTAAACGGTTATGGTAACTATGGTTGGGCTGTATCAAAACATGTCGTGTAAGGTGTCTAACACTTTGGAATAATACCCCCATACCATTTCTGGTGATGAGGATATTATTCCTCCCTTCTAGAGGGAGAGACATGTTAAAATCCTACTTTGCTGTTTATCTCTAACCAAAGCCTCAGCATCACAAAATGGATGCTGCTGCCACAGACACAAGTCTGACCTCCTGCTGCTGGGAGTGATCCCAGCCAGGGAGGCCTGGACAATAGGTTTCCTGCTTGGGGAGGTGCTAGCACCTCCCCAGACAGCCTTTAGTGTATTGGGGCAGGGTGGGCTGAAAGGAATGAGACATGCCTGGGGCACACAAGGTGTTCCTTGCATAGTCCAGTTCAAACCGGCGCTGGGGCACTCCAGCCCCAGCTCTGGCGCGAAACTGGACAAAGGGAAGTGGGTGTAACCACCCCCTCCCAGGTCCCACCCATAAGGCGTGACCTAGCAGGTATCCCAGCCCCCCAGATTAGTATAAGAGTGGGAGTTGGGCCTCAAGACTTTAGATTATCCTGAACCTGCAAAACTGAACAGAAACTCTGGACCTTCGACATTCGACGAAAGAAGAAGACTGAAGAATCTCCCTTGTAGCCAAGGAGTGGCTACCCTGTGCAAACAGGCACCATCAAGAGACTACCCTTTGCTTTGCGACCGTTCTACGAGGAACCGACTGCAGAGCCCGACCAGAGCCTTGACTTCCAGACGTCTCCGACCCTCATCCACATCTGCAGCAGAGCTGAGATCCGTGGAGGCGACGAGCGACGTGGGACCGGCTACCTGGAAAAAGTGGCTAGTAACTTAAAGCGCAGCTTCTGAGGTACCCTCGAAGTTGTGCACCGGGGATTGAGAAGCCCCAACCCCAAGCACCATCTGCACCGAAGATCAGCCCCCCACACTCCACAAGTCCTGCGTGGGGCCCTTCAGCATTTTCCTGCTTGCCGCGTCTGTCCGGTTGCTTGCCCGCTGGCTAGTGGCCTTTGTGACGACGCACCCTGAAATCTTCTGCGCTGGTTTGGCTCCTCCAGACTGGCTCCCGCTTCTCTGCAAAGAAGAAGCACCCCAGACCTTCCTGGTCTGCACCAGAAGCAAGTCCTTCGTTCTTCGTGGGTTCCGCTTGCCAAGGCTTGGTGAGTCCTAGTCCAACTTCGACGCCGCCGACAGCAAGAGCCTTCATGGGACAGCTCGCCTCCTGGTCCTGGTCGTCCTCGACGCTTCCTGGTCCTCCTGGCTGCAGCGACAAGCTTCACCTTCACCTGCAAGTCTTCACGACATCGCCTGGTTCCTTCCTGGTTCCACGTGGTCACTGGCTATTGACCTTGACTCTGTCCCTTCTTCTTGCAGGTTTCTTCTCTTCTTGATCCCAGCCTTGGGATCCACCGGACACTCTTCACTGACTGCCTGTCAGCATCTTTCTTCAGGCATCCATAGGAGTCGATGACGAAAACGACGCATCTTCACCCCTATGCACCCGCAGCCTGTGGGCTAGGTAACTTGGGTACTCCAGTGCTCATCAGGATAGTGACTATCCTAGTGTCTAGTTTTCAAGTCTCAACTTCCTAGCTACTCCGGAAGTGTCCTAAATCTACCGTTTTCTAAACTGTACTATTGCTATTGACTTTTACGCATTACGCGTGAGTGTTTCCACTCTGCACACGAATCCCGTGGGCCTCCCACTTCCTAACTAACGCTAGTGTAGTGTAGCCCCAGCGATTCCCTAGGCCTAGGCCTACCCTATTTCCGTGACAGTGGTTCTTATACCACTTACTTAGTATATGGTTTGCGTGGCCCCTAGGGCCTAACTGTATTACTTACCTGTGTGACTTAATGTATGCATAAATAAGACTGTGTTGTACTTACCTCTAATCTCATAAAGAGTGCTGAGGGTTTGCTTAGAATAAATACACTTTATTTTATATATATATCTGTTGTGGTGTCCTTTCATTTGGTATTCAAGGGATTATATATGGTATCACAGCTGGCTTCACATGCCATTCAGAGTTTAGCCTAAGACTGCTCTTGTCCATGCTACCACTAGGATAGCTGGTCTATAAGGTTGACTTTACAACCAATCACCATAAGGGTATTTGGACTGATATAAGGTGTACACTATAACTAGTGACATCATACATCAGGCCAACTTCTCACACCAGTCTTTGGGACTGAGGTGAAACTCTGAGGGATACAGTCCTTGGTCTCAAGCAGAGAGCACCCACTCTTCCAGTTGGAGGGAGCTCTCAGCTGTTTGGAGGGCTCTGCTTGTGTTTGCCTTTCGGCTGGAGGGACACAGTGTCCTGGTAGAACAGACAGTCTAGTCACAAGGTTTTATCTGAATCATCAGGTAGCATAAAGTGACAGAGGCTCAATCAGGTGGCAGAGTTGATTTTTGTGTGGGAAGAATCCCACCTCATGGCTCTGGGGGCCGTGTGCATTCAGGGTCAATTGAACTTTTAGGCAGACAGATTGAGTTGCACTATGTATCAGGGTAATGAAGATTACCGGTACCGGTAAGTAAAGGAATCATTAAAAACTATAACAGACCTCCCTGAACTTTGTCTCACTCCATCAGGCGTAGTACAGCAGTTAGCAATTGCCACTGCGTTCGTTCCAGGCGTCCCACTTGCAATCTCTCCGTTTGGTTGGATAGACTCTTTTGTTCTACATGATGTTTTGTTTATATGTTATGGAGCTGCAATATTCCTCACTGTCGACTTACAACCTAGGTGAAGCATGGCAGGATTGGACTGTCCTGTGGACCCGGTAATAGAGTGGATATGCCTGCTCCTTTGCCTTTACCCATAGATTACTCAGGCAAGAAGCTGGTGTTTAATGTATGTATGTTTGCTGCCAGGTGCCCTAGGCTTGAGTTATTGGAGAGGGAGGGTTTGTTGTGGGTGTTGTTATAGCTTGAGTAGACGTTACATTTGAATAAAGAGGATGAAGAAGCATGTCAATACTTTGCAATGAATATATGTGATCTATGCTCATGTGCACTGAAACAACTATCCAATGACGTAAACAAAACGTGTTTTTTGAAAAGGCTCTAGTGTATAACCAGGTGGAGCAATTCTATCCTAGGGTCTAAGTGGGAGATTATCCAACAAGTTGGCGCCTCCAGAATTGCTGGAAGTTTTACGATGAGTCAAGTTGCATGGTAGCCACAATAGGAGACAGAATTTACTCATGCCTCAGAAGCAGAGGCCAGTCAGGAAGTGTCCTGATGTCCTTCTATACCACTCTTTGGCTATGCCTAAGCTGATAGTTGGTGCATTCCAGCGCAGCACACGCACTCCTTCTCCCATCACCTACAAATAGTTTGAAATCAGTAATATATGAATAAGGTAGATTGAACACCTATACACTTTAGGAGATAGTTTAGAAAAAAAACACATTTGTTTGAAGGTACCACTCATCAGTTGCATTCAGTGATTTAAGTGTATGAAAAAAGTGGAGGGGGTCTCTAAAAGGGGCCTGGCCATAAAAGCGTATATAGGAATCCTTTCCAGGATATGTGGACAATGTAAATAGGGGCTTGGCATGCAACACATAAACTAAAATCCTGTGCTTCACATACCGCGCAGGCTGACCAGTATGTGGGTATTTATCTGTGAGTATTCCATAATTGCACCCAAACTTGTCACAAAAACAAACCCATATACCTAAAACAAACAGTGCTATTGGCTATGCCACTGCTTGTTAGCTGTATGAGATAAATGAATAACAACTTAAGCATTACTAAGGTCTGTGGAAGTGGTGGTAGTCTTCAGAAGGTCGCTGACACTCGCATTCTCCGTTCACACCACTTTCTTCTACAGTCTCATAGATACATGCACTTTTTCTCCGTGCATCTTTCTTAAATCCTCCATATGCCCGGCTCACTCTTTCCAACAATTATCACGGGCACATATGCAACTATGAGTCTGTGCACTTAACAGAAAGGCCCAGAATTGCATGTGCATGTATGTTGCACTCCTCTATGACCCACTGTCAGGCACTCTGAGAAACTGGCACAGCCTGCAGCCTCAACGTCAGAGCTCGCAATGGCGCGTCTTCGGAAATAGCTATCCACAATTTGAACTCACCTAAACACCTGGAGGATGCTCAGTTCAAAATATGCAATATACAAGGATCACACGTTGCAAAAATAAAACCTACAGAAACACATCTTGAAAAAATTGAATGCAAGATGAAACAAACGTGAAATGTAAACAGGGAATGCGTCGCGGAGATGCAATGCCTTAAGGGTATTTACAGTCAATATTGAGAAATTGATCAGTCCTTTGTCAGTACAGTTAAGGACATTACTATAGAGCCCAAAAGGGCCTGCATCAAAGTCAGTTTTAATTACTGTTGGGTCTTTGCCCTGGCACAACCCGGTCCACTTAAAGCCCTGGACGCATCACTTAACCTACCTTAGGAAGAAAGGACGTCTGACCAGGATGTACAACCAGGACACCCTCTCCGCCCATTTCCGGCTGCTCTGGAGCAACGAGCCTCACGTGCATTTTGGCACAAGGCTCCTCAGCCAGTGATCTGAGAGCTGTGCCTGCAGTAACTGCTTTGATAGGACAAGTGAAAGAGCAATGTGTTTTATGCATCGTTAAAGGTACTCTCATCCACCTCATGGCGCCTCTCATTGAGCCAAGCAGGGTTCAAACCTGAGATGCAGTTATCACGCGTCTGTAGGCGGCAGTGCCTTCTTACTTCTTTTACCAGCCAACAATCAGGCTAAGATTAGCACTATTCATGCTTCATGCACAGTTTTCATTAATTCTTGACATTGCCAAGGTTCTGCTAGCTTCCTCCAAGTCGCCCAGGTGTATGCACTAATGTCATTGGCTGACATGGCCTCATTAGTTGGCATCATGTGAATAGACATTGGCTGATTCATTGGTGATGGCAAAATGCATGCTCTTGTCATCTAGACTGCTGTAGTGAATACAAGTCATTGTCATCCGCAGACTGTGGGAGATTCATTTTATTATCGAAATGTATTTTCATGTCTTGGTGAGCGCTACTTGTCATTTTTGTGGCCACTTTAGACAGCTTGCTCAACACATGGACGTTGTTCAGACTGAAGCTCAGATCTCTGGTCCATTAGCAGCAGCAATTGCCTAGTTTGTTGAAGGGTATGTCTTAGAGATAGGGTAGATCAGAGTGGTGTCCGCCTGCTTGGTGACGTCAACCACAGGGTGGTGTATCCTGGTCTATTCACCTATGGGGTCAAAGGATATGCAGATGAGGGAGTGCTTAGAGCCAAACAAACAGATTTAAGTACTACGTGAAAACAGAATGTTCTCTAATCTCATCCTTATAGAAGGGATACTGAGGGCAGAGGGTGATTATGGAAGGAAATCAAAGCCCCACCGAGAGTCATATACCAAAGGGTGACAGGCAGGATGTGGCCAAACGGTTAGAGCTGCCGACTTTAGAACTGGGGAACCTGGTTCGAGTCTCAGCTTCGGCTCAACATCCTGTGATTCTGTGCAAATCACTAAATCTCACCATGTCTTCCAAAAATGAATGTATCCTTGTGTAATGTAAGTAAGTGGTGCTCATGTAAAGGGCTCCAATATCTTCGGGTCGAGTTTGCTCTATAAAAATTGGTGAGTTGCAAATGCGGGGGTGATGGTGCGAGGAATCAGGGTTTCACTCGAATTTTGGTAGTCAGATAGCGGGAATTACAACTACTATTAAACTTCAGCACTGCCTGGCATATGTTACAGTAGGATTTGATAAGAAGGGATCGCAACAGGAGGCTCCATGCCACAAGGATACAAGGATTAGTTGAAACTTCCTCTGACGGAGCAAAGACGTAATGTGCAAGTTGTTAATTCTGAATAAATAAATATCCATTTTCAAGGTGGCTCGGTATAGTTATCAGCGCACACAAACAATTCATAAATTAAGTTGTCCAAATCTGTTTATGCCAAGGTGCTCTAACAGGAAAGGTGGCCACCAGGCAACCTTTAAGAACCATACAAGCTCAAATATTAAGAATTGTCACTGAGCACACAAAATTAAAATTAAAATTATGTTTCAAAATTCCGTCCTTTTAAGCTTCAAGCCTCTAGCCAACACATTACGTCGAAACGATGTTTTCACACCATCACCATCTATACATTTGTTAAATAAGATGTTGAGTTGCAAAGAATGGTAACAATAGTTTGATTGTTGTGGGTAAAATCATTTTTAAAAAGTTATGTTTTGTTTACTCTTAGCCCTGATGAAGTCATAGGTGACGTGCCAATTAGACGAAACATGTGCTGGCTAGAGGCTTGAAGCTCAAAGATCAAATTAAAGGAAAGAATTTTGAAACTTTTTGGATTTTTAATTTTGTGTGCTCAAAGGTAATTCTTTAAATTCTGAATGAATACCTCGTACTTGGGAAGCTGTGGTTAGCTATAAGTAAGCCATGTACATAAGAGTTATTTTGGTCTTTCTCACTGGAAGCATAGAACAAGATGACGACCAGTTGCTTCCCAAGATGCTTTTCCAGCCTCGGCAGCCATGTTTATGCTTCCAGCTTCTCTCGTGCTTCTCCAAAGCGATATAACATTGTTTTTACTCGGATAGAAAGGACCATTGCTCTTTATTCTCTCACTTGGAACAGCAAGAGCCAGCGGACTGGCCAGCAGCAACATACCACAGTTTAAAAAGTTTACTTTGCAACTGCATTATCAAAGACAGATGCCGGATTTTTAAGTAATGCCTGACATGTGGGATCTGCCTGGGCACTGGGATGATGCTTTTGCAATAAAATCCACTTAAAGACATTCCATGAGGAAGAATCCCACAGTGAGTTTTTGTAGTTTCACAGTCACTTAAAGATGAGAGGAAGGAAGACTAAAACTGGGGATTCCAAGTGCTCTTGTGGACGTGGCAACATGCAGTGCTTTTATTAACATGTGCAGGCACAACTTCTAGGCAAGGCAAATGTTTATGTTTCTCGAGATTCAAAACCAAACACAAATTACTTGTAATATATATTTCTAAAGTGGGAGTGTTGACTGAATTACAGAAGATAAGTATGGGGTAGGCAGTCTGTTATGGGACGGTTGTGTGTTACGCATTAACAATCCATCACGGCATTACCTGGTCGAAGTAGAAAGCTTCAGTGATGACAATAGCTTCAGGTTGTCCAGTTCCGTAGTCCAGGGCTTATTGAGACAAATGAATGACAGAACTTTTTAAAACTCACTGCCTAAGCCCATATTCAGGTCTACACAGGCGTTGCCTGGAGAATGGCTGGGAATTAGAAAGGGTGGCTCTTTAAACTGCTTAGTAATCCCTGGAGGTCTGTTTCTACAATGGGTTTTTCTGCAAGATCATCTCAGAGATGAAATCCAAACTAATTTGACCACCAGCCACATCCCTCTCCCTTTGGGAAGTTTAAAAGTTGGTAGGCTGGGGCGATACCATCCGGATGGCAGGGTTTGGAAGAGGACCTGTCCGCCGTCTTGCTGCATAAATAGGTAGGGACTGAATCGTCTGTGCATCGTGAAGTGATCACAAGATTTAAACTGTCTCCTGGCTGCCACCGAGTACCTACTGATGGCCCTCATGGTATTGGTGACATGTTTATTTTTACAAGGTGAACTGAAGTGTTTTAAACCTTTTATAGCTGGACAGTCATTCTTTTTAACCAGATCTACATAAAGAGTGTTGCTATATTTAAAACTGGAGGTGGCCACGGAATGTTTCGAAAAACCCTTAGTTCTTCTGGAATAAACTCTCAAACGGAAATGAAGGAAAATATTAATAATATGGACTCTCAGAGTCCAAAGTTGCTGTGCTGCACTGTGTGAGAGGGAGAGAACAGGTCAGCACCATATCTACTAACACAATGCGGTCCTGCTCTCTACATTGTGCTGGTGGACAATCAGGCTGCTTAGTGACATGCACACACACACATGCACACACACACACACACACACACACACAACCCCCCCCCCCCCCCCCACCCCACCCCAGTACAGCATGCCTAGATGAACCTTTTCCACTTTGAATGTGTGCTGTACAGTGCAGGCGCATCCGAAGTCAGAAAAGTTTGGAGAAATAAAAACATTTCTACTTTTAATGCCTGCTTCAAAGAGGCTTTATTTTTAGAATAGAACCCTGCCTTCTAGTATTACTTGACAGGGCTTTGCATCAAAAACCATGGATTTCTGCACATGAATGCCTATTTACCACGTACATCTTGTTTATTCTTGTTACAAAATATATCACTCATGCTAGAGAAATCATCCAAACAGTAACGGACACTATTAATGCACAGAACAGGCGTTTGAAAAAAATTCTAGGAGAACTAATAGGACACAAAATGAGCGTGCACTTATGCAAGGTAGAGGATGAGGTTTCGGCAGAGCAAAACACACTCACGTGATGCCATCGTTGGACCACATGTGCGTGAATGAGCCACTTTTGGAAACCGGATGTCAATGCTTTGGCTTACATTTCTGTTGCTTCATTTTGTCTTTTTTAAATAATTCTTGAGTGTAGTTATGATTATCTGTGATGGCGCAGGCTCAATTTTTCAGAAACTCTACAGCTGGCTTCCAGTTTTGCCAACTGGCAAAGGGCTCTGCTTGAGCGTTCATTTTTGGAAACTGAACTCACTCTAGGAGAAACAGATGTCTCTGCTGCTCTAGTGAATTATTTTGCTGGAATGAGGTTCGCATAGTCTTTTTTATGTCTGAGTAGAAGGACAGTTCCCTCCTCTGACAAGCTTGTGGCATGCTAGTAAAGCAAACCAATATGTTAAAAAACAGGGAGTCCTTAAAGGCAACACGTTCAGTAACAGGAATCGCTGGGATCCAACAATCCTCCCAGGATGGCTGTAAGTGTGACTGCTAACCCAGCCATACGAATACAATGGTACAGGGGTCACTGCCTACCTTTGTGCCTCGCTCTGCATTGAACAAACCATCCACATGTTGTCATGTGGTGTGTATACTCTGTTATGCAAAACGTGTTTGTGAAGATTGTAATATTAACTTGTGACCTTCTAAAGTTTAAGCCCTAAAACCAAACCTTTTTCCCTAAAGCCTGTTTAACAATTGAACATTGAACACAGATATGTGTCCATATACAAAAAGATTTGATGTTCCTTTAAAGTGCCATATAATCATAATTCCCTTTAGGACCAGATGGAAGAGAATCCCCGAGTGTGATTGTCAACACTGAAACTGCACAGCTATCCTCTCTTGCTTTTCAGAGACCTATGAGCACTTACTAGGATCAGAAGGCAATAGTGGTCGCTGAGGGCAGCACAAAGCAGACCCAAGTGGAACTTGATCTGTTTTGTGGTGGAAGCCAATGAATTTGACACAGAATTAGAGTGAACGTATTTTGCAGCCTTTGGTGGGAACTCTAGCATACGTCATATGAAGCTTGCAATAGATAATCCACTACTGACACCAGCACCAATTCTTATTTCCTTTCCTGATGACATTCAGTTTGAAATGGTTAATATCCACAAACGGCTGAATTGGTGCTGTCGCCACATTATCTAACAGATTTCCTGGAGTAGACAATTTCAAATGGAGTACTACAGTCTGTGAAAGCTACATCTGCCTTTTTGTAAGAGTTTGAGTAACAGCATTCTATAGGCCTGTTGGTAAAGAAGTTTATGACATGGATGTAATCAGAACGGTATGCAATGCTAGAATTTAGGCCTGTCTATTACACAACAAGGCTACTCTACAAAAACAACATAGTTCACCAACTCACTCTCAACCATCTTTCCACCACCTACACACTTAGACCCTACCAAATTGCTTTCAAGCCTGCTGGATGAGAAATGCGATAAAGAAAAACAGCATTTTTGCTATACTCATGCAGCTAATACTAGTACTAATGACACACCTGCTACAAGTTCAAAAAATACTGCTCGCTCTTCTAGAAAACAAAGTCACACCACCACCAAAACACAATCTCTACTAATAAATGCTCAATAACTTTCTAAAAACAAGTACCACATCTACGAACAACTCACTGAAACACAACCTGACTTACTCTTCATAACTGAATCACATGGCTCTAGAGTTGCATGAAACCGTTCCTCCAGGCTATCAAACTATCATACAAAGTCATATAGTCAAAAAAGGAGGCATACTAGATATGATATTCAAGCAAAAAATAAATCTCACCAAAGCTGACAACATTTCCATACAAGGTTGTGAGGCTCTTATCATCAGATGCAACCCTAAACCAACCTAGAAATGCAGCATTCCCAAAGACGTTTCTAGACACAGTTTCACACTATATGACATTACACTCCAACCTATGCATGCTTGGTGACCTAAACATTTGGTTTGACAAACCCAATATGACCCACCCAGAAACTATCATCAATGGCCTAGTCGCACTAAACCTGCATCAGATTGTACACAAACCCACACACATCGCTGGGCACTTCCTCTATGTTACTTTTGAAAATCAAAAACTAGTTACCTTTCGAAGGATTACTCCAGTCATATGCTCAGACCACCATTTGGTAGCTCTCCAGCATAAAACACCACAAATCATCACACCTAAGACCACCTTACATGCATCCACATATCAACCATGGAACAAACTCAATTTTAAATACTTAGAAACACGACTAACATCCAAAACAGATCTAGACACAATAAATTCAGTTTAAAAACAATATGAGTATCTACAGAAAGCATTTGATGTCCTAATAGCACTAAGAACAATAAAACATGACAAAATAAAACAGCACCCTGGAGAAATACAGAACTAAAAATGATAAGACAACAAATTAGAAACCTGCAAGACACCTGGCTAAAAAAAACAGCAATCAAGACAAACTTCATCTACACAAACTTAACAATAAAATATGCTAACAAAAAAGGTGCTATTCAAACAAAATGACAAAAAAACACACTGGCAGTGTAGGCTAGAAAAGGTTCACTGGTGTGTTATAGGTTCCAAATTTGAGCTCATACCATTGCTCTACTTTTTGTGACCCCACTGCCCTGAAGCCACCACAACACAAGGTCCAAATGAAAACAATGCAGCAAAAGGAGCGTTCAATTTCAATCCATCAATGTCCGCCCCATAATCCCAGGAATTATATTCTTCTCCAACACTTCATCCAATAATCCTGTTCACTGTGAAAATACCACACTTCATCCAATAGTCATGCTTAGGCGTGGACCTGGGGGGCACTTTGACCAGGAAGCCAGAATGATGAAGATGAGACTGGAAACAGCACACCACCTTTGTGACAGAAATTCCCGCTTATGAAGAATGATATAATAAAGAAAGGATTGAATACTGATGACAATTGAAAAAGAGGATTTGACAACCCTGATGAAGTCCTGTGAGGGACGAAACGCATTTCCTGGGCTGTATGGATTACTTCTGTCAAACTGCATTATTTGGAATAAAATTGGATGCCAAAATATAGATAAGACTCCTGAATTTCTGCTTGGAATGGGATCAGGACTATTGGATGAAGTGTGGTACTTTTAGCATGAACAGGAGGATTGGATGGAGTGTTGGAGAAGAATATAATTCCCTGGGATTATGGGAAGGACATTGATGGATCGAAATTGAATGCTCCTTTTGCTGTATTGCTATCACACAGAATTCAAAATGCTAAATGTGCAAATAAAGAATTTTATAATATTCTCACTGCATTTCGTTAACCTGCATTCACAGAAGGAATTTATCCCACTACTCAAGAATTCACTGACAAACTGGCAAATCATTACACAACCAAAGCAAATATGTTGGACTCCTATTTACAACAAAGGAAAACCACAAGCACCAATCCAGTTCCTAGAATAAGCTAACCCAGCCTCTGCATTCCTTCAAACAAATATCACAAAGTGAATTTATGTCTCTGGTCAAATCAAACCGGCTGCCCTTCTGACCCTTGTCCACCACAAATCTTCAAGAATGTTCTTTTAACTACCTATGCTACCACACCCTTAAGAAGAATCATCAATAATTCTTCAACTACAGGAATCTTTCCAGAAGACCTAAAAAGGCATACATAAGCCCATTATTAGAGAAATCTAACCTGGACCCACATGACCCCAATAACTACAGACTAATTACATATGGACCATTCCTGAGAAAACTGACAGAAAGGGCAGCATTTGCCCAGCTGTCACAATTCCCCCAGCGCCTTGAGACCCTCACGGGTGAGTAGCGCGCTTTATAAATGTGATTGATTGATTGATTGATTGAGCTATCAATGAGTGCCTAAGTGGACAAAAATTAGCAAGATGAAACTTCATTATCATGAAAACTCTGCGACGCATCTTCCCCCTCCTGGGATACGCACACAGGACCCAGGCTACTATCTCTCTTGTACTGTCTAAACTTGATTACGCCAATGGCCTCTACCACAGATCATTTTTATCAACTATGAAAAGACTACAAAAGATTCAGAATTTTACTACCAGACGGCTCCTACATGTAAAGCCACAAGCCCATATATCCCCTGCCTTGAGGGACCTTCATTAGTTACTGGTTTCCAAAAGATCCACCTTCAAGCTGCTTTGTATCACCCATAAAGTGATACAGGGAACAGGACACTTTTTGTCCGGAATAAGATCACCAAATACATTCAACAAAGGAACCTGGCCTCAAAACCCCACCATACCAGAAAACACCATAGGTGGTACATCTTTCTCTGTTCTAGCAGCCAAACTATGGAATTCATTACCTCCAAAACATAAGATCCACGGATAACTATCTTATGTTCAGAACACTGCTCAAGAGTTAGCTCTTTCCTACATAACTACCATACTCAAACACTAATGAACAGCCTATCCCTGTTTGTAAACCTTTATAATTTGATTATCTGTATATAAATATGTGTATTTCTTAGTGCAGATATGTATAATAACTATGGTTTTAAGAATATATAGATATTCTTTAGGTCTTCTTAACAAATGTATATATTACTTCTGGTTAAATCTATATCCAATTATTTTATGCTTAACATGTTTAGAGGTCACTGCATATGTTTAATCAAAGTTATTTGATTAGATGTTTTTGGATCACTGTTATAGTCATCGACCACAATATGTAAATATTATTATAACGGGTTTACCTACTAGTGCTTCACTATTGAAAAATTGAGGAAAAGATCAAATAAAATAAAAAGTTATAAAAATACACAAATAAATGATCTTCAAGTACAGCATCACTTAAAAGCCTGAGTTTATACAATACAACTATAAATCTCGATATAGTATCTTCCTTATACATGTAAGCCCTTTCTTTGTAGTTCTGTATCTATATATTTATTACTTTTCCCCTACTGTAGAAGAAAAGACAAAAAAGAAAAAACTCCATTGACTCTGTCCAATATACTACTCTGTCTCACCCTATTTCTCTCTCAATATATCCTCTACCTCCACTCTCTGACTCATCCCAAACCTCATTCTGCTACTATGGACTCCAAAATAACCCTTTCTAGACCCTCCCCTCCTATGTCCCTCATTAATCCTTAGCTCACCCGAAACCTCATTTTACTACTATGATCTCCCAAATAATCCTTTCTAAATTCTTCCTTCATGTATCCCTTCTTTGACTCATCCTAAACCTCATTTTACTACTATGATTTCTCTAATCCCTCTCTAGAGACTCTTACCTCCTCCATCTCTCCTTTTACTCATCCCAAACCTCATTTTGCTACTAAAATCTCCCAAATAAGTTTCTAGACTCTTCCCGCTACTATTCCTCCATTATCCTATTCAATTCAACTAACAGACTTGTATGTCCACCGCTCAAATTATCTCATATTTCCTTATACAAATCCACCCTTAATCCTTTAGCATTGTGACGCCTCGTCAGGGGTAGTAAGCACTATATAAATACAATCACAAATACAATATGTTGCAGGATATTCTCTGTAGAACGCCTGGAAACCTGTGCCTGGCACTGCTTTCTAGGCATATTGTGAGTTGCAGTATGTAGTAGTAAATCTGTAGCTGTCCACTTTCATACTATTGCGGGTGCAGATGTAATACTTTTTGGTGAATTGGCCCCATACTTTAGATTTAGAAGTTGTCCAGACATGTCAACGATAATAATTTATAATAATGTGCAGTGGTGCCTCTTCAGGATTTGGAAGCCCTCAGAATGCATCTTCAATACAATAGTTGGAATTCTTGTTTGGTTTTTTGTTCACAAAGAAAATATTGTGATTTTTGCTTCTGTTCTGCGTTTTTTTTCCACTTACCTTAGCATAACGGTCATGCCAAGTTTGTACAACGCCAGCTAGATGAGACACCGATACTCTCTACTCGCTCCTTAGGCAACTAAGGGAGCGCCCACTTATGCTCGAAGATAGGTAATTTCTGATTTAAAAAACGCCCCAGTTCCCCAAGGGCCGTTTTATCTCCGTGTTTTGTGACAATGATGCCAGGGCTCGTTGGCACAGCCGTGAGCACAGCAGCACAGCAGGGTCAGTAAAGAAAAATGTTACTACCCTCAGCAAAATGACACTCCTACCAACTACCACACAGGCCAACTTAACTTTAGAGGCAATCAGTTGCCTGCTGAAGTGATGGTGGAAGTAAGGGTGGAAGTATAGAGTTCATGTGGAAAATTAACATTGAATGGCCTGCGCTCAAGTACACATTGTCTTGTGACAAACAACTTCATTTGGTAAAGTGCTGCTATGTCTTTTAAAAGGGAGAGCTGTGTTTACTACTCCTTTCTCTTACTGATTGTTTAGGATATTTTGCAGTTTAAACTAGTGGCAATGTTGCCGGGGTACGTGTAAAAGGAGAATTACACAGCATTCCAGAGTCTTTTTTTGTTAACATACATAAATAAACACATGGCTGCCTTATAAAGTCAAGTACAAATACTTCGGGTCAATTTATATGAATATAAGCAGCATAAAAAATGGAAAGCACTTAAGTCATGGCGATAGTCAACACCCCCGCTGTAAAAATGGTTGCAGCACTGCTGCACTGCAGGTGCATTCATGGCCGGCTGTGGTCAGGGGTAACCTAGATCCAAGCCCACCACACAGTACTACTTACTGGAGTTCAGTCGCATGGCTGGCAAGGGAGAGGCGTCTCGGTGTTTTGAGGGTGAGGCACTTCGCCTTATGTAAACCAGACAGCTGAGACGCACCACATGTGGGGGGACGCCTTGCTTCATATCCTCTGAGAAGCCATAAATACGTCAGCTGGCTCCAACGGGGGTTGGCTTCAAGCACCTGCATTTAATAGCGAGCAGATGACGCCAGATTCAAGTAGGCTGCGCGAGCTCCCACGGCAAGGAGACCGAAGCGCGAGACAGAGGGAGGTGCGCAGAGGACGACTCGTTTCCACGAGCCCGGAGGTGTGACAAAATAAACCTCAGGAAGATAAAAATAATAGTATGGAATTGGAAAATGCAAAGATTAGGCATTGTAGAAGAATGTACTTTAAAGTGTGGGAAAGGCTGCCTTACTGTGTAAAGGGAAGCAGCACGGGGATCGGTGCACATCACTGATGCAGTGGAGACTGGGTACCCCGGATGTAGGTTTGATGACGAGGCACAGAAGGGTCACAGGAATCTATTAACACATCACGACCCTGAATGCAACCCTTACTGCAAATTACATATTCCAATGTTGCTGCCTTGTACCTGAACGTGTGCACTCGGACTGCGGTTGTGAATAGGGTTTTAAGTAGGGGGGGCACACTGACTCTGGGGACCAGGAGTAGGATTTCCCAATGCTGAGCATGGGCATTTGGTGCCGCGCCCCGTTGGCAGGGCCACTTAGATACCTTCAAAGAGCAACGGAAACATCTGGTTTTGGTAGTAGCACATCTGCCTGGGGTCAACAGAAGAGGAAGTTATTATTATTATTATAAAGTTTGTCGTTTTCATGGGCGGGATGGAGAAGGAAAGGAGCCCATGGAAAATGTCTGGCCAGAGTTCGTTCCTTCCAAGTTATTTTTCACCCTAAGAGTCTTTGGCAAACACCCCCCACCACACCCACCGAGGCACGGCGCTAGGCCTGGCGCTGTGCTCGGATCAGATTTGGATCCAGATTCCTTCTCTAGCAGCTCCTCCTGAGCTAGATCTGGAATCAGAGTTTTAAGGGATGGGATGATTGGGCAATAGCCCAGGGGCCCCACCCCCAAGGGGCCCCAAGGGAAAGTGAATTTCCTCTTTATTTGGCCTCTGTCTATTCAATTTATCTTAACCTGTGACTATTTCTAGCTCTGTCTCTCTACCCTAGGCGTTTTTTTAACGTATTTTGTTGCATTTAGAGAAAGCACATGGTAAGGTTACAGCAAATACCAACACTTTGCAGCATCATACGATCCATACAATATATTCCGGATACAAACATTTTGCAACTGAATAATTGTCATCGGTAGAAGACGAGTAAAATAAAAGAGGAGTGAGGAGAAATAGGATGTTGCATTCGGTGAGGTATAGCAATTCGCGACAGGCCCGGTTCTAGAGGGTGGGCAGGGTGGGCCAGGCCCACCCAAGCATGAGCCTTGGCCCTGGCAGTGCTGGCACAAAGGCCAGCAGAACAAGCATTGGCAAAGCCAATAGGTCTCGCCTTTGGGACCTATTTTCTTTGCCAATGGTACTAGCTAGGCTGTACAAAATCCCGATGCTCTATAGCATAGCTTTTGCAAAATAAAACAAAAAGCCTATTACACTACTGGTCGTATCATTTTGCAGACATGCACAAAAAGCATGCCTGTGCATACAAAATGAAGCAAGCTCCTCTTTTTCTTTTTGTTTGTCGACTAACTTGAGTTGGATCGGTAAACAAAAAAAACGTAGCACAGGTGAGGGGAAGCAACACGGAGGGGAAGGGGTGGGCATCAAAATCACTGGGGGTGGGGAAGCAAAAGGAGGATGGGAGGGCCAAAGCAAAACAGGAACACAGGCTGGAGGGAAAGGAACACAGTCACATGGGTGGGGGTAAGGAATACAGAGGACATGGGTAGCGGTGGGGTGAAGGAACAAGGAGGGGCAGGTGGGAGTACGCAAACAAAGAGGAATGTGGGTAGAACAAATGGACGAGAGAGTGAAACATGAAGCAGGTACCAGAATAGAAGAGAAAAAGTAACGTGGGATGATAAGTGAATGGGGGCATTATGAAGGAGGGCAGAGGAGTCACCCAAGGGCTGCAAAAGAGAAATTTGAGCGAGTGAAGCTGGGAGGGGAGAAGTACATGTGGGACCCCAGCTAATTAACACGGTTTGAGCTAGAAAATATGCTTTCTCCAAAGGGGCCAGAGTCCCTGATGAGCCTCGGCATTGTTATCCTTTTCTCTTGCAGACAGGCAGCCATGCTTCCATCCTACGGCCCTCCAAACTCAGGAAAAACACACATTCTCTGACAGTTCGACCAGTCAGCACATGCTCTGACGTGCTCCGTTGCTAGCCTCCTGAGTTCGGCTCAAGAATGGTTGCTTGACTCGCTAGAGTGGAATGTCAGTACAATTTCAACTGCCAAGCACGCCTGAAAGCAGGCTCAGAGTCGAGGCAGCCCTGGCAGCGCAGTGCCCATCCCAGCGTCGCCAACAGCAGCAGCAGTGCCAGGGTCGTGAAGCTGAACCCGGACTTCCAGCCCATCACCCAGTCCCGTGTGATAAAAGTGAAAACTCAAACGATGCACGCTGGCTTTTCCTCTGTGGACTGCTATGTAGGAGGCTGCTTTCAGGGCTGGATGACGTGCTAGGAACTAGCCCTGAAGGCGATTAGCTAGTACATGAGGGACACACCCGGAAAACACATGCACTGTTGTAGCGTGCTAAAACAAAAAGAAACAAGCACGCCCGCGCGGCCACGAAAGTAAAAGCAACCTTTGTAATATGACCCAGAACGATGGCACCCTGCGCGGCGCTGCTCGCTCCCGACAGCTGTAGGCCGTGGCAGGAAACATTTACTGGGAAAGGTGGAACATGCATCCGCCTTTGGCCAATTGCGTGCTTTCACCACACGCAATGGCCAATACAATGTGTGCAACAAAAAAAAGCCACACGCATGAGTTTGCTGAAAAGCTGGAGTGATTCCAAGAGCTCATCTCCTAGAGCAACGCATTCGCACTGCACTAGGCTTGACCTAAAAAGGCCACTTTCAATGTTGTTTTCCTTCCTGTTCTGAGAGTTGAGTGATTGGGGCTGAGCTCTCTCTCACTGGTCACCTCTAAACACGCATCTCCTTTTAGAAAGGTGGGCCGTGTCCCTGCCCACTCATGCAGGTAGAATGGGGGCATGGTGAAGGGGCCAATACGTGACAAATCGGGCCCGCAGTGGCCCACCCAAATGCACACTTGGCCCACCCACATAAAAATTCCTTTACCCTGGCCTAATTCGCGATGCAAAGTAAAAGAAATATAAACAGCAACTACAAAAAGAAATTCACTATATATCCCACCCAAACACTACCCACATACCTTCTCACTGTGATAACATTTGGTCCGTTACCCACTGTGAGTAGGAGGGGAGCAACCCCAGCATTATGTTCATTATACTGGATGTGTACCATGTCAACGGCGTGTGAAATGTCTGACCATCAGTGGTGCCAGTCACAAACATGTCTGCTGTAAGTGGACAAGGAGGGGTCAGTCTGTACTATCCTTTTGTGTTTTAAAGTGTTCTAGCATGGTCTCCGAGGCCATGGCTATGGGTTGCTTACATAGGGCACGGTATTATTCTCTATGAAGTGCTAGGCTCTCTGGGGAGCCCCAGGGCCACACCGTCTTGCGCCAACTTGCAGTCAGGGGTGTATTGGGGATTTCCAGTGCCTCGTTATTTAACTTTAGCGAGGAGAGCTAGATCCACTAATCGTGCCGTCGCTATCAATGATTTGGCGCTTGGATAAAGGCCCAACCGACAGTGTTCCATCGTGACCCAGGGTGGACTATCTATTGGGGATCTAAACGATTCTCGGGCATCTGCCCACTACATCAATAAAGCAGGGCATGACCATAACATATGCAATAAGGTCATCTCTTCGGCCCGGCAATGTGGACACATCGACAAAGCTGTGGGGAAAATCTTGTGTATTTTAACAGGCGTCAAGTAGGCTCTATGTTTTCATTTCACAGTTTAGCACTCAGTATGGTGGAGCTGTTTTGAGAATTTGATGTTTTAATATTGGATTTTAATTATTGTCATTTTTCACTGGTCTTTTGTAATTTTTGTGCTCTGCTCTATTTGGTTGCTGCATGAGTTTATCTGATAGTAACTGTACCTAGTTTCTTCGTACTTGCTGCGTATTGTACTGAACTGTTTATTTGCTCATTGTACTTTAGTATTTTCAGCATATTTTTAAACTACTTTACTTATGTTTTTATAGTATTTTATGGTCTGAATTCCTAGATGGCAAAATGTGGAATGTGCAACCAATATAATCTGTTACTCCATGGATACTGTGTCGCAGGGTGTGACATTATAGAGGAAAAACACGTATGATTTAGAAAAAATGATCCAGAGGCCAGGCGTTGTCCCAAATGAATGTAGTATCATGGAAATCGGCGTGAGGTCCACTGTATATACCAGTATATCATCTGCATATAGGGATACTACATGTGTTTGACATCCTCTCTGCATAGATTAGTGGGTTGATTAGAATCTAAGTGTTTTTGCAAAAGAATCCATTGCTAACGCAAAAAGTAAAGGTGATAATGGCCATCCCTAGCGTGTATCCCGGGACATCGAATATTGTTCTGAGATGTGTGTGCCTGTTTTGGGGGTAGCATACAGTAATCTAATACAGTTGATAAAGGTGGGAGTAATGTTAAATACTTCCTGGACTGACAACATATATTCCCATTCTAACGAGTCAAAAGCCTGTTGAAGGGCTCATGAGAGGCAACCATCATTTGGGAATGACTCATGTGCAATCTCCATCACCTGATAAAAGCATCTAATATTCATGGAAGTGTTCCGGCAAGGTACTGGTCAGTATTGACTAATTTTGGGAGAAGAGGAAGTACTCGTAAGGCTAACAGCAGGGAGGTAACTAGGGCCTGTTTGGTGGTTGAGGGCAAAGTACCAGCCTCAAGGGACCCCCAATATAATTTCTCCAAACGTGAAGTTAATCGGGATGCAAATGTTGAGTAAAATTCAATGGGTAAACCATCCACACTGGGTGATTTATTGTGTGCCATCTCATTTATTGCTTGTCTTAGTTCAGCAGCCATTAAAGGGGCGTCTAAAGATGTACCGGCTCACGGGGAGATTTTGGGGAGTCTGAGACTATCGATTAGGTCGTGTCTGGCAGAGGAAGAAAGTAGGTCGGGCACTGTAAAGAGTAGTCTAGTATGAATGGAAGGCGTTATTATCCTCTACAATGGCTCAGATCACAACCTTGAGCACCTCTCATTCTATGAGTGGCGTGGAGACAGTGTCTTCATTATCAGTTAAATTGGAATCTATTGCAGTGCCCAGGGTATCACAGAAGGCTGCCTCCTCCAGTTGAGTTGGGTACATGCGTCACATGTGAACAGGTGCCAGCACTCTACCCCAGATCACAACAGCCTCCAGTCGGTTATGATCTGAAAGATACTTTCCCAGGTAAGTGGTATTAGTGAACTTGTGGATTATGGGTGATGTACAAAAAATGTAATAGAGCATGCAGTTTATATGGGGGGGAAGGAGTTTTGACACATGCCACTTTTATAGTCCCTCCATACGTCTACTAATGACCAATTTAACACCCAGCCTGAAAGGGCTTTCAAATGTTTAGTGGTCCCTGCACTCGGTAAGGGGGATGCGAACGGTCCAGATTAACATCCATGGCCGTATTAAGATCCCCCCGATCAACCAGGGAAGATGGGACCATTCCGCTAAAATTGTGGATGTGCGTTGGAGGAATAAGTCTTGTTCGATACTTGGTGCGTATGCATTACCCAGGACTAACAGTTCATTGTCTAGGGACGCCTTGACAAAGACATAACGCCTATTAACATTAATGTTTGTATACTGTGCTTTAAAAGGGATTCCAGCTCGCAACCATATATCCGCTCCATGAGCAAACCCTGAGCATGTAGTGGCGAATAGTTGACCCCTCCATTTATGGCAGAGTTTGTTGACTTTAAGAGCTGACAGGTGGGTCTCCTGTAAATGGGCTATGTTAAACTTGCGGCAGTGGAGCTGTACCATGATTCAATGAGCTTGTCAACTGAACCCATGCCCCTGACGTTTACCCAGTGCCACCTCAAGGATTTTTCAGGTCCAGGGCGAACATATTTCAACTGGTATTTTGTGACTCTTTTAAAGTGTAACATTAAATTTAGTACTGTTTTCCATTATGCAGGCTTGCATTGGAGGGAAATGGGTCTTACCCAAAGCCCCCAAAATCCATAATATGAAACTGTCCAAAATCATATCTTGCCCAGCAAAATATACCAGCTGTGTCCTAGTGAAGCATGCTGGCACTAGGGCGCAAGAGCAACTTCAGTGCACTCTCAATGTGAGCTTCACTGTGCCCACAGGAGGGATACAAATGTCTCTCTTACTCCTTTTGTGCAAATTGTGCCCTGTGTGCAGTGGCGTAACACAGGATGATGAAGCCCCCCCTGTGGAATATGATTAGGCATCCCAGCATCTCCCAGATGGCACATATATTCATTACCCCAAGGCTCAATGGGGGCCCCCTGATGGGTTGGGGCTCCCTATGCCACAGGGGCCTGCATTAGGCCCTGCCATGGGGACAAGGGGGACCTTTTGCTAGGCCTCTGTCTGCCAACGATATTAAATAACCTGCAGTGTTGCTTTTCAGTTTCTTTCTGCTCGTTTCCAGAACGTTCAAATGTTTCTTACTCCATGCCATTGCACACATTCTGCCAGTTATGCAAAGACATGGCGAAAGGGCTGAGGGGGCCCCTTCAGAACAAGGAGCCCTGCACCCCCATACGCGGGGCTGAGGGGTGACTCTGTTAAGTCTCTGCCTGGGCTGGAGGCTTCAAGGACTGAGGTATGGAACTAGACACCAGAAGAGAGTTCAAGAGAGAGAAAAAGGCAGACTAAGAAAGACAGCAGGCATGTTATGTTATGTTGTATTGATTTGTATAGTGCACTAATCACACAAGCTCTTGGGCAGGTCAGGTGTGTTGGTGTATGATCCCCAAGGGGCTTATACGAAGAGCCTGATCTTCAGCTTCTTGCGGAACTCAAGAAGTGAAGAGGAGGCTCTGATATTGAGGGAGTTTGTTCCATGTCTTGGGTGCATTGTAGGCGAATGAGCGACCTCCAGTATTGCTTTGTGGGGAATGTTTGCAAGTGAGTGTGAGGCAAAGCGCGTATGTCTGGTGGGTTGGTAAAAGTGTATGTGGCTGTTCAGGTATTCTGGTCTTGTGTTGTGTAAGGCCTTGAATGTGTGCCTGAGAAGTTTAAATGGACTGTGCTTGTGAATGGGAAGACAGTGACGCTTCTGAGGTGCAGCGTCATGTGGATGCAGCGTGGGAGGTCGAGTATGAGTCTTGCAGCGGTGTCCATAGTCCAAATGCTGGTGATGAGTGCTTGCGTGATAGCCTGTCTGGTGTTCTGAGTCGGCCATTTGAAGGTCTTTCACAGCATACACAGGATGTGGAAGCAGGAGTTGCACACTGCATTAACTTGAGCCACCATGTTGATGGCATTGACTGAAAGACTATCTATCTATCCAAACTTCCATCCATCCATTTATCCCATTCATCCCATCCATCCATCCCATCCATCCATCCATCCATACCCATCCATCTATCTATGTAACTGTCTCTCAACCTGTCTATCTCTCTCTTCGTTTCTCTTTTGCTGTGAGAACATTTCTCTTTTCCTTTAAGTACTGCTTGCGCTCTGCTAGTGCTAGTGAAAAAAAAAACAGTAGGAATCACTGAGACAAACAGTATAAATTAGGAAGTAGACGATTTTTCTTCTTTGTCACGGTGCTTTAATGTTGACACTGTTCAGTAGCCGTTGAACATAGCCAACACGTGTTTCGTCTTGATAGGGGTATAACCCCAAGACATCATCAGGGCTTCAGAAATATTCCAACAAGTAATCAGAAAAAGTCCAGCACCAAGAGATCACAACTCCTAAGTGGCATATAACCAACACTTCTTCCCGAAAAAGAGCAGCTACACGTCCTTCAGCGTTCAGCGTCGGCACCGTGACAAAGAAGAAAAATCGTCTACTTCCTAATTTATACTGTTTGTCTCAGTGATTTCTACTGTGTTTTTTTCTCTTGTGGTTTTTCAGCCCTTGCTGTTAACTATATTGTCAGTGCTGATGGTCTCTGACTGGAATCACTTTGGAGCACTAGTATATTATACTAATTTGATCATTCTTACTTTTGCACTTCTCCCTCAGCGCAGTCTAAACCTTACCATCGTCCAAGTAGTATCTGCTAGTGCTAGTGCCTGTTCCTTCTGTCTCTCTCAGCCTGTCTCTCTCTCTAAAAACACTCTGACCCTCATGTGCAAAGATTCCATGAAGAGAATCACTTTTTGCAATTAGTGATTTCTTAAATGGAATGTACAAAATGAATTTGTTAGAAGTGGTCACAATTTGTGCCTCCACTTCTAACGAATTCATTGGTATTTTGAAAACCGACCTATGTATTAATAGGTTGGTTCTCAAAATATCGATTCATATTGGGTCGCAATTCGACCTACCTCATTTAATATTCATGAAGTTGGTCATACATTGTGGCTCACTATGATTGGCTACATTCACCGGCACGTTGGCCTGCTGGGGTCAGCAGACCACCATATCTGTGATTGCTTTTAAGTGAATAAAATGTTTTCTTTAAATATAACCTGTTTTCCTAATAGGAAAACGGGATCCATTTAAATAAGTAAAATGACACAAACCTTGTTTATGAGCAGGCAGTAGTCTCAAGAACCACTGCCAGCGCATAAAAAAATGTTTTTGAGAACATTCACAACGGGGAAGGGGTCTCCTGTGGAGCCCTCCCAATTTGTGATTAGCTTACCACTTCCTTTTAGTAGGTGGTAATATATTAATGTTTTGCAATAAGATTTTAGCCTAAAAACATTAATACATAGCTTAAAGATTCGGCATCTGGAAGGGACGCCCTTAACATGCTCCTTCCAAATGCCGAATCTGTATTTATTTTCAAACCCAATTAGCGATTCGGTAAGATTTGGTAACATCTGGATAGCTATCTGGGTATGGTGAATAACAAATTACTATTGTGTGGTTAAAAGGCTCTGATTTTCCGATTCAGAGCCGTACCAAACATAAAATGGTTTGTACATGAGGACCTTGGTCCCAACATCTGCAGGAACAAAGGTGCATCTAGACACAAGCTGACTCGATATCTGCTGGGGTACAAGAGGGTTCGGGGTACATGCCGAACCTGCAGCTGCTAAGACAGCAATCTCAACCATGTAAAATATGTAGACCTGTACACACTTTGTGTGAATGTCAAATAGATCTATGTGTGTAAGTGTGCTCATAATAAACATTTACATAGCACATGATGTAAACTTGATTTTCAAAGCACTTAACACGTATTTAGTACTTCCCAATGGAACCATTTAAACAATCTTAGAATAACAAAAGATTGAGTTAAAACCTACAAGGGCTCAAGGGTTCAAACTTATGCAGGGTGCATGCAACTGTTTGAAGCAGTTGCATTACTTATTGCACTATTTTACCAAGATTGTAACTTGTGATCAGCGAGCAACATAAAACTCTCTACAACTACACTATTAACCCTCTGAGCTATTTTTCAAGAAACACAAAACTGTGACCTGCATGTTACTTGCAATGCTCTGAAACAGGCATTGTAACCCTCTGTGATATTTTGTGATTCTTTAAACCTGTGACCAGAGATGGTAACTAGCAAGAGCATTAATCACCTGAGTTTACCTACAAGATGGAACCGTCTAGATACACATAGATCTCGTCAGCAGGTGCCTTATCCCTAGTGTTTTCAGTGGCCAGGAGTTTCCAGTGCACATTAAAACTGTTTCACAAATAGGAGGACTGAGATTATTGCCTACAAGTCCAAAGGCGTTTGCCCTTATCTAAACCCTTGCACCACTTTTATCAAGAAGTTATAATTTCTGTATATCCACAATCGTCACTTACCCACGTTCTTTTCTCTCAACTACATGGTCCTTCCTCTCATTTCTCGCTTCCCCACTTGACTTATCCAACTTCTTCATTTCTAAGGTAGACATTCTAAGATCTTCCTTCATTGCTGCTGCTTCTGTCTGCTCTCCTCTTTCCATAGTCCCTACTCCAGCCTTTAAATGTATGCACTACGAATCTGAGTTACCAGTCTAGCGCCATAACTCTGCCTCTACCTTCTAATTCTCTCTTCTTGTCTCTAATTTCCTCTGCCTTCCTTGATGTGTTTCCTTACTGTGACAGCAGGAACGGATGGAACCAGGGGCCATGCAAACACAATATTGACTTCCTATGGCCACCGTTTGTATCTGTACCTGTCGTGGGAGTTAGGCCTAGCCACTCAAGTGGGTATTGTTTTTATCAGAAGAGTGGGAATGCTTGGTGGTAGGGATTGTGTGAGAAATGTGAGAATAATGTGTGATTTTAGCCAAAGTTTGAAGTTGGCAGGGCTTTCTGGTTAGGAAAACATAGTAGGATCCACATGAGTCACACCAACCCAGATTTACCTGCATCTTTACACTGCAGAAATACCAGTGATGTGTACAGTTCCCTGTTAGATGGCTAACTCCGAGACTACATACTGCAGCTATTCACTGTGGCAGGTGATAGGAGATTTTGGATTAATCACACGCTACCTATCCATATGTCCAAGTAAATCCAAAAAGAATCAAAATTCCCCTTCGCTTGCCATGGGTCTGAGAATGCTCTCATCCTTCAGAGGGCAGATAGGCTGTTGGGGCTTTAGAAGTGGGGGTGTGGCCTGATGTCAGGATGGCTTGGCTCCCTCCCCATTATCGATTAAAGAAAAATCCCTGGCACTCAGTAGGCTTTCTGCACTGTCCGGAGCAGATTAGGGTAAATCTCCTAAACTGCCTCCCATGGTAGCAGAAAGGCTGTTGGACACTTTTCTTTTTTCTATTTTGGCCTTTTAAGGGGACAGATTGGGAGACCCCCACATCCTCCACCTGGGGGACTGGGGGCAAAAACACTGCTCTGACGATTATAGTTGGGGTACAGGTCATGATGCCTGGGTGGGCCACCCCACTCCTTGTTGATGTTTGTTGCCCTGATGCCTACTAGATTAACACCTCTTTCTGCTCCCTGTGGGGAAGGTGGGCAGAAAGACTATATTGATCATTTTGGGGTGGAGGCATTGCACAATGTCAGAGTGGGCCACCCCTGCACCTATCCCTTCTTTTTTCTTTTCCCTTTTTTCCTTGGTGACTAGTAGGCTTTCATTTTGACCCTTTTTGATCAACTATTCCCTGGTGTCCTGTGTGCTTTCCGCTGCCCTGGGGCAGATTGGTTAAACACCCCCATTGCCTGCCTCCAACAGACACAGAATGACCGTATTTTCCCTTTTTGGGTGGGGACATTACCCAATGCCAGGGTGGGCAGCCCCCACCCATTATTTTTTTACTGCCAGTTAGTCTTTGGTGTCTAGTGGACTTTTTGACCCCATGGGAAGCTGAGGGTGTAGGGCGAATGAGGATAAACATCCCATATCTTCCCCCAGGGGGATACAGAAAAACTGTTATGTCTGCACTTGCCATCACCCAGAGGGTCCATTCTCCCCACTCAAAAACAAACTCCTTAGCACATTGTGGGCATTTCCCTGCTTCGGGTTTCCAGTCCTAGGCCAATCCTCATGCCAAGCTCCACTTAGGAGTTATATTACTGGAAAGGGGACAACCCCTTTCTCACGGTATGTGTCCTGCGTAGACTGATACTAAGGAGGAGGCAGAGTTTTGCTCTCCGAGCCCTACTTGAAATCAGACCGCTGCAACATCAGCATGCTGTGCGAGCTGAGCATCACAGTAAACAAAACAAAAAATAAAATTGTGACGCAACTAAAGCTTTCCTCTTGTGTCCATACTTTGAAGATCCTTTTGGAGCAAGTACAAGCAGGATTATCTCAAGCAGTGTGGTCGACGACCGGTTGGTATCCTCTACTCTAGTGAAGTAAAGCAGTGGCTATCAACAGGTCATCCACCGCATTCACCGCATCCACACTTGACCATTCTGTCTTAGCCTATGTTCTGCTCCGTCCCTTCACTTAGGATAATTCTCAGTGACCTCTCTTGGTTCTTCTGTTATCTCTCATGTCATACATATCTTTTTGAAGTCTGTAAAATAAATAGACATATTAGTATTTGCCATGATATTCACCTTGTTGGGGCCCCTAAACTAATAACTCTTTCCATCACCACAAGTGGGATTTTCCTTTTTTTTTTTACAAACAAAGCAAACATTTTAAGGTAATGCTACCCTGCTTGATAGGATGCACCTCCTTGTTAATGGAATACCACATTTCATTGGTACCTACTATCTTCTCCTGTGACTGTTGCTTAATGGCTCAGGCTCTGCAGACTGGCAGAAGGTGCGGATTTCACTTCTTTCAAGTATTGCCTGTGATTTTTGTTGCACATACAGATCTCCAACTAAAGTTGCTTCTTTCTTACGGAAAAAACACGAAATTATTAAGTTTTATTGTTCCAGAGCAGGAAAGTGCTGGTAGGTGAAAAAGAAGTTGTGTAAAATTGTCAGGATCCTTTTGTAACATAGCGATTATCCATCTGTTTCCTCCAATAATCATCATGAAACGATTTAGACGACTCTCAAATACGTGTTAATTTCTTTGTGTATCTGCTGCTTTAGATTTAGGTTTTAGGAATGGAAAAGAGGTATACTGGTGACCTGCTGTACTGGTGATATAGTCATCATATCTTTGATACATTCACCCAATCCTGCCTTTTTAAGGTCTCGCCTACGCAGCATGCATGCGCTGCGTAGGAGATCTTTAGCCGTCGTTCTGCCTTTTTCGAAGCACATACTCGTGCTTGTGGCAGCATACACCTTGCGGGAACGCGCAGTGGTGCGTCACTAGCATGATTATGTGCTTTGAATAAGAGCAGACTGCTCTTCCAAGCACGTGCGCTTCTCTCCTCGCCCACACGTCCCGACCACTCACTCGCTCCGCCCTCTCTGTCTCCTTTTTGCTCGCGCTTCTTTTGTTTTTGTTATCTCATTGCTACTATTGGTGGCGAGGCCGTTCGTCAGCTTTTTAATGGCCCAGGCGCCACTTCACTGAGGTTGCCTGAAGCTGGTATAGTGCTGGGTTTGCCGTAATCGCACTGGTCTCAGAACCATTACTGTTGTGGTGTCTCTGTATTGATTTCATATTGCACACAAGCTTTCACTAATCCAGTCCATTTGGCTTGTGCACTGAAAAGACTTTACCAAGCTTTAGTGTCACACTCCAAAGGTCAAAGTACGCGCCGCAGCAGTGCAAGCTTCTCCAGTGTACAGAACAGCCAATGCAAGCTTCTCCTGTGTGCAGAATATTGACAGGAGTAGGACAGTCCTTGTCATTTTACCCCATTAGAGGGGCACAACCCTTAAATTAAACTATCACGACACTTACAACTGAGAGCAGTGGCACCGAGGGTAGCACGCTGTCATCATTGCATAGCCGCAGAAGTGTAAGCTTCCCTTGTCTTACAGCATCTCTGACTTCTCATTTTAGATGACATCAAAGTGTGTCAACCATACATTCAGCCACTGAATGTCTTACATTCTATGCCCTCCCTGTTGCACTGGCTACTGCTAATCACACTGCTTTTCTTTTTTAGAATACAACTGTATGCTCTGTTATTCCATGCACACTCAAACATTTTCTCGAGGGACAACATTTACAGTCTGGGGATTGCTCGAAGTCCGCATAGATACCGAGGCATCCCCAAGGAAACGGGAAAAATGTGTTATAGGATTAAAATACAGAGATAAATATGTCTGAGATTACCTGCAGAGTGGTTATTCACCATCTGCAGAATCTCTTCCAGAATTGAGCCCATTGCTTTTATGTTATGTGCACACATGACAGGAGGGACTAATTTGTATTCACTATCTGCTTGAAATACAGCATAACGCCAGCATTCAACTATCGCAGAGGAACCTGGGCTTAACTAACTTCCTGATTCGTAGCAGGACACTGACCGCCACTCTAAGAAGGTCCTTTGACTGCAGATTTGCAGGTTAAAGAAAAATGATACGTTATTTGATGCAGGTAACGTGTATTCAGTCTTAGGTCGCAAGGCTTGTTTTCATGATGGTGGTAGCAGTATTTATAATTTTTGATGAGTCAACTACATAGGTTTCGATTCTTCTAGAGGTGGTGAGTGTCTTCTCAGTATCACTTACATAGCCCAGAAATCGATGTACCTATAATCTACGGCTACTACAAGATCTTCTGCTATGAAGCCATGAATTCCTGATTAGGATTTTGATTTAGTAGCTTGGTGTTCTTCTTTCCTCTGGGAGTAGTTGAAATAATTTACCAACTTTTCAGCAACCTGCAGCTGAGCTTCATTCATGTAGGCGCCCACCAGACACACAGGGTTCAGTGACAACAAAATAAAGTTCTTCAGCTCAAGTAGGACCCCAGTCCTGATGATGACCCTGAAACCGTGCCCCAAAGTGTCGAAACGTGTCAGCAGTATGAAGGAGGACCTGATATTAATCCTTCCGTAGAATAGTTCCAAGTACCAGTCATAAGATAAATGCGAGACCAAGACAATACTGGATGTACACGTCCCTCTTTTGGAACTGACCAGAAGACACTCCAGATATCAAGGCTTATAACAAATGACAATTAGTATTGTATTGGTCCTGGTGCCAATAATTTACAGCTGAGTCCTTATTGTATATAAGATCTATCAACGTATTCGTTCTGTGTTCCCTAAGAGTTATGCCTACTTCAATGATAGCTCATGAGTGTACCCAAATCTTTTGGTGAAGGAGTGTGAAATTACGAGCACTACGTTTGTCACTTGTGAAAATGTTTTTTTTAATGTGCAGCTGTTCTCAAAGTCTTTCTATACCCCATTAGGAATGTTTACTCTAATCTATATTATCTATGCCAGAAGTGTTGTTTTGCAAAATCATTATGTACATAAATTACTTTTTAAAAATGTAACATTATTTCTGGAAAAGGACATAAGTGTTCCTTTGGGTTTGCAAGTGTGTTTATGGTTGGGGGTATTATCTTTTCTAAACTTACAGTTATATATTTGGCTGGAGTACTCCACTGCTACTAACCCAGTCCCCTTTACATGTATGATGACAAGCTAGATACAGCATCTATTCATACACATGATTCTGCTTCATTTGAACATAGCTGTGGAGGTCTTGACTCGATTTTAATGTAGCCTTACACACAGATTGGCAGACAACATCAATAGGCTGACAGCTGTCAATCAAGTTAGACATGGCAGGTCTTTAGTAGGAATGTTGGAGAGTAATAGGTACCCCAACTAGACAATTGTTTCACTCTCCCAACGCCTGTTTGAAAACCACTGGAGAATGGAAACAAGCATTTGCAATGCAATAGGTCTCTCATTTGCGCGAGTTTGAGCTATTGGCATTGTAAATTACAATGCCTTTTATTTATGTTTTGGTTTTTAAAACATAAATAAAAGGCATTGTCATTTTCAATGCTAATAGCTTAAACTCTCACAAAAGCGAGACCTATTGCATTGCAAATGCTTGTTTAACCATGCTGTGATTTTTGATTTTTTTAGGTTAGAAAAGCCAGCACTGGATTAAGGTGTCATACATAGCATGGGTGCGCTTGGCAGCCACGCTGATCTCTAATATTCCATTTTTATGCAAGTGTAAAAAGGCCACAATGAAAAGAGCTTCACTGAGCCAGCCCTCCTCCTCTCGGCAACCACAGACATTTATTTGTCAGCAAAGGGATTATGTGGCTAAACAATGTATGCTGGAGGCGTGTTTGCAGTACAAGCCTCTCATTTCGCCTGAGATTACATCCTTCTGTCATTTCTAAAAATGAATGTGGAGAGTGCGGCTTGGGCCCAGAAACAACACGCAGACAGCATTTTAAAGAGGCAGTGTGCTATGATAACTCGGCCTAGCAGCTAATGCAGACATCAGAATCACAAGTATGACCTTTTACTTTTCAGCTATCTCATGTTTAAAAGGCCCAGAAGAGTTTCATTTGAGAGACTGTGTCCAAACGTTGATGTTTAACTAAAAGGGGGTGTGAGCAGAGCTCTCTAGTGTCCAAGCCCATAGATGAGTAACCCATACATACCAAGCTTTTCCTTTTGGTTTTGGAACTTGTGGTTCGTTTACCCTATTATAATTACAGAGCTAAAAATTTCCCAACATGCAAGGTGGCAATCTGGACTAGTCGATAATTCATGCAAGGACCTGGAAACCTTTTGAGGTTTTCGGGAAACACCTACACAATTGAGACAATTGTGGCTAGCCTCTGCCATGCCATGTTAGAGTGGCCACTTCAGTCCAGGCCATCATTGACACTGATTTCTGGTCCGAGGCTTTTTAATTACAAATTGTTGAGCAAACCAGTACCGTCATCACCGGGTGCCCATATGAAGGATGCCTAGTCCTTATTCCACAATGTGGTTCATTGAGTGTTAGCAATTACGAATTAGAATAGCTGAGTGATCTGAGCAGCTGCTGCAGGGATTCATATGTAAATTACATGTCATAGTTGAAGGTGGGCGGAATGTTTCATTCTGCCCACGGACTTGGTGAAATTTTACTCACTCCATCTTACTCTTTAACGCAGGCCAAATCCCACCAATCGCCACTTAGTAGAATTTTTCTCCCGCAAGGCTACAGAAAATGCGAGTGAGGTTTGACTTCTCCTAGTGAAATTTTTTTACGCTGGCTATTGCTAGTGGTCGCCGTCAGAGAGCAGCCGCTCAGGAAGATTTGCTGCTGTTCAAGTAGATTTTCTACTCAAGTGCTAGCAAAATCAACTTGAATGGCCTTGCCCTCTTGCGAAGCACATGGTACCATTCGCGCAGATTTTTCAGCACTACTAGTGCTACCAGCGCTAAATTGCAGCACAGGCTGCATATTTTCCGCCCATAGGCGGAACTCTATGGAACCTTGAAAAGATTTCATGTAACTCCGCAGAATTCCATGGAGTGTATCTCCATGAGTTTTGCCCACCCCTAGTCATAGTTTTAGCTTTTCGTCCTTTCAAAGCCCAGAAATGAGTGCGCAATAACTATACAATGCGGTGGCATCAGTAGCAAGATTAGAGAAGAGTAAGAACACATGGCATGCTTTCAGGAGGACATCCTTTCCTTAATGAAATGCGTACAGTCTAGCCTCAGTGGGCATCCTCTGCCAATTAGAAGTACGAAATGCTGCAATAATAATAATTTCATCATTGCTGACTAGAGAGTGAGTGATATTCTTTCACCTGTCTATGACACCTGCTCCAATGATGATCATTCAAACTTGCAAATATTTGCCTACATAATACACATGTAGCCTCAGGTGCAAAGAAGAGAATAGTGAAGAAAAAATTTAGAAATAGAAGAATTCAATGTATACTCTGCCTTAAGAGGAAAAGAAGAACATTTTGAAATATCTGTTGTCATACCATCTGCCAAGAATTCTTCAGCCTCCATAGAAAGAATTTAAAAGAAGTGTGCAGACTATGTTTGCTCATGCTATACTCTCTTTGGCATAGAGCCCGCTGATTTCTGAAAGATAGATGCCAAGTGTGCATATAAAAACAACACAAACCTATCAATTCACTATACATTATACATATCCTATAACACATCATCAGCGACAGCTAGAGTTAAAAAGAAGAAAGTTAGTACAAGCCTAAAGGCATGATCTTAACACACCTATTAGCGATTTAAGATAGAAACTGATGACTACCTAACCCACTACGACCATGATCATTCCCCTCAATGTATGTACATCTCCTCATCAGAGTTCAAACCCAAAGGGACATTAGTATCTAGTTCCAATATGTACCTTGATTCAAGTTGATGCAGCTGGCGTATTCTATCACCACCCCTGTTAGATTTAGGTATTCTATCAATGGTATAGAAATGAAGCAAATTTCTTTTGCTATCATGTTGTAATGTCATAATGTGCTACAGGGTATTGTTTATCTTTATTTTGTATGGCTTTCGTGTTCCAACACCCTTTTCGTTACTGGAAACACAGTGCTCCCCACATATGATATCTCACAAGGGTACATCAATGCGTACAAACAGAAATCAGACAGACAGAACAGGTGTTTATCTATTGCCCGATATACTTTGGTTATTGGGGAGAAGACTCTTTTCACATTGGAACTATACTCACATGCCTTACAAATAGTACATGTATAAAATCCCTTCACTGTGGTCTGATTGAGATTATAGTTATCAGTCACCTCGTTTCTATAAAAGTTTGTCACTTACAGAAGTGTTCTTCCTAAAAGTGATCCTAGGATGATCTTCAACTACATCATCCAAAGTGTTATCTGTTTTCAGAATATCCCAATGTTTGCTCAAACTTTTCCTCACTTCCTGTGCTTTGTCATTGTATGTAAGAATAAATCTCATAGTAGGTGTATTATCAAACAAAGGCCTAGCTTTAGGAACCAGCACCACCTCTCTGATGACACCCTGTGCTTCCACCAAAGTATTCCAGATGACAAATTCCTCCTATCGTCTTTCTTTGAAACGACGATAATGGGCTTGATAATATGCTCTATGGAATTCCAATTGAAACTCAGGTTACATGTCCTTCACATCTAACATGGGCTTCAATTGGAATTCCACAGAGCATATTATCAAGCCCATTATCGCCGTTTTAGCGACAATTTTCTGCCGCTGAAGCGGCGATAATTGTATCGCCTGTCTTGATAATATACCCCAGAATATCTTTACGATACATTAACAAGTGGCAAAAAATAGTAAAAGGTTATGAGTGTTGCATAAATGCGCCAGTGCCGAATAAATGGTGTACCGCCATTTGCACTGACCAGTGTGCGAACTAACGAACTGGCACGGGTTTGCCACTTTAAAAACGCCTGCATCCATCGTCGGAAGCAAACACATGCATTTATGCACCGGCTGGTCGCTAAGAGTGTCGTTCTTGCACTAGTCAGTTAGTGTAAAAATCGGTGCAAACTTCTACGACATTTGTGCAAATATTTGTATTCTGGCCCCTTCAGGGTCTGAAGTTGGCGGCATGTCCACTATATCGCATATACACATCATAAAACCAATACACATATTTTCACAATGGTATTTTAAGAACAAGCCAATTATTATATCACCTGTGCACTTAGTGTGTTATCATAACAAAAATAGGTCAAAGTGCGTGCTCTCTCTCTAGGAAGGAAAACACATGCAACAGTAACTAGACATGCTCTGTCGCTCTCCAAATATCAGCCATGCAAGGTGCAGTTTGAGTGTGGGAGGTTTCACTGGCTTCCCCCGGGGCAAACAGTGCAGCTACAAAGAGAAGAAATAAACAGAATAGTGGCAAACTTCACGCGCAGCTTTCCTGACCAAATAAATATATAATACAAAAGAATTCCAATTAACCCATTAAAATGTACCCATTTCTAAAAGTAGCAACACATAATTAAAAGTTAACAACTGCACACAAAGTGTTAAAAAAAAAGGTCGCGAGAGAGATTGAAATCTGCACAAGGCACTATATATTCATTCGTTCCCTCATTCAAATAAGGTACCACCATTACTGCTTCTCACTCAGAGCTACCACAAAATGCACGCTGGGCAGAATCGAGACTTCCATCGACAGAGGCATCGGCCAGTGTCTTCTGCCCGTGACTGACAATTGCAGCGTGTTTTCCATAACAACAATGCCACTAGCAGGATGGGGGAAGTGCGGGGGTGGGGGATGCTATTCTTAGATCTCCCGGTTCCTTTTGGGACACAACTATTGAGAAAACCATAATGAGGACTCCACAGTCTCAATAATACCACGATTATACATCACCTCCCATCAAGTGCACATTCCTCATTTTGTGCACAGCAGGTAGATTATTCTTCTTTGATTCGTTTTTACAGCATGATTCTATTTATTCTTTCAATTTGCCACAGAACATTTCCTCGCAATCCTGCGAAATACTATTTACACATTCCTTATTAACATTTATTACATATATTTCTTCACGAGCTACCAAGTTCTTGCAGAAGTATCTCTGTTCTTCCCTGAACACAATATAATAATATTCCTGTTTGCTAGGCATGTTTTGCTAATTGTGCATTTGTTTTTGTACTTTAATCTCAAGTTGATAAGTCAAAGCACGCATACCATTAAGCCATTGCATGCCCCAGGCCTATACTTAAGTCTTTGTGACACTTTTTACATTTTTAAACATTGTTTATAATCATTAAAACTTGGTTATTGTTTCGCTGCACATATGTTTTCCACATCTTTCTCAGTAGTGTAAACTTTGTTCTTTACCTGTGCTAAAAAATAACCAGAAACATGTCACTGGTGACCACAGCTCTGGCACTCTCGAATCTTAGAGGTTATCATTTGGACTGTGTAATGTGTGCTCTATCCACACCTGTAGCGCATGGAGCCCGTCCAACGTTGCTTTGCCACCATCTTGATTACGTCACACGTTATGCTTTACCGCCATCTTGACTGTATCCCACTTTATGGTTTACTAGCACTTTGATTATGTCCCACTTTGGGCTTTATCGTCATCTTGAGTATGTCCCACGTTTATGTCACCATTTTGACTGGCTCTTAGGAGCTTTATAAATTGGGGCCTATCATTTAACCATTTTGCAAACCGTGTCCCCCTCACTCACATTTTCCAGGGTCACACTACTCAGACAGTCTCCTGTTCCCCTGATCCAGAATGGCTCATTAGTATCCGTTAATTGACAAATATTCTCTAACATTGGTGACACTGGGGATGATTTAGAGTCTGGCCAATTTAGGGGCATATCAACAAGAGCTTTATCTCTGCTTTTTTTGGCTTTAAAAGCCAAAAAAGTAGAGATAAAACTATCACCCTATCAACAACAGGGTGCTAACACGCAAATTTGCATGTTAGCACCCTTTTACTCTACGCTTTCCCTTGCATCTCTAATGAGATGCAAAGGGGGCGTTCCAGAGCAAAATAATAGGAGAAATGACGCTAAGCGACATTTCTCCTATTATCAAGAATATCGCTAACCCTGTTAGAGACAAAAAAAGCAGCGCTAACCACGGTTAACGCTGCTTTTTTATGTCTGGTATTTTTCTGACTTAGCCATGATATCCTGGGTTTCCAGCGATAATCTCACGTTAGCCTGTTAGCGTGAGGATTTTTATCGCTATTGAGATAAGCGTTGCTAATAGCACGCTATCTCAGCGATAAAAATTCACGCTAGCCGGCGATAATTATCCTCACGCTAAGAGCGCTGAGCGATAATTATCGCCGGTTGTTGTTGATATGCCCCATGGTACTTTCTGTCTCACGAACTGACCGTCCGCCTGCCTCATATACAGTTGGGCGGACCGTAAGTATTCTGGCGACAGATCCCTCATTGACTCCTTGGACAGACTGTTGGAGTTGGGGCCGTCAGAGGAAGGAATTTACACTGTGTGTCCTATTTAAGGTGGACGTTGTGAAGGGCGGTTATTTTCCCGTAATTTTCACCAAGAGAACAACCTGGTTGTAAGGGACACGAAAAAGGTCAAAATGACCCCCCACACCCAGGAAAAAAACTCACAGGGTGCGAGGGGGTCAATATTTAGGCTCTTTTCCAAAAGCAAACTCCCACATGTTTGGCAGCCATCTGTCATGGTTGAAGGTACATTTCCTACACTGATAGGGACACCCATGATAGCGGTTCCTGTCAATGAACATCGTTGTCTGCAGGACCGAAGTATAGCTCAGAATTTAGTGGAAGGAATGTCCGTCAGGGCGACGAAGTGAAGCCATCTGTCGCCCCTGACGGACATTATTCCATCCACCAAACTCTAAATAAGGCCCATTGTCCTTTATTTGTCTCTAACCAAAGTAATAACAAAGCAATATAACGACAGAAGGAACATGATTTATGAGAGAGGTAGAAAGGCCTACAGCAGCTTCAATGCTCAATTAAGGATAAGTAACCTGAACCCTGGCCTTTAAGTGGGCAGGGTCTCACCGGGTCTGAGCACCGGCAGTTTTTTAAAGGGGGCCTCAAAACGGGTCTCTATCGGGCTCTGTTTTATGCCTGCTGGCACAGACAGTCCGGTTTTTCCAGACTGCAAGGACAGTGGGCACATCGATGTGCGCTGTTCACACTGCTCACTTCTCACTAGTGGAGAAGTTACGGCGTGACGTCATGCCAGGTGAGCGTTGTAGGGGGAAGGGAAATCCTTTAAAGAGAGTCATTTTCTCTCTGGATTGCCCTTCTCTTTTTGAAATGCAGGCGCAGCCAGCCATGGCCCGTATAGGGTGTGCTACCGGGGCGGTGATGTAGGGCAGGGGAGGGGCAGGGTGGGGGGATGTAAATTGCGGAATACGGCCGATTTCAGGTAAGTAACGAAAAAAATAATAAACAGCCACCGCCCGAATAGGGCGGGCTACCGGGGCGGTGACATAGGGCAGGGGAGGGGCAGGGTGGGGGGTTGTAAAACACGGCATACGGCCGATTTCAGGTAAGTAACGGAAAAAAAAAACGAATTTTGTTGCGTGCGCTGCATCGCCAAATGTGGCACTGGTCTATCTGGTAATCTGCTCTGTCAGCCCACCTGCCTTTATGCATAGCCCAGACACCCACCATCACCAGACATGGGTCTGCTTGCACCCCACAGCGAAGGGTTAGCCCTCTGATATCGATACTTCAAGCCCGTAGTGTTTGGCCCTCCAGAGTTCCATTGCACAGAGCCCCAGTTCCCACTTAGAGCACCATGTCTGCTTGGCACATCTGTTACAGGTCTGTCTATCGTGAATTGCAAAGAAGCCCTATTCTCGAGGAGCGGCTCTATCATTTTGTTCCTTCCTGAAAGGCTTTGCTGTTTGCAGAGACAAGGTATGCACCCAGCCTACCGGCCCTAGTTCATTTCCAGCTACACTGCCCTCGCCAGATCTTTATCAAGGTATTCATTGCGTTGAGCTGTGCTTGGCACAAGTACGGCACTGTCCCCGCAGATGGGCAAGGGGGGCAGTTTCTTGAGGGGGTTCTTGCTATACTAATGCTCCTGAATTGGTGCTCTCTTTCTGTCATGAAGGTAGGTTTGCAGAATATTGCAAGCCAGAAATCTGCAGGATGTACTTTGGTTTGGTACGGGGTGATGCGAACCTTCATTATGGTACCATCACAGCCTCCCCAGTACAATGCAGTTGACACAGCCTGTCAATGTGGAGGAGTTACATTCCTTCAGCATGTGGGAGCTCAACCCCTCAGTCCCCCCTTACGGAGGAGATACAACCCCGAAGGGGATAAGTAAGGACGAGTTAGGGCCCCTTGTATCGAGTGGGTACAGCCTCTGTGTATGGAGGAGTTACATCGCGTCTGTATGGTATTATTACATCTTCATTGTGTAGATGAGCAGTAACCACCTTACTGTATGTTAGTTAGAGCACCACTGCATGTATAGGTGACACTATACCAGAATAATTATATCAGTCCCCCAGTATGGTGGAGTTACAGCTTACCAGTATTATAGGGTTAGACACTGAATTGCATCCCCTTAGCATTAAGGTGTATGGATTGTTTAGCACCCCTCAGTATGAAGTATTTGAATCTCCTCAGTATGACTTAGCACACTGTGCTATAAAGTAGTCCGAGCCCTCAGTATACATGAGTCATAACTTATAGGAGTGATACCAGTGGCGGATGGTATTTCGAGCAGGGGGAGCAGGTGGACAACACATGCACACTCACTCAAAACCATGCATTCAGATTCACACATGTGCACACATACACCCACCATTCACAAGCACATACATACACTCATTCACAGCACATACACTCACATATCAAACATAAAAAAAAAAAAAAAACTTACCTGGTCGCAGCAGTGATTTCAGGTAACGGGAGGGAAGCCTCAGTGGTTCCTTATGATTGGGACTGCAACCTACTTTCATTGGCTGACCTTAATATGGGGTAGCCAATGAGAGGAGGTGACAGCCCCCTACTCATTGCAGAGAGGGATGTGAACACTGAGACTGCTGACCCCACCCAACTCTGTGAGGAGCGTCACTGATGGATGCTCAGTGTTGGAGGGAGGACCACCGGGGAGTTGGGGAGACTAGTCCGGCGCACCTTCCTACCGCACAGTTATAGCCGAGCGCCGCTGAGAAGCCCCCTTCGGGGAGGTCTTTCTCCTATAATCGTACTAGGCCCAGTAACACCACCACACAGGACTCAATATCAGTTGCTCGACTTGGTTCTTTATCAGAAGTAGCACGTTTCAATATCTACAGTGGGATCGAGGGATCCAGTAAGAGTCTCAATGTCTGTTAGAAGAGGGATAGGGTAGCGGGACAGTCTTAGTACCAACCAGGTACGGGAGGGCTCTGCGCCAGACCTTGAGTGCTGGTCTCGGAGCGGCTCGGACGTGGGGAGCCGCGACGGCGTCTGCAGGGCTCGGGTGGTAGTTCCGCTTGGGTCGAGCCGCGACACAGTCAGCAGGGCTCCGGTGGTAGGTCCGCTTTGGTCGAGCCGCGACGAGGTCAGCTGGGCTCTGATAATAAGGTTCAACAAGGTCAGGCCGCGACAGCGTCAGCAGGGCCCCAAAGGTTCGTGAAGGTCTTCAAGCACGGGGGAGCCGTGACGTCGTCAGCAGGGCTCAGAGTGTGGGTTCAGGATGAGTCTTCTTCCGTAGGGTCAGCCGCGATCCGATCAGCAGGGCTCTTAACTCCGGGATACAACTGTTGTCCTGTTGTCGGGTCGCCCCAGATATAGGACTGGAGCCCTTTGATGTCCGGACCCTTGCGCCCGGAGGGGGCGGAGAGGCCGGGTAGGGAGCGGCCAGACGCCCAGCAGGAGAGGCGCCAGGCCCCAGAGAGCTGTGGGGTGATCGCACCTAGGTGTGGAAGGACGGTTGGGGGTCCCATCGATACTGCCCTCCGCCGGGAGTGGGAAGGGTTCACGTGGTATCCCCCGGGCCAGGGGTTGGCGCCTCGATGTCGGGCCTCGCTGGGACACAGGCCGGGTGAAGCGGGGTCACGCAGGTGGTCACGTGGAGTGACGTATAATCCAAAATGGAGGAGCCCCGAGGTGCATGGGACCTCGTGCGGCATAGCGAGGGGGAACAGGACCACGCCACGAGGCCGGCTCCCACATGCGTCCCCCCCAGCTGAAGGCAGGGAGAGTCACCCATCTCCTTGGGGGTTCTCCTCGCCGAGGCGGAAGAATCGGGACAGGCCGTCAGCATTGGCGTGGTCGTTGCCGGGCCGGTGTTCCACAGTGAAGTCCATCCCTTGCAGCGAGATGGACCAACGCAACAGCTTGGGGTTCTCGCCCCGCATTGGCATGAGCCACCGCAAGGGCCGGTGGTCAGTTTGGACCCTGAAGTGGGTGCCGAAAAGGTAGGGCCGGAGCTTCTTGAGAGCCCATACCACAGCGAAGGCTTCCCGCTCGATGGTGCTCCACCTCTGTTCTCGCGGCAGCAGTCGGCGGCTGATAAAGGCCACAGGCCGGTCGAGGCCCTTGGCGTCCATCTGGGAGAGGACTGCCCCGACCCCGTACTCCGAGGCATCGGTCTGGACTACAAATTCCTTGCTGTAGTCAGGGGCCTGTAGCACAGGGGCAGCGCACATGTCCGCCTTGAGGGTCTCAAAAGCGGTCTGACAGCGGGGCGTCCAGTGCACCGTCTTGGGCTGTTTCTTGGAAGTGAGCTCCGTAAGGGGCCCCACAATGCTGCCATAATCCTTGATGAATCGTCGGTAGTAGCCTGTGAGGCCTAGGAAGGCCCGGACAGCGGTCTGGGTTGCGGGGGGCTCCCACGCCTGGATGGCGTCGACCTTTTACTGGAGGGGCACCACCTGGCCACTCCCCACCTGGTGGCCCAGATAGGTCACAGATCCTTGACCGATCTGGCATTTACTGGCCTTAATGGTGAGCCCGGCTCTTTGGAGAGCGGCCAGGACTTCCCCGAGGTGTCCTAGGTGCGCGGCCCAGTGATCGCTGAAGACTGCAATGTCGTCGAGGTAGGCCGCGCTGAAGGCTTCTAGTCCGGCCAGGACCTTGTTCACTAGCCTCTGAAAGGTCGCTGGGGCGTTCTTTATCCCGAAGGGCATTACCCGAAAGTGGTAGTGCCCATCAGGGGTGGAAAAGGCGGATCGTTTCTGGGCGCCGGGAGTGAGCTTGATCTGCCAGTACCCAGCGGTGAGATCGAAGGTGCTCAGGTAGCGGGCGGCCCCCAAGCGATCGATCAGCTCGTCTGCTCGTGGCAAGGGGTGGGCATCGGTCTTGGTGACTGCGTTCAGGCCCCGGTAGTCGACACAAAATCTGATTTCTGGGGCAGTGCCGGGGGCGGCGGCCTTCGGCACCAAGACTACCGGGCTGGCTCACGGGCTGTCGGAAGGCTCGATGACTCCGATTGCGAGCATCTTGGCGACCTCGGTCTGTATGCAGGCTCGGACTCGGTCAGGTACTCTGTAGGCGCGGTGTCGCACAGGGGGGCTATCCCCAGTGCCCACGTCGTGGACGCACCAGGGGGTCACCCCGGGCGTGAGGGAGAAGAGGGCAGCAAAGGGTTGCAGCAGCTTCTGGCAGTCATGGCGCTGTTCTGGTGTCAGGGTGGCGGAGAGGCGGACGCCCTCCAAGGAGCCGTCTTGGCCCGAGGACCCCAGGAGGTCTGGTAGGGGCTCGGAGTCACTTTCGCCCCCATCGTCGGTAGCCAGCAGCAGGCTCAGTTCAGTTCGGGCAAAGTGGGGCTTGAGCCGGTTGGCGTGCAGGACCCGGAGGGGGTTCCTCGGGGACTCCATGTCGACCAGGTACGTGACGGGGCTCTTCCTCTCAACTACCTTGAAGGGCCCGGTCCACTTGTCCTGCAGGGCGCAGGGGTCCACGGGTGACATGACCCAGACTTGCTGGCCCGGCTCGAACTCGATGGCAGAGGCATTTTCGTCATACCAGCGTTTCATGTCTTCTTGGCTGGCTTCGAGGTTGGCTTCTGCCAGGGCCCGGAACTTCCGAGTCTGGTTCCGCAGGGTCAGATGGTACCGGTAGACGTCAGGAGGGGCATCTTGGACTTGCGCCTCCCAGCCCTCTTTGACCAGGCTGAGGGGCCCTCGGACGGGGTGCCCATACAATAGTTCTAAGGGGCTGAAGCCCAGGGATTTCTGTGGTACCTCCCGATAGGCGAACAGGAGGCAGGGCAGCAGGACATCCCATCTCCTCCTCAGGGGCTCTTCCAGGCCCTTGATTATCCCCTTCAGGGTCCTGTTGAACCGCTTGACCAGTCAGTTCCCCTGGGGGTGGTAAGGGGTGGTGAATTTATAGGTGACCCCACATTGTTGCCAGAGGGATCTCATGTACTTTGAAATAAAGTTCGTACCCCTGTCGCTCACCACTTCTCGGGGGAACCCCACCCTGGAGAAGATGCCCATCAGGGCCCGGCCCACCACTGGAGCTGTCACAGTGTGGAGTGGGATGGCCTCGGGGTATCGGGTGGCGTGGTCGACCAGTACCAGGATGAAGCGGTGTCCCAGGGCGGTTCGGGGGTCGAGGGGCCCCACGATGTCGATCCCCACTCGTTCGAACGGGGTGTTGACGGTTGGAAATGGTTGCAGGGGGGCTTTCACTCGACCCCCAGTCTTCCCGCTAGCTTGGCAGGTCGGGCAGGACCGGCAGTGATGGTCCACGTCTCTTCTCATTCGGGGCAAATAGAAATGGGTCACTAGGCGGCTGTAGGTCTTGTCCCGCCCGAGGTGTCCGGCGAGGGGCACGTCATGTGCCAGGTTCAGGAGGAACTCTCAAAATCGGAGGGGGACCACCAACACCCGGCCGGCCCCTAGTTCGGCGACTTTCTGCTCACTGTACAATAAGTCATTGTCCCAATAGACCCAGTGGGTTCCCGTGGGGTCCCCCGCAGCCTGGGCGGCCGCTTGCTGTCGGGCCCCCTCGAGGGACGGGTAGGCCTTCTGCTCTTGCTGGAATTGTTCGCGGGTGGGGCCCCCGTCGTGGCGCCACTGGGCCAGCTCGGGGATCTCGCTGAGGGAGGCGGCCTCGTCGGGAGAAAGTTCGGATGGCCCGGCCTCCTCGTCAGGTTCCTCCATGCCGGAGGAGGGTGATAGTTCGGGGCCCGTCGGCTTGTCGGGGGCCGTGGCAGCGGCTGGTTGGGCGGTCATGGACCGGGTGGTGGCGCAGGCCCACTCGGGCAGTCCTAGCATCCCCAGATGCTCTCGGCGTTCCACCTGGGCCCAGGGGGAGCTCTCTAGGTCATTCCCCAGGAGGCAGTCTACTGGGGCATCGTCGCGGACAGTTACTTTTAGGGTGCCGGACACTCCTCCCCACTCGAAGGGGATCCTGGCCATCCGGCACATGCTCTCGGTGTTGTCCGCAGTCCGGACAGGGCATAGGACATGCGGCAGGATTTGTTCGGGGGTCACTAGGTGGCAGCGGACAGCGGTCACACTGGCCCCAGTGTCCCGGAGGGCCTCGGCCCGTCGTCCGTTGATGGTGACCCACTGTTGGTACTTCTGGGTGTTGCTTGGGATGGCAGCTCGGGGCACCATTTCTCGGGAGCCCAGGCATACAAGCGACATGGCAGCTGGTTCCCACTCGGGGGACCCGTCGTCGTGGTTCTCCTCCTCGTCTTCTCCCTCCCCCAGGGCTGCGGCGGCTATTTGCCATGGAGGGGGCCCAGCGGTCCCGTTCCGTCGGTTCACGGGGCAGGCCGGGTCGCTCGCATAGTGGCCGGTCTGCTGGCAGCCGAAGCAGGTCACTGTTGGTCGTGGTCCAGGCCGTGCGATAGGGGCCCCCCTTCGGCCCAGGGTCGGGGACGTGTGGTTGGTGGCTTGGCCTCGTGGCGGGCTTCGGGGCGGCCCGGCCGGGAATTCTCGACTGCGGTGGGACCCCCCTCCTCCGCCTCGCTGGCGGGGAGGTCCCGTGGTACTCCGTTGGTAGTCCCCCACTGGTTTCCGGGGGACCCGGGTGTTGACCCATCGGTCTGCTTCGGCGGCGAGCTTCCGGGGCTCGGTCAGTTTACTGTCCAGGAGGTGTTGCCTTAGTTCAACAAAGCAGTTGTTGGCGAGGTGCTCCCAGACAATGAGGTCGAACAGTTCATTGTATGAGGTGACCTTGCTCCCTTTTATCCATCCTTCCAATGCTCGGCTGAAGAAGTCCACGTATTCGACCCACGTGGTACCGGGGAGCTTCTTGCAGTCCCGGAAGCGCTGCCTGTACATCTCGGCTGATAGTCCGTAGCGTGTGAGTAGGGCTTCTTTCATGTGGTCGTATGATGTCATCACCGCGTCGGAGAGTTGCAGCAGGGTATCCCGGCCCTCGCTGAGGAACCTCCCCCATAGGCCGGCACCCCAATCCTTCCGGGGTACCCGATGGGAGGTCATGGCTACTTCGTACGCTCGGAACCATTGCTGGATGTCGTCATTTTTATAGTACTCCTTGACGACATCCTTGGGGATGTGAACCTTTGACTCGGTCAGTGGCAGGGCATCCCGGGCTCCGGGGGTGCTGGTCTCCCCCGTTTTAGATTTTAGTTCAAGTTCCTTGAGGCTCCTCTCATGCTCGAGGGTTAGCCGTCTCTCCTCTAGTTCCCGATGCCGCTTCTTTTCCTCGATTTCCTCTTGCAGCCGTAGTTGCTCCAAGGCTATTTTCTTCTCCGCCAGTAGGAGCTCACCGTCCAGCCGGAGTCGGGCGAGGTCCATTTCGTGTGTCCGGACCCTCTCCCGTTCTCGCATTTCTTTGTGGGAAAGGCTGGTTTCTGGGACGGTTCGCCCCCCGTCTGTCGGGGTTGGGGTCGGCAGGTTTCCGTCACGGGCCGAGGTCCCTTCGGCTCGGGCGGAGTGGTCTCGGGTTCTGTCCAGGCTTTCAGGGCTTTCTGCATTTCTTCCTTGGTGCCCAATCCTGTGGTTGGGATCCCTTTGTCCTTGCAGAATTGTTTCAGTTCTTTGTGGGTGTATTCTTCCAACCTTTCCGGCTGGAAGGTTGCGGCCACGGTTGCCTCTTGGCCTTCCATGGTTCCCTTTTCTTTTTCCGTCTGGTTAGGTAGTGGGTGCGTTACTTGCCTGTACGATTGCGTCTGGCTCGGATCCCGTCGCTGGCCACCAAATGTTGGAGGGAGGACCACCGGGGAGTCGGGGAGACTAGTCCGGCGCACCTTCCTACCGCACAGTTATAGCCGAGTGCCGCTGAGAAGCCCCCTTCGGGGAGGTCTTTCTCCTATAATCGTACTAGGCCCAGTAACACCACCACACAGGACTCAATATCAGTTGCTCGACTTGGTTCTTTATCAGAAGTAGCACGTTTCAATATCTACAGTGGGATCGAGGGATCCAGTAAGAGTCTCAATGTCTGTTAGAGGGATAGGGTAGCGGGACAGTCTTAGTACCAACCAGGTACGGGAGGGCTCTGCGCCAGACCTTGAGTGCTGGTCTCAGAGCGGCTCGGACGTGGGGAGCCGTGACGGCGTCTGCAGGGCTCGGGTGGTAGTTCCGCTTGGGTCGAGCCGCGACACAGTCAGCAGGGCTCCGGTGGTAGGTCCGCTTCGGTCGAGCCGCGACGAGGTCAGCTGGGCTCTGATAATAAGGTTCAACAAGGTCAGGCCGCGACAGCGTCAGCAGGGCCCCAAAGGTTCGTGAAGGTCTTCAAGCACGGGGGAGCCGCGACGTCGTCAGCAGGGCTCAGAGTGTGGGTTCAGGATGAGGCTTCTTCCGTAGGGTCAGCCGCGATCCGATCAGCAGGGCTCTTGACTCCGGGATACAACTGTTGTCCTGTTGTCGGGTCGCCCCAGATATAGGACTGGAGCCCTTTGATGTCCGGACCCTTGCGCCCGGAGGGGGCGGAGAGGCCGGGTAGGGAGCGGCCAGACGCCCAGCATGAGAGGTGCCAGGCCCCAGAGAGCTGTGGGGTGATCGCACCTAGGTGTGGAAGGACGGTTGGGGGTCCCATCGATACTGCCCTCCGCCGGGAGTGGGAAGGGTTCACGTAGTATCCCCCGGGCCAGGGGTTGGCGCCTCGATGTCGGACCTCGCTGGGACAGAGGCCGGGTGAAGCGGGGTCACGCAGGTGGTCACGTGGAGTGACGTATAATCCAAAATGGAGGAGCCCCGAGGTGCATGGGACCTCGTGCGGCTTAGCGAGGGGGAACAGGACCACGCCACGAGGCCGGCTCCCACACCCAGTAACAAGGAGGTATGATCCGCAGCTGGAGGAATCACAACCTATCATTAGTAGGCAATAAGAACCTCTCGATGTGGTGCAGTTACTTGGCTGCATCACGTACAATAAGCCATGAAAGTCCATATGTAAATGGTCTATGCTGCAGTTTTGGGCTGACTGGCATCTTAAATTAATGAATACGGAGAGCTGCAATCACTTACCACAATAGACAGTGGTAAATGTTTGTCTGTCTATGAAAATTTTAAAGAATGTTCTGTTTTGGGCTAGAAATATAGCAGCATTTGTTGATGATTCTAAAGTAACTGCAGAACCTAACACAACAACACAATAATATAACACAAATCACAAAATGCAGTTCAAAGACGTGCTGTTTTGTTTTTTCATCTTGGTGTATAATCATGTTTTGCTGATGTATTCTGTTGATTTGCTGTGATGTTGACTTAATGTATTTGTGTTGTTATTGTGTTTGTGCTCTGTTGCCTTTTACTGATGCATTGTATTGTGTTTGTGTGGTGTCTTTGTTGGGTTATACTTGTTGGTGTATTATTGTGCTATATTGTGGTTGTTGCAGAGGCTGTTGTAATATGGTGTTTTGGTTTTGCTGTGTTTCTTTCTGCTTAAATATGTGCAAATATTCTTGTCACACATTGCCATCTCGGAAAATCTCCTTTCAGACTATGTTAGAGAGTCCTTCAGTAACGAGAATGTATGGTATCTCAGCATGGATGTGTCACAGCCCAATAATGTGGCTGAGTTAGAGACCCTCTGTAGGGATGAGTCAGAGCCCCTCTGTGTGGATTAGTTAGAGCCCCCGAGTGTGGATGAGTTAGAGCCCCTGAGTGTGGATGAGTTAGATCCCCTCAGTGTGGATGAGTTAGAGACCCTGAGTGTGGATGAGATAGAGCGCCTCAGTGTGGATGAGTTAGTGCTCCTCAGTGTGGATGAGTTAGAGCCCCCCTTTATGGATGAGTTAGAGCCCCCGAGTGTGGATGAGTTACAGCCCCTCTGTGTGGATGAGTTAGAACCTCTGAGTGTGGATGAGTTAGAGCCTCTGAGTGTGGATGAGTTAGAGCCCCTCGGTATGGATGAGTTAGAGCCCCTGAGTGTGGATGAGTTAGAGCCCCTCTGTATGGATGAGTTAGAGCCCCTCTGTATGGATGAGTTACAGCCCCTGAGTGTGTATGAGTTAGGGCCCCTCTGTGTGGATGAGTTAGAGCCCCTCTGTGTGGATGAGTTAGAGCCCCTCTGTATGGATGAGTTAGAGACCCTCAGTGTGGATGAGTTAGATCCCCTCAGTGTGGATGAGTTAGAGCCCCTCTGTGTGGATGAGGTAGAGCCCCTCTGTGTGGATGAGTTAGAGCCCCTCAGTGTGGAGGAGTTAGAGCCCCTCTCTGTGGATGAGTTAGAGCCCCTCTGTGTGGATGAGTTAGAGCCCCTTTGTGTGGATGAGTTAGAGCCTCTGAGTGTGGATGAGTTAGAGCCCCCGAGTGTGGATGAGTTACAGCCCCTCTGTGTGGATGAGTTAGAGCCCCTGAGCGTGGATGAGATAGAGCCCCTGAGCGTGGATGAGTTAGAGCCCCTGAGCGTGGATGAGTTAGAGCGCCTCAGTGTGGATGAGTTGGAGCGCCTCAGTGTGGATGAGTTAGAGCCCCTCAGTGTGGATGCATTAGAGCCCATCTGTGTGGATGCGTTAGAGCCCATCTGTGTGGACGAGTTAAAGCCCCTCTGTGTGGACGAGTTAGAGCCCCTCTGTGTGGACGAGTTAGAGCCCCCGAGTTAGAGCCCCTCTGTGTGGACGAGTTAGAGCCCCTGAGTGTGGACGAGTTCGAGCGCCTCAGTGTGGATGAGTTAGAGCGCCTCTGTGTGGATGAGTTAGAGCCCCTCTGTGTGGATAAGTTAGAGCACCTCTGTGTGGATGAGTTAGAGTTCCTCTGTGTGGATGAGTTAGAGCCCCTCTGTGTGGATAAGTTAGAGCACCTCTGTGTGGATGAGTCAGAGCGCCTCAGTATGGATGAGTTAGAGCTCCTCTGTGTGGATGAGTCAGAGCCCCTCAGTGTGGATCAGTTAGAGCCCCCCTGTATGGATGAGTTAGAGCCCCTGAATGTGGATTAGTTAGAGCCCCTCAGTGTGGATGTATCAGGAAGGCCAGACGGAAGTCTTCACAGAGGCAGAATGAAGCTGAATTCCCAACGCCCACCTCCCAGAGCTAACTGCGTAGATTCAGCTGCTCCAGGCAGGGGGAAAGGGGAAGTGGACAGAAAAGAGACACTCGTGCTGAACTGGCTCACTCTTCGTCTTTTCAGTTATTGCCCGGGAAGACCTAATGCACAGAAGGAGATAAAATTCCATTCAACATTCTTACTAAAAAATATGTAACAATTTTCTTACTCCCTTGACCTTTTCCCTACCAGTTCTTCTGCAGGAGCAATGCCTCTCTTTATTTTCCAGTTTGATTGTGCACTGGTCTAAGTTCTATTTGGAACACCCAATACACACAAAGACAACTAGTTAAGACTCTTTCTTTTCTTCTTCTTATTCTTTACGATTCTTCTGTTACCTTTGCGCCCTCTTACCGTTTCTCCTTGCCTTCCTAGTTGTTAAATTAAGTCTGCAGCGGAAGTTCATGGATTCAACTTCTGTAGTAACTTGCAAGTCTTTGGTTGCTTGAAATAAGTGAGTGCTCTCAGTGTTCTCCTTGCTCTAATAGGTTACGCGCAAAAGGGGACAGGGTAAGGGAAGACAGGAGGAAGGAATGAGGAGGAAAGTCGCAAGGAAGAAAGGGTAGAAGCAAGAGCTGGTGACGCAGAAGTTCCGCTGACTGAGGATAAGGCGCACAAAAATTCCTCCGTGAGCTGCTTACTTGTCATGGAGTTTCACTCTCGTCTCACCATTGATTTCGCAGCCGGTCTCCTTCACTCGACGGTAAGCCTACCGGAGTAAGGAGACCCTGTGGTTACCTCAAGAAGCTTCTGAAACACTGGTGTCGAGTTGCTCCATTTCTTCTCCAACGCTAAGTACAACTTTAACTTTTGACTAGAAATATTATTTTGACTCTGACTGAATCAAGACTCAACTCTCACTCTCTAGAATGCCTCCTAGCGCAGTCGGTAGACTGGAAGAGACCAACAAAATTGCAAAACTGAGGAAACTGAATTAGTCGAGGAGCATGAACGAAAGCATCCTCACTCGACTGTGACTAAATTGAAGTGCGCGGAAAGACGCGCCTCGTGAGCACACAAAGTCTCGTCTCCCGCGAGACTTCCTACCCGTAACTGGTAGTCAGGGAAACTCGGCGGCCATCTTAGAAGGGAGTCCATAGCCTTACACGCTAGTCCAGCAATTGCAGAGGGAGGGTTTTACCAACACCCGATGCCGTCTCACTGATTTGTGCTGCGTGATAATGACATTCAGATCCTTCCTGACAGGATGAGTTAGAGCCCCTCTGTGTGGATGAGTTAGAGCCCCTCAGTGTGGATGAGTTAGAGCCCCTGAGTGTGGATGAGTTAGAGGCCCTCAGTGTGGATGAGTTAGAGCCCGTCTGTATAGATGAGTTATAGCTCCTCTCTATAGATGAGTTAGAGCCCCTGAGTGTGGATGAGTTAGAGCCCATCTGTGTGGATGAGTTAGAGCTCCTCTGTATGGATGAGTTAGAGCCCCTATTTATGGATGTGTTTGAGCCCCTCTGTGTGGATGAGTTAGAGCCCCTGAGTGTGGATGAGTTAGAGGCCCTCAGTGTGGATTTTAGAGGCTCTCAGTGTTGATGAGTTAGAGCCCCTCTCTATGGACGAGTTAGAGCCCCTCAGTGTGGATGAGTTAGAGCCCGTCTGTATAGATGAGTTATAGCTCCTCTCTATAGATGAGTTAGAGCCCCTGAGTGTGGATGAATTAGAGCCCATCTGTGTGGATGAGTTAGAGCTCCTCTGTGTGGATGAGTCAGAGCCCCTCAGTGTGGATCAGTTAGAGCCCCCCTGTATGGATGAATTAGAGCCCCTGAATGTGGATTAGTTAGAGCCCCTCAGTGTGGATGTATCAGGAAGGCCAGACGGAAGTCTTCACAGAGGCAGAATGAAGCTGAATTCCCAACGCCCACCTCCCAGAGCTAACTGCGTAGATTTAGCTGCTCCAGGCAGGGGGAAAGGGGAAGTGGACAGAAAAGAGACACTCGTGCTGAACTGGCTCCCTCTTCGTCTTTTCAGTTATTGCCCGGGAAGACCTAATGCACAGAAGGAGATAAAATTCCATTCAACATTCTTACTAAAAAATATGTAACAATTTTCTTACTCCCTTGACCTTTTCCCTACCAGTTCTTCTGCAGGAGCAATGCCTCTCTTTATTTTCCAGTTTGATTGTGCACTGGTCTAAGTTCCATTTGTAACACCCAATACACACAAAGACAACTAGTTAAGACTCTTTCTTTTCTTCTTCTTATTCTTTACAATTCTTCTGTTACCTTTGCGCCCTCTTACCGTTTCTCCTTGCCTTCCTAGTTGTTAAATTAAGTCTGCAGCGGAAGTTCATGGATTCAACTTCTGTAGTAACTTCCAAGTCTTTGGTTGCTTGAATTAAGTGAGTGCTCTCAGTGTTCTCCTTGCTCTAATAGGTTACGCGCAAAAGGGGACAGGGTAAGGGAAGACAGGAGGAAGGAATGAGGAGGAAAGTCGCAAGGAAGGAAGGGTAGAAGCAAGAGCTGGTGACGCAGAAGTTCCGCTGACTGAGGATAAGGCGCACAAAAATTCCTCCGTGAGCTGCTTACTTGTCATGGAGTTTCACTCTCGTCTCACCATTGATTTCGCAGCCGGTCTCCTTCACTCGACGGTAAGCCTACCGGAGTAAGGAGACCCTGTGGTTACCTCAAGAAACTTCTGAAACACTGGTGTCGAGTTGCTCCATTTCTTCTCCAACGCTAAGTACAACTTTAACTTTTGACTAGAAATATTATTTTGACTCTGACTGAATCAAGACTCAACTCTCACTCTCTAGAATGCCTCCTAGCGCAGTCGGTAGACCAGAAGAGACCAACGAAATGGCAAAACTGAGGAAACTGAATTAGTCGAGGAGCATGAACGTAAGCATCCTCACTCGACTGTGACTAAATTGAAGTGCGCGGAAAGACGCGCCTCGTGAGCACACAAAGTCTCGTCTCCCGCGAGACTTCCTACCCGTAATTGGTAGTCAGGGAAACTCGCCAGCCATCTTAGAAGGGAGTCCATAGCCTTACACGCTAGTCCAGCAATTGCAGAGGGAGGGTTTTACCAACACCCGATGCCGTCTCACTGATTTGTGCTGCGTGATAATGACATTCAGATCCTTCCTGACAGGATGAGTTAGAGCCCCTGAGTGTGGATGAGTTAGAGCCCCTCTGTGTGGATGAGTTAGAGCCCCTCAGTGTGGATGAGTTAGAGCCCCTGAGTGTGGATGAGTTAGAGGCCCTCAGTGTGGATGAGTTAGAGGCCCTCAGTGTTGATGAGTTAGAGCCCCTCTGTATGGATGAGTTAGAGCCCCTCTCTATGGACGAGTTAGAGCCCCTCAGTGTGGATGAGTTAGAGCCCGTCTGTATAGATGAGTTATAGCTCCTCTCTATAGATGAGTTAGAGCCCCTGAGTGTGGATGAGTTAGAGCCCATCTGTGTGGATGAGTTAGAGCTCCTCTGTATGGATGAGTTAGAGCCCCTATTTATGGATGTGTTTGAGCCCCTCTGTGTGGATGAGTTAGAGCCCCTGAGTGTGGATGACTTAGAGGCCCTCAGTGTGGATGTTAGAGGCTCTCAGTGTTGATGAGTTAGAGCCCCTCTGTATGGATGAGTTAGAGCCCCTCTATATGGACGAGTTAGAGCCCCTCAGTGTGGATGAGTTAGAGCCCGTCTGTATAGATGAGTTATAGCTCCTCTCTATAGATGAGTTAGAGCCCCTGAGTGTGGATGAATTAGAGCCCATCTGTGTGGATGAGTTAGAGCTCCTCTGTATGGATGAGTTAGAGCCCCTATGTATGGATGTGTTAGAGCGCCTCAGTATGGATGAGTTAGAGCCCCTGAGTGTGGATGAGTTAGATCCCCTGAGTCTGGATGAGTTAGAGACCCTCTGTGTGGATGAGTTAGAGCCCCTCAGTGTGGATGAGTTAGAGCCCCTCTGTGTGGATGAGTTAGAGCCCCTCAGTGTGGATAAGTTAGAGGCCCTCAGTGTTGATGAGCTAGAGCCCCTGAGTGTGGATGAGTTATAGCCCCTGAGTGTGGATGAGTTAGAGCCCCTCTGTGTAGATAAGTTAGAGCCCCTCAGTGTGGATGAGTTAGAGGCCCTCAGTGTTGATGAGTTTGGGCCCCTGAGTGTGGATGAGTTAGAGCCCCTCAGTGTGGATGAGTTAGAGTCCCTGAGTGTGGATGAGTTAGAGCCCCTCTGTGTGGATGAGTTAGAGCCCATCTGTATGGATGGGTTAGAGCCCCTCAGTGTGGATGAGCTAGAGCCCCTCAGTGTGGATGAGTTAGAGCCCGTCTGTATAGATGAGTTATAGCTCCTCTCTATAGATGAGTTAGAGCCCCTGAGTGTGGATGAGTTAGAGCCCATCTGTGTGGATGAGTTAGAGCTCCTCTGTATGGATGAGTTAGAGCCCCTATTTATGGATGTGTTTGAGCCCCTCTGTGTGGATGAGTTAGAGCCCCTGAGTGTGGATGAGTTAGAGGCCCTCAGTGTGGATGTTAGAGGCTCTCAGTGTTGATGAGTTAGAGCCCCTCTGTAGGATGAGTTAGAGCCCCTCTCTATGGACGAGTTAGAGCCCCTCAGTGTGGATGAGTTAGAGCCCGTCTGTATAGATGAGTTATAGCTCCTCTCTATAGATGAGTTAGAGCCCCTGAGTGTGGATGAATTAGAGCCCATCTGTGTGGATGAGTTAGAGCTCCTCTGTGTGGATGAGTCAGAGCCCCTCAGTGTGGATCAGTTAGAGCCCCCCTGTATGGATGAGTTAGAGCCCCTGAATGTGGATTAGTTAGAGCCCCTCAGTGTGGATGTATCAGGAAGGCCAGACGGAAGTCTTCACAGAGGCAGAATGAAGCTGAATTCCCAACGCCCACCTCCCAGAGCTAACTGCGTAGATTTAGCTGCTCCAGGCAGGGGGAAAGGGGAAGTGGACAGAAAAGAGACACTCGTGCTGAACTGGCTCCCTCTTCGTCTTTTCAGTTATTGCCCGGGAAGACCTAATGCACAGAAGGAGATAAAATTCCATTCAACATTCTTACTAAAAAATATGTAACAATTTTCTTACTCCCTTGACCTTTTCCCTACCAGTTCTTCTGCAGGAGCAATGCCTCTCTTTATTTTCCAGTTTGATTGTGCACTGGTCTAAGTTCTATTTGGAACACCCAATACACACAAAGACAACTAGTTAAGACTCTTTCTTTTCTTCTTCTTATTCTTTACGATTCTTCTGTTACCTTTGCGCCCTCTTACCGTTTCTCCTTGCCTTCCTAGTTGTTAAATTAAGTCTGCAGCGGAAGTTCATGGATTCAACTTCTGTAGTAACTTGCAAGTCTTTGGTTGCTTGAAATAAGTGAGTGCTCTCAGTGTTCTCCTTGCTCTTATAGGTTACGCGCAAAAGGGGACAGGGTAAGGGAAGACAGGAGGAAGGAATGAGGAGGAAAGTCGCAAGGAAGAAAGGGTAGAAGCAAGAGCTGGTGACGCAGAAGTTCCGCTGACTGAGGATAAGGCGCACAAAAATTCCTCCGTGAGCTGCTTACTTGTCATGGAGTTTCACTCTCGTCTCACCATTGATTTCGCAGCCGGTCTCCTTCACTCGACGGTAAGCCTACCGGAGTTAGGAGACCCTGTGGTTACCTCAAGAAGCTTCTGAAACACTGGTGTCGAGTTGCTCCATTTCTTCTCCAACGCTAAGTACAACTTTAACTTTTGACTAGAAATATTATTTTGACTCTGACTGAATCAAGACTCAACTCTCACTCTCTAGAATGCCTCCTAGCGCAGTCGGTAGACCAGAAGAGACCAACGAAATGGCAAAACTGAGGAAACTGAATTAGTCGAGGAGCATGAACGTAAGCATCCTCACTCGACTGTGACTAAATTGAAGTGCGCGGAAAGACGCGCCTCGTGAGCACACAAAGTCTCGTCTCCCGCGAGACTTCCTACCCGTAATTGGTAGTCAGGGAAACTCGGCGGCCATCTTAGAAGGGAGTCCATAGCTTTACACGCTAGTCCAGCAATTGCAGAGGGAGGGTTTTACCAACACCCGATGCCGTCTCACTGATTTTTGCTGCGTGATAATGACATTCAGATCCTTCCTGACAGGATGAGTTAGAGCCCCTGAGTGTGGATGAGTTAGAGCCCCTCTGTGTGGATGAGTTAGAGCCCCTCAGTGTGGATGAGTTAGAGCCCCTGAGTGTGGATGAGTTAGAGGCGCTCAGTGTGGATGAGTTAGAGGCCCTCAGTGTTGATGAGTTAGAGCCCCTCTGTATGGATGAGTTAGAGCCCCTCTCTATGGACGAGTTAGAGCCCCTCAGTGTGGATGAGTTAGGCCCGTCTGTATAGATGAGTTATAGCTCCTCTCTATAGATGAGTTAGAGCCCATCTGTGTGGATGAGTTAGAGCTCCTCTGTATGGATGAGTTAGAGCCCCTATTTATGGATGTGTTTGAGCCCCTCTGTGTGGATGGGTTAGAGCCCCTGAGTGTGGATGAGTTAGAGGCCCTCAGTGTGGATGTTAGAGGCTCTCAGTGTTGATGAGTTAGAGCCCCTCTGTATGGATGAGTTAGAGCCCCTCTCTACGGACGAGTTAGAGCCCCTCAGTGTGGATGAGTTAGAGCCCGTCTGTATAGATGAGTTATAGCTCCTCTCTATAGATGAGTTAGAGCCCCTGAGTGTGGATGAATTAGAGCCCATCTGTGTGGATGAGTTAGAGCTCCTCTGTATGGATGAGTTAGAGCCCCTATGTATGGATGTGGTTGAGCCCCTCGGTGTGGATGAGTTAGAGCTCCTCTGTGTGGATGAGTTAGAGCGCCTCAGTATGGATGAGTTAGAGCCCCTGAGTGTGGATGAGTTAGATCCCCTGAGTCTGGATGAGTTAGAGCCCCTCTGTGTGGATGAGTTAGAGCCCCTCAGTGTGGATGAGTTAGAGCCCCTCTGTGTGGATGAGCTAGAGCCCCTCAGTGTGGATAAGTTGGAGGCCCTCAGTGTTGATGAGCTAGAGCCCCTGAGTGTGGATGAGTTATAGCCCCTGAGTGTGGATTAGTTAGAGCCCCTCTGTGTAGATGAGTTAGAGCCCCTCAGTGTGGATGAGTTAGAGGCCCTCAGTGTTGATGAGTTTGAGCCCCTGAGTGTGGATGAGTTAGAGCCCCTCAGTGTGGATGAGTTAGAGTCCCTGAGTGTGGATGAGTTAGAGCCCCTCTGTGTGGATGAGTTAGAGCCCATCTGTATGGATGAGTTAGAGCCCCTCAGTGTGGATGAGCTAGAGCCCCTCAGTGTGGATGAGTTAGAGCCCGTCTGTATAGATGAGTTATAGCTCCTCTCTATAGATGAGTTAGAGCCCCTGAGTGTGGATGAGTTAGAGCCCATCTGTGTGGATGAGTTAGAGCTCCTCTGTATGGATGAGTTAGAGCCCCTTTTTATGGATGTGTTTGAGCCCCTCTGTGTGGATGAGTTAGAGCCCCTGAGTGTGGATGAGTTAGAGGCCCTCAGTGTGGATGTTAGAGGCTCTCAGTGTTGATGAGTTAGAGCCCCTCTGTAGGATGAGTTAGAGCCCCTCTCTATGGACGAGTTAGAGCCCCTCAGTGTGGATGAGTTAGAGCCCGTCTGTATAGATGAGTTATAGCTCCTCTCTATAGATGAGTTAGAGCCCCTGAGTGTGGATGAATTAGAGCCCATCTGTGTGGATGAGTTAGAGCTCCTCTGTATGGATGAGTTAGAGCCCCTATGTATGGATGTGTTTGAGCCCCTCTGTGTGGATGAGTTAGAGCTCCTCTGTGTGGATGAGTTAGAGCACCTCAGTATGGATGAGTTAGAGCCCCTGAGTGTGGATGAGTTAGATCCCCTGAGTCTGGATGAGTTAGAGCCCCTCTGTGTGGATGAGTTAGAGCCCCTCAGTGTGGATGAGTTAGAGCCCCTCTGTGTGGATGAGTTAGAGCCCCTCAGTGTGGATAAGTTAGAGGCCCTCCGTGTTGATGAGCTAGAGCCCCTGAGTGTGGATGAGTTATAGCCCCTGAGTGTGGATGAGTTAGAGCCCCTCTGTGTGGATGAGTTAGAGCCCCTCAGTGTGGATGAGTTAGAGGCCCTCAGTGTTGATGAGTTTGATCCCCTGAGTGTGGGTGAGTTAGAGCCCCTCAGTGTGGATGAGTTAGAGTCCCTGAGTGTGGATGAGTTAGAGCCCCTCTGTGTGGATGAGTTAGAGCCCATCTGTATTGATGAGTTAGAGCCCCTCAGTGTGGATGAGCTAGAGCCCCTCAGTGTGGATGAGTTAGAGCCCCTCAGTGTTGATGAGTTATTGCCCCTGAGTGTGGATGAGTTAGAGCCCATCTGTATGGATGAGTTAGAGCCCCTGAGTGTGGATGAGTTAGAGCCCCTCAATGTGGATGAGTTAGAGGCCCTCAGTGTGGATGAGTTAGAGGCCCTCAGTGTGGATGAGTTAGAGCCCCTCTGTGTGGATGAGTTAGAGCCCATCTGTATGGATGAGTTAGAGCCCCTCAGTGTGGATGAGTTACAGCCCCTCTGTGTGAATGAGTTAGGGCTCCTCAGAGTGGATGAGTTAGAGCCCCCCTGTATGGATCATCTAGAGCCCCTGAGTGTGGATGAGTTAGAGCCCCTGAGTGTGGATGAGTTAGAGCCCTTCTGTATGGATGAGTTAGAGCCCCTCTGTGTGGATGAGTTAGAGCCCCTGAGTGTGGATGAGTTAGAGCCCATCTGTATGGATGAGTTAGAGCCCATCTGTATGGATGAGTTAGAGCTCCTCAGTGTGGATGAGTTAGAGCCCATCTGTATGGATGAGTTAGAGCTCCTCAGTGTGGATGAGTTAGAGCCCATCTGTATGGATGAGTTAGAGCTCCTCAGTGTGGTAGAACCAGAGTGCCTCAGTATGGACGAATTGAGTTGCTCAATATAAAGTGGCTAGAGCCCCTCGACAGGGGTGTATCTATCAGCAGTGTAGCAAGTGCAGTAGCACCAAGGCCCATAGGTGTGTGAGGCCTGTGCAAACCAATTAAAGCTGTTTTTTTCTACTGAAATTGGGGCAGAGGGGGCGTCTTTTCCTTCTTCGCATTAGGGCCGGTGGCATCCGTGCTGCACTGCTGCCTCTCCATTACGAGGTGTTGTAACTCATCACTGTGGTGGTATTGCTGCCCCACAGTTCAAAGATGTTCTATTCCCCAGTATGGATGAGGCCACAGCCGTTCAGTATGCAGAGGTTACAGCCAGTGTTTACTTTGAACCAGTACTTACTGGTGGGACCCACCGGCACTCGTTTTGGTGGAACTACACTTATTCTTTCTTCAACAGCTTTGAGCTTGAGCAAGAAAGAGGAAACCACAAAAGGAGGTAACAAGGAGGAAGAGAAAGATAGAAAATCAGTGTCAAAGAGGAAAAATAGGGATTAAAAATTACCTGCACACGTGAAATAAAGAGGCCAGGAGTATCTGGTGCTGGATTAAGAGTGCCTGAGATGCAATCAAGCTTTTATCCTTGGTATTCGTTACTCCGACCTCAATAGAGCTGGCCATAGGGCTTCTGAGCAAAACTATGGGCCCCAGCACTTATCATTTTACTAATGAAGCTCTGGTTAGGGGTTACAACCCTCAGCACAGAGGAGTTTTACTCCGTCCTTATGGATGAAATGGAGTTCCTGCATAGTGGAGTTATAGCCCCTCAGTACCGAGGGTTTATGCAAATTGCCCCCACCCCCTATACAGGGACATTGTAGCTCCTGAGTGAGTAGGAGTTACAATCCCTCAGAAAAGCATGGGGGTGTTTCAACCATAGGTGCAGCAGGTGCAGTAGCACCGGGGCCCATTGAACCCTGATAATTGCTGTGTTTTACTATCCAATCAGCAGTAAAAAGGGCCAATGTTTCTTGATGCACCAGGACCCATGGCCTCCATGCAATGTTACTGGTAGAGACGAGGAGTTGCTGCTTAAACTGCCTGATGTTGACTGGAAGACTGGAGAGAGCCTGGGAGAGATATTTCGCAAAAGGGTAAATAATGGATTTGGCAAGGCTTTAGAAAAGCACACAGGGTGTTTTTGCTCGTGCACACACCGCCCTTCACCAGGAGTGTGGTGACCCAGGTCACACAGCCCGCCCAAGGCTGCTGGCGCCAAGAATATGCCTGCAGGGTGCTTGTGCCACGTGGCCCTGTGTGTATGTGACAACGACGCAGGTGCCTCGACAGTCGACATGCAGAGACGTGGGACAGAGTGATCTCCCACGACCGCACAGTGTGTCAAAGTGGGGCATGTACATCTCAGTCTGCAGAATCAGCAATCAGACCCTTGCATCTTGCCTCAGCAAGAACGGGTGGCACGTGCTGGTGTACACGAGCACCTACTTTTACACAGGGCCACTGGAATTATGCGGGAAGGGAAGGACAAAGTACGCGGCAGTGTACATTAAATTATGCGGCAAGAAAATGCAAATTAAGCGGCTTAATGGGGCACATTTTATGATAGTATTACTTAATTATTTTACACTGTTCAGGCAAAGGATTCACCTCATTAATACCAGTTTCTTATCAAATACAGCAATATGCAAATAAAATGTGACGAGTCAGCCTTTGCCAAGGGTCCTCCCCTGTCTGCCAACACGTCACTGCATTTTAATGAACTTTTGATCCATTTGAGCAAGAAGCAAAATGATATACTTTTTTTTGGTCTGCAGATTATGCAACAGATGATGGATTATATGGCAAATGCTGCAAATTCATAATTATGTGGAAAACGCAGCAGCCACTAAATTACATAGTTCCAGTAGCCCAGTTAATACAGACCTAACCTTACTAACAGTGGCCGTCAAGAGGCAGAGTGCCCGAGCCAGTGGTTTTGCCGAGCCTTAAGCCTCCAAAGAGACATAACGGCTAATAGGCTGGACCAAGCAAACCATGCCCATGACATCAGAGCTGCCGCGTTGGCTGCATCATAGGTAGCTGGCTGTTAGAGGCGTCTTTGGGCTGGAGGGGCAGGAATGGCCAAGCCTATTATGACTAGCACTTTTATAGATCCAGATGAGTACCTGTCTTGACGGTAAAAACACTGCTAACTAGCTGGAGACAGAAGCACACCCCTGTGTGTAACCATGGGTGCCGAAACCACATGCATTATGTGGGATAATCCCGTCAGCAGGGGATCAAGCTGTTGCAACAGGTACAGTTATTACATCAAGTCCACGTACCACATGTGGGCAGTCGCGGCTGACAGTGACTCGACAACTGGCGATCAGGATATGTACTGAGGCAACAGTTACATTTGTTAATTGTTACACTCGTATATGTTGTGGCCGCTTCAGATAGCTTTTAAGACCCTAGCAAACAGAAATGGGGAACATAAAGAAAGGGATAAAGGAAAACATAGAGAGAATGGGAAAATTAAGGCAAAATATTAAATGCATGATGGAGAACTTCCACCCAACACGTTTTTGGGGGATTGAATGGGCCATAGTACAAACTCCCAGAATCAGACATATTTTCAAATGAAACTTCAGTCTCTTTAAGAGCTGAAAGTAGCACACTTGGCAGCCGTCATCTTTCTCCCCCTCGCTGTTCTCTGACACGTATCAACTAGAGAGAGTCACATTGTTACTTTATGAGGAGCACTTAAAACACACACATAGGCTAGCACACACACACACACACACACACACACACAAACAAATACAGTAACAAAATATCATATCAGGCTCTACAAATGTGTCAGAGAATATAAAGGAGGGGGAAAGACGGTGACTGAAAAGTGTTCATTTTCAGCTGTTGGGAAAAAGTAAGACAAGTTACCATTGCTTCATTTGTAAAAGAATGACTGTCGGGGCCCAAAGCTCTGCAGGCTGGTACAATTAAATGTATCTGTGTCAAATACCAAGGTTGAGTGGTCTTAAATCTTCCTCATTCCTCTATAATCCACTACCAGACATGCCCTGTCTCTTTAACTCACTCATGCAAGTTTCTGCTTTCTCCCTTTGGGATGTTTCTTTTCTGTCTTTCTATTCCTCGGTCTTCCCACTTTGGGTGTTGTTCCCCTCTTTTGCTTGGGTTAAAAAGTTTGATGCCGAAAAATAAGAGCCGGTCCACAAATATGAGTACCAGTGGCCCATACCGGCAACCACTGGCTGAAATTACGCTCTGGAAGTTACATTAAAAAATTAATTACTGGGTTTTGAGATTCTGTACCATGAGCCAATCAATTCCTATATAAACGTGTTGGGTGGACTTTGAAAGAGGTGAGAGATCAGAGAAACATGGGAATGAAGGTTGGGAGGTAATGGTTGAGGGCCTGGGGGACACCACATTTGAAACACGGAACAAGGATGGAGCGACGACGATTTACTCTGTGTTGTATGCAGACCCACACTGTGGCATTTTGACTCCTTCATAGGGCACTCAGACATGGTACAACACCAATAGCTGACTCCATGGAATAGATACAGTGTGTCACATGCTAGCAAACAGTGCACAGCTTGCAAAAGTGTGAGGGTTGCAATAATCTAAGCGCTTATACATTCTCCATGTACACAGATTCACAGAGCATGCTGGCAGCAGACCACCAGTCCCCTCCATTCTGCTCATGTCCCCACCTACTCTCGTGATAAATCAATTTTCTTTGTCTAAAGATTTACCATCACATTTCCCCAGATTTTCCTGTCCTATGTGAATCTTGGCCATTACGTCCAGTGTCTTTGCTGCTCACAACTATATTCTATTCCACATCCTTGCAAATAACAGGGTGTCAAAGGTTGAGAGAAAAACAGCAACATATCTATAAATATATGTTGCTTTTTTGCTCTCATTCGCTCGTACTTTAGGCCGCCATATGCAAATGCACAAACCCTTGCATGGTAGTGCAGGGGAATGTGCGTTGTATCAAGCATAGTTTTTGTACTGCAAGGGTTACTGGGGTTAATCTTTTTCTAAATGTATATGTGTGCTGTACAGTGCAGAACACATGCAAAGTAGGAAAAATGTGGAGACTTTTAAAACTTGGTCAGTATGACTCTAGGAGGTATAATTTCTGTCTACAAATGTAAGTAGATAGAGACACGCATCAAAACCCATGGGTGATTGAATGAGAAGTCCCAAGTGACGCAAAGTAGCGCAAAATATCGCATGGCACTACTTTGCATTACTTTAGACAGCTTTCCAATGCAAATCATCATTTGCGTTGGAAAGGAAATACCACCATAACAAGTTGCGCCGGCTCTGCATCACTTTTGTGTTGCAAATGTGTGCAAAGTGTTCATAAATCTGCAACAAAATTTGGATTCTGCCATCTGCACCGGGCTTTTGTGGGATCCGTTCAACATGGTAAATAAGAAGACACTAGTCCAGAGAACTGAGCTATTAGGAACATCTGCACAGCAAGTAAGGCATTATGCTTACAAGTGTAGTTGTACCATATAGCAGACAGGCAGCAACTGGATGATTTATTTATACCAAACCAAATGCATATACGAAGGTGTTAAGTGAAATATGCAAACATGCAATATACAGCCCCCTAAAGCCTCTATTACTCAGCGCAGACTCAGAGCTAACTTATCAACCCGAAACAGGCAACTTTGAGGACAGTATCCCACAAACCACCTGCGCATTGCATGAGAATGTAAAGGTGACTGTTTCTCGTTGAAAGTAAAACCCGGTTCCTTCTCCCATTGTAGCTGAAAGGAACTTTAATGTTTGTAGAGTGTGTGTTGAGAAGGGAATATATACCTGAGACCATGTGTTGCATGGACGATAACCTTCGTAGAAACAGCTCAAAGAGGGTCAAACTCCTTGTAGCCCTTGTCTGCACTACCAGTACCGGCTGCTACCAGACGGGGGTGGCAAGGCGGGAAGGGCAGGGGTAGAGAGGGGGAATGAAAAAGAAAAAAAAATACTTACCTGGGTATGGCCGGCCGGCCACCGCCTCACCCTCTGTCCTCTTCATCTTCTTCCTGTCTGGAGTCCTGGCAGCAGGAAGCACCCGAGCTCCCAGGCTTCCCTAAGCCAATCACAACACTGCACTGCAGCGTTGTGATTGGTATGAGCGCCGTGGTTTGGCACTCAGACGGGGACTGGGAGCCTAGGCATGTTCTCCACCGAGGCTGTACAATACAGCCAGTGGAGAAAATGCAAAGTGCGCATGACTGTTTGGCCGACCCAAGACGGCCGGCCAAACCGCCATTCACATTTGGATAGTGTCACCACATCACGGAGCCCAGCCCCACCCACACGAAACAAACCGAGCCACTGCAGTAGGAAAAATAAATTGTATAACGTTGCATGATTATCATTTTCTTTTTTCTTTTTGAATTGCTCGGATTGTAGTGGGGCAATGCTCCTCCGCCTTAGCGGAGGAGCCACCCCTGTTCACTAGTGGTTGAGTGCCCCAATGCCTCAATTGGCAATAGTGGAATCAGTTTTGGTCATTTTTACCAGATATTTTGGTGGGGGTGGCACTAGCATGCCTCCAAAATGGAGGTCTTTTCTAAAAACTGCAGCAGGTAGCGCCAGTCTTCAAGTCATCCCTTCTCAGGAAGCAGAAGTGTTGACCTGCTTGACCACCTGACTTGCTAGTTCTCTGCCCCTTCCTGCTTGCTGATTTATACAACAGCGCATGCTCAGTCTGTTGCATTGTCACGGAAACAATACATCCTGAAAGGGTAGTTAGAGGTAGTTTGTCATTGAGACACTCTTCTTGATGCAAGACATTATTCTCAAGTAATGCATGTGTAAATAGCACAAAATAGCTGTAGTTTCAAGAATGAGAATGGCTTCATGCCTGCCCTCTATTGTGCCTGATATCCCCTGACCTTTAGGCACCTCAGAACCTTACAGAAGACCTGGAACCTGGAGCACTGTCCTACTGGGGCCTTTGTGAGATTACAAGACTCCGCATATTTCATGAAATCTTTTTTTAAACATTGCAATGTAAGTAATTTAATTCATCAATCCTAGTTTTAAAAATTATCAGCTTCAAAAACAACTAGAAATTGATTTTAAGAAGAAAAATATCAGTTAAAAACTGCATTTGGTAGAGGAATTAACTTGCAAAAAACGTTTTCTCACCTAGAACTTCGCTGTCACTCAAGTTATTTGAGGGTTCGAAGCGAGTGAGGGGCAAAGTCAGCATTCCTCAAGAGCTGGAACATTGGGAACTAACCGCCACCAAGGATGTAATGGAAGAGTTTGGCATGAGAGTGGGTTTTTGGTAACACTTGTTAAGAAGACCCAAAAGAAGGCCTCTTGAAGCAGCATCTGTCTCAAGGGAACAAAATCCCAAACCATGTGAGCAACACAGAACTAATTATTTTAGTAGTTGGTTAAAAAAAAAGTTAATGTCATACTGGTGCTGATTTTTTTTTTTATGGCCAGCGCGGTCAATACATTTTCATATTTATAAAGAAACAAGAATTGGCAAAGCCAACAGGTTCAAGGCCCACACCTACAGACTTTGCCAAAGCTGTCGTGCATGCTGAATTTCTATTTCAGTTTTCACCCAGGGGCAGGAGCAGACATCAGCCAATAGCAATATGATGAGACTAACACACTCCTCTGTTCTGACTCAATGTGTGATTGACAATGTCTCAGGGCAGTGGCACAGAGGGCTCACCCACCGAGGGCTCACCCAGGTATGAAGGGTGCCGACCGAAAACCCACTCTCTGCATAATTGTTGGCTTTTCTAAACCTAAACTGGACTTGAATACCCTTCAAGTCACCTCGATATTTTTAGGCTGTGAAAAGCAGATTCCTGGATATTTGCATCAATGCACAATCTAAAATACAGAAACTGAGCACATGAAGACATCTGATTATTATTGCTGAGTCACACCCTTCCTTGTACATGGGCACCAAGCCATGTGGCCACTAGAACGGCATGCCCTCCCAGTCCATGTCTACCACTGGTCCTTACTCCTAAAGGATGCAGCCTCAAACACCTCTAGCCTGTCAGGTGGCCCCTGCTGTACACATATTCCCAGGGCACAAGTCCTAAAAAAATAAGTGGGGGGACTAACCTAGTTAATCACAGCGTGTGACATCACAGGAAGTGGCATCACGGCATGTGACATCACAGGAATTGACAACAAAGGAAGTGGCATCACAGGAAGTGACATCAGATCTTAAGCCCTGACATAGATGTTTAACATGTCTATCATGAGTACATTGGAGCATACTTCAAATATATAGGGAAGCCTTCCAGATTTAGGCAGAAGATTCACACTTTTGTAAGTTACTCATAAAACAGTGTTGCCTTTTGTCAGCGTAAACTTCCTCCACCCGTAGTGTGATATTTAATTATTACAACGCCTCCTCAGGGGTAGTTAGCACTATATAAATGCTATTTATTTTGTGTAAATACTGGGACAGTCTAACACATCTGACATTCTTACAGCTCATGCATATCTCCTAAACAAAGTGAAATGCTGCCTCGCTTAAGTATGTGTGAAGTGCTAGCAAGGTGTGAGCCTTTGTTTCCCCTCTGCTGCATTTGCATCAGGTGTGAGGCTCCTGACTGCTCCCATCCAAGAGACTGGAACAAAAGAAGGCCTGAGGACGCCTCAAATTCGGACTTTGTTATGGGCCCAGCAGAAGTCTTAAATAAGAAAGCCCTGTCCGCGCCTGCATGTTGTTGCGGATCAAATGCAGACAAAGTGCAGGCGCTGTTGAAGGTGTCCCGGTGTTTGCAAATTACACCGAGACGAATTCAGCATATTTTTTCAGTGAGGCCCAACTTTTTGGCCAGGTGGACGGCGTCCTGCTGGATCCCGTCCACCCGCGTGTACCCCCGACTCGTGCCCTGCTTATCCCACTCACAGCCTACTTGCAGTAGCTTGTGGTCATAACTCTCAGCTAGGCCACTCCGTTACCCTCTACAGATATGTATGTGGTGACTATTTCACAAATACACTGCGCTGCCACTCCATGCCAGTTTAGAAAGCCATGGGTCATCATTCAAGAACACAAGAATTCAAGAGGTTGTACTGCCTTTCCCTGGCCTCATAGCCATTTATTGATTGATTTTCCATTGTTTATAATGCAGGCTACAGACTAATGGGCGCCTGAGTGCAGTACATGGTAGGAGAATACCATAGTCAGAATACACTCTGACATAAATATTGCATCCTAAATAAGATTTACAAAACGTTGCCCCACTGGAGTTAATAATATAAAATACATCCAAGAGGATGATATTTTTTAAAGCGATATTTAGGACACAATATTTCTGTGAGAAGATGTTTTGCATATGATTTTCTGACTTTCAACCCCAAAATGAATAAACCCATGATGAAGGAGCTAAGCAAATGGGTAACAGGCATACACCAAAGTAGATCAGTACCCAAGGGGAGCCATTAACCACAAGATGGGCAGGAGCAGAAATAAACACAGTTGAAGTTCAGGGAAGAAACAGCAATGGGAGTGAGTTTACAGTAATGAAAGTTGACAGTAATCATTGGTGTAATAGGAAAGGCACTCAGTCAATATAACAAATATTGGCAAAGCCGGTGGAACGTGCTATTTTATAGACAAATGAGACTCTTCAATTATTGGTAGGTTTGCGTGTGCGGTTGTGCGATTGTGATAATGAGTCCATGGTTGGATGCATGAATGGATGCGTGGGTAGGTGAATAAGTGACTGAGTGTAAGAATAAGTATTGGGTCAGTGAGTTTATAAATGGATGATTGAATTGATGATTAAGTGGATAGGTCAGTGCATGAATGCATAAATTAGTCACATATGAATGAGTGCAGATATGTTACACAAGTTTTACAGGCTAATGCCCCAGATAGCAGTAGAGTTAAATATGCCAAATATTTCCAACATTATGCCAATGTAAGGATTACACTATGGATAAGCAATGACGTTCTAAAGATGCCCCAAAAATCTATAAGGAAGTAGTAAAATTAAACCAGTGCAAGCACTGCACACAGGGTGCAGCACTGCTCCATAATTGCTTACAATCTGCCATTACTCAGTATTCCTTCTTTTTATTAAATTGACTCCATCACTTAGTAATCCTTAGAGTATGTTTAAATTTGCTTCATAACTTATTCATTTTGAATTACTGTTCAGATTTGTAGTCAGAATTCTTGGGTGTCAGGCCAGAGTTGCACTAATATTTAGAAGAGATGGCTCTGCTAATACCACAATAAGCAATTCTCACATGTAAATGGTGTTGTGGCTCTTTTTGTGGTCGCGGAATATGCTCCATTCCACCACGTTTGCGAAGGGATGTATTTCGCTGCCCCGAAGGACTACAGCTGGTTATGTTTAAAGATCTCTGCCACAAGGCAGTGATCTTTGTTCCTTCGATGGAGCCCACAACACAGTGGCTCTACCGAAGGCACTGAAGCGTTCTAATGTCGCCGCCATTTTTATTTCTGTATTTATTTAAAAAATGCCCAAAGCAGTAGTTTCTTGTAAAAAAAAAAATTGCTGTGACACACTGGGATTTATTTTCCAGTGATTTGGGTTCATTAATCCATGCTTTCTCTGTTGGTCCTGAACTGGACAAAATGGCATTTGAAGGACAGCGCTCAATAAGTCAGGCAGGCCCATCTGAGGCGGTTTAAGGCGTGGGCAAAGTGGGCTCTGTCGCAGGGGCCCAGACTTACAGGGGGCCCCTGTGATAGAACAGGCTCTGTTCTTCACACAGTCCTGTCCCGTTGCCCAGATTGTTTTAAATACCATTTTCCTGTACTGCAATGTGTGGGAGTCCATTTCAGACTATTTGCAGAGAAAGGTTGTGTTTATGTTTTTCAACTTCATGCAACATCCATAGAAAAGTGTCCTTTTATGAGCAAGGGCAGTGGGTCACAGAGATTATTTGCAATACTTTTAGTGAGTGACTGCTATATTAAAATGTTAAAAACACACATCACTATCCCTAAATATTAGACGGAAACCCATTTCAAGTTTGGACCAGTCTGCCCTGGCAGTGTCAGTGGCCTGACCTCAAAGGGCATGAACAAACTGAAACTGGATCATAATTTCAAAGCTATTCCAAACATGGCTCCCCAGAATATGTTTCACCCAGGCTCCCCAACATCCTTAAAATGCCCCAAAGGCATTATGCACATTGGCTGAAGGCCCAATGCCTGTTGGGCCGTCGGTCAAAAGTTTCTGCCAGCAGAGCTAATTTAGGCCCCAACAGTGGAAATATGTCAGTTCTCCCAACTGTAAATAGAGCAGGTGACAGGACGGTGAACACCCTGGTGGGCAGGATAGCCCACCTCACGTTTGGTGAAGTACCCTGGTCTACCTAGGTCTAAATAAGGCCTGTAGAGTTTATGCTGATGACACTACAGCCATCCTTCGTCAACAGTGATTTCTTGATCTGCTTCTTCCTCCTAATACTGCCAGGGGCAATCCCACAGGTTGTTACTAGATGCTCCTCTGAAGGTAGCAGAACATGTGCAGTACCACAGGTTGTTACTGAAGGGCGTTCTGAAGCCAGCAGAATGGGTGCAGTGGCTCAAGTCATAACTAGAAGTCCCACTAAAGTCAGCCAAAGGCTGTAATAATACATTGGGTTACTGGGTCCCCTGTGCAGTTAGACGCCTACGTCACCACCACATCATGAAAAATTGCAATATGCTTTATTTTTACACCCATTTTGTAATATTTTTAAGACATTAGCATTAAGAAACTAATTGTACAAACTATAAAAGTTGTGTGTACATTATGCCTTGCCCTGTGCCTTCGTAAAAACCCTCAATCAAAGGATCAAGTAATCCTTCAGTGGGGTAAGAACAGGCTCTAGAGCACGGGTACTCATAGTCCGGCCCGCGGGCCGCCAGCGGCCCGGCAAGCCTTCCTTGGCGGCCCGCGGACCTTGCACACATTGTACCTGTGGTTTTTTTGTTGTTTTTTTGTACAGAGTGTCAGCAAACACCGCCGCAGCAGCGCGGACTCAGAGACATTCTGCTCTATGGGGGCCAGGCGATTCTAGTGATAGTCAGAGTAGAGATGCAGGGGCGCTAAGAAGAGGTGAAATACAACAAAGCCTCATTAACAAGTAAATGGTCTTTTAAAGACCTGTGAAGTACTCGGGTGCAGCTGTGTGTGTGCCCGGGAAGCTGTCTCAGCCCAGGCTGCCACACACGTGGGGTAAGGTGACAGAGGGAGACAGACAGAGGGAGACAGACAGAGGGAGGCGGAGGGAGACAGAGGGAGGGAGACAGAGGGAGGGAGACAGGGAGGGAAACAGAGGGAGGGAGACAGAGACAGACAAAGGGAGACAGAGTGAGAGGGAGACAGAGAGAGAGAGAAAGGGAGACAAAGGGAGGGAGACAGACAGAAGGGGACATAGAGGATGAGAGAGGGAGGGAGACAGAGGACGGGAGACAGAGGGACAGAGACAAAGGGAGACAGAGAGAGTAGAAGAACTGCCGAGCCCTCGAGAGAACCTGGCGCAGAGACCCAACACCGGACAACATGACTGCCCTCAAGCTCGCCACCCGAAAACACCACCAACTCATCCACGCCACCAAGAAAACCGCATTCAAGGAACGACTGGACAACAACGCACACAACAGCAAGGAACTCTTCAACATCGTCAAAGAGCTCTCCAACCCCAACGCCGGTAACAACGACATCACCCCTTCACAAGACCTCTGCAACTCCCTCGCCTCCTACTTCCACAACAAGATCGCGGACATACACAACAGCTTCAGCACTCAACCGACGCACGCCACGACCGAACCACCGCCCCCCACCACCACCCTCCGCGCCTGGACCCCGATCAGCACCGAAGACACCGTCCGCACGATGAACTCCATCCACTCCGGATCTCCTACCGACCCCTGCCCTCACCACGTCTTCAACAAGGCCGACGCTGTCATCGCACCCCACCTGCGGGACATCATCAACACCTCCTTCGACACCGCTACCTTCCCGGAGAGCTGGAAGCACGCCAAACTCAGCGCTCTACTAAAGAAGCCATCAGCCGACCCCACCGACCTCAAGAACTACCGCCCCATCTCGCTGCTCCCGTTTCCTGCAAAAGTCATCGAGAAGACAGTCAACAAGCAGCTGGCCGCCTTCCTCGAGACGAACGGATCCCTCGACCTCTCGCAGTCTGGCTTCCGGGCCAACCACAGCACTGAGACCGCCCTGATCGCAGCCACCGATGACATCCGAGCTCTGCTTGACAACGGAGAAACAGCGGCCCTCATCCTCCTAGACCTCTCCGCGGCCTTCGACACTGTCTGCCACCGTACACTAGTGCAGCGACTCAGCAACGTCGGAATCCAGGAGAAGGCACTGGAGTGGATCATCTCCTTCCTCGCCGGAAGGACACTGAGAGTCCGCCTCCCCCCGTTCAGATCTGAAGCCACCGAAGTCATCTGCGGCGTTCCTCAAGGCTCCTCGCTCAGTCCAACCCTCTTCAACGTGTACATGAGCCCCCTCGCAGACATCGCACGCCAGCACAACCTCAACATCATCTCCTACGCTGACGACACCCAGCTGATTCTCTCCCTCACCAACGACCCTGCCACCGCCAGAGCCAACCTCCACGAAGGGATGAAAGAGGTAGCCGAATGGATGAAGAACAGCCACCTGAAACTGAACTCGGACAAGACGGAAGTCCTCATCCTGGGTTCCTCACCCTCCGCCTGGGATGACTCCTGGTGGCCCCCCGCCCTAGGCAGCGCACCCAAACCAACAGACCACGCACGCAACCTGGGCTTCATCCTGGACTCCACCCTCTCCATGACCAGACAAGTCAACGCCGTCTCCTCGTCGTGCTTCAACATCCTGCGCATGCTACGAAAGATCTTCCGGTGGATCCCCACTGAGACCAGGAAGACGGTCACCCAGGCCCTCGTCACCAGCCGTCTGGACTACGGCAACTCCCTCTACGCCGGAACCACCGCCAAACTCCAGAAAAGACTTCAGCGGATCCAGAACGCCTCAGCACGACTCATCCTGGACATCCCCCGTCGCAGCCACATCTCCGGACACCTGAGAGACCTACACTGGCTCCCGGTCACCAAGAGAATCACCTTCCGCCTCCTCACCCACGCACACAAAGCCCTACACAACCAAGGCCCAGGATACCTCAACAGCCGCCTCAACTTCTCCGTCCTCGCCGCCAGGACGTGGAACTCCCTCCCGACCCACCTCCGCCTGACCCAGGACCACCTCGCCTTCAGGAAGCAACTCAAGACCTGGCTGTTCGAGCAGTAGCGGACCCCCCTCCCCTAGCGCCTTGAGACCCTCTGGGTGAGTAGTGCGCTATATAAATGCTTGATTGATTGATTGATTGAGAGACAGAGGGCGACAGACAGAGGGAGTCAGACAGAGGGAGACAGACAGAGGGAGGGAGACAGACTGGGGGAGACAGAGGGAGACAGACTGAGGGGGACAGACAGAGGGAGACAGAGGGAGACAGACCGAGGGAGGGAGACAGACAGAGGAAGGGAGACAGATAGAGGGAGACATAGGGAGGGAGACAGACAGAGGGAGACAGAGGGAGGGATACAGAGGGAGACAGAGGGAGGGATACAGAGGGAGACAGAGGGAGGGAGACAGAGGGAGAGAGAGGGAGGGAGACAGAGAGAGGGAGACAGAGAGAGAGAGAGGAAGACAGTCAGAGTGAGTGAGACAGAGGAAGACAGAGAGAGAGAGGGAGGGAGAGAGAGAGTGAGGGAGGGAGAAAGAGGGAGGGAGGGAGAGATAGAGAGAGGGAGGGAGAGATAGAGAGAGGGAGGGAGACAGAGAGAGAGAGAGCGAGAGAGAGAGAGAGAGAGAGAGAGAGAGAGAGAGAGAGAGAGAGAGGAGAGAGAAAGGAGAGAGAGAGAGAGAGAGAGATGTTTGTATGCCGGGTCTGGTGGCTCAGTGGACGAAGGGGTCCGCTGCAGGGGCCTGTGTTCAACCGCATGGTCACAGTTTTTTTTTTGTTGCTCTAACCCCACCCCCTCCCCCACTGACCCCGCCCCCACCGGTGCGGCCCTCGGCCACAAACCACACTGTAAATTTGTCCCCCGAGAGAAAGATTGTGAGTACCCATGCTCTAGAGCTACTATTTCCTCGAGTGACTGGTAGAAAGGGTAGAATGGGCACCCAAGCGATCCTGGGGCAGGTACCCTGATGGCCCGATAGATGCTGAACTCAGTACCCCAGACTGTGTTTGATGTCATTTGCTTCAGTGTGCATTCTTGCACCCTTTGCATGCATGTGCATGGACAAATGCATGCAAGCAGATACACTACGAGAACAAACTTGCAAGTATACTGGCCCTGTCACAGCAGATATGGGTTAGAGAAATTCATAATACGTTCTGGAATATCACAACCCCAATTGTAATAAAGCATGAGGGAACTCTGAATCTGGACTATTGAAGAGGAAGGGAGCGACAGATGTGAGGGGCACAAGCGAAGGCTGTATCGGAACGATACACCCTGGGAACGTAGATGAACCATTGATGGACCAGTGAAATTTGCCATCACGTGTTCTCTTTTGTACACTTTACTGCCCTTTAAATGGATAAATAACTGATGTTTTACTTTTGCACATCAGTTTTTGAGTGAGTGAAGTTCTTTGCTGGCAATGCTGGACCATGAAGCAATTATTGATATATGGATGAAAGGATACCTCAGTGGCTTTCCTTGTGCAGTACATTTGTATACATACAATTCTTTGTATGGAATCTGTGTAGCCACAATCACCTTTTCCCTACAATTGTGAATCCTTCAGGTTAATTTTTACTAGAATGAGGAAAAATATTTGCGGTTGTTGATCTCCATAGTATATATAAAGGCTTAAGAACTGCCATAGGGCTATGTACAGAATCGAAATCATTGTGCAAATAATAACTTAAGGCTTAGACAATCGGTGGAGTCAACTGTGTTTACTCCCATCACACTGAAGCAACCCCTGGGAAATGAGAATGTCGGCGTGGAATAAATGCTCATCATTTTGAGCAAAAGTCCACCATGAGTGCATTTTGTGTGTGGATGACATGAGCTCTGGCAGACAACTAAAGGTGTGTGAAGCCAGGCCTGAGTAAGCTTTGTTCGGAGATTGTCCTCCTTTGTTGTTTTTTGTTGCAGATGTATATAGCTCGAACTCGACCCGAAGGTACTGTAACTGGAGCACTTTACATGAGCACCAGTTACGTTACACAAGGACACATCCATATTTTGGTAGGCGCGGGGAGATTAAGTGATTTGCCCAGAATCACAAGATGCCGAGCCGACTCGTAACCGGTTCCCCAGCCCCAAGGTTGGCAGATATGGCCGTAAGGCTGCATCCCCTCTTTGTCGTTACCTAAGGCAGCGTCGGATTGATAACGGGCCACTCGGGCAGTTCCAGCTTTTGGCTGCTGTTTTGAGCAGTCTGGGGGGCCGATTTGAGCGGTTTTTGCGTTGCTGCCAGTGGCCCAGTGGGTGCCTGGGTGGCCTTTCTGGAGGTAGATGGGCGTCCAGTACACCCTTTTATGATCGGGAAGAGGTGTCACTTCCTTTCTCTTGCTGGGCCGGCCCCATTAATGTATGCATACTGAGCTTAATGTATGCATACTGAGCGGGGGCAGGGGGCCTGAGCAGAAGTGGCCTCACGTGTTTTCAGGTGTGTTTCACCAGTGTAAACTAATGCGTGCATTTTTAAAAAGCAAAAACCTGCCCCCTCTATGTATTTATAACATTTTGCTGAAGCAGTGTTTTGGGAAAAGCAATATGCAAATGTGGGCCACATCTCCGAACGAAGCGTATCTCTTTTTACACGGAGTCCACCTGTCACACACACCCGTTCCGGGAGTATACACTGCCCCCCTGCGTAAACTGAACGGAACCGGGGCGAGTCCAGGTCTGGGAGACCCACTGGTGGGATACGCCGCATTAGGCGCATATTCCTATTTAAAATGCATGGTGTCTTAAATACAATAACATCATGAAATAACGTTAAAGTGTCCCTGGAGCTCTCCAACATGCACAGACGTGTCGTCTCAATCTCATTATTTAAAGCGCGCCCGAAGGAGCCGCGAGGCACTCGAGTGTACATTGACCCGTGATTTTATTGGCACTTTGGCGCGAGCCGCCGCGAGGAATGCAGGTAATGTGCATTATCAGGCTTGACGCTGCCACAATAACTGTTTTCTTAAAACCACAGCATTTGTTGTTACTGTTAATTACACGTCGCGAGCAGCGTGGTTTTAGCTCGAGGGAAGGCGTAATTGTAAACTGTCTGGTGGAAGCGCCGGGCTAATACGGCGAGGTGTAATTAAAATCAGAAGTCAGGATCTTCTGGCCTTGCCGAAAAGCACACATGTAACTTAAAAGTCTGCCAAGCCCCTCTTACGTTGAGCCTCTATTGCTTTACCAACTACCTTCTTCAGAGCTGTTACCAGTGCTTTAAATGGAAAAAAATAAGTGCAGGTACTCAGGGCCGGACTGAGAACCAAAACCGGCCCTGGCAAAGTGCTCGGCCGGCCCCCCCTGGGGCTTGGGGGTGCCACCGAGCGCTTTGCCAGGGCCGGTTTTCGGCCGATTTTGTTACAGGGCCGATTTTGCAGCTATTCTGCAAAAACGGCCCTGCAACAAATACGGCCCCAAGGGGCCAAAACCGGCCCCCACCCATGCGGCGCACCGGGGGATTGCCCGGTGCCCGCTACGGCCAGTCCGGGCCTGCAGGTACTCAACAAATTGAGATGTTAGCTAGGGGGCGGGGCTAGGGGCGGGGCTTGGGCGGTGTTAGGGGGTGGGGCTATTGGCAGTCAAAAGGGATCCCGGCCAGGGCCACACATTTAATGTAATTGAGATTTAATTGGTGTGCAGATGTGCATAATGATACGAAATCCTTTCTGGTATATTTTGATTATTCCATTTCCCTTATATGAACAAAAAGGTACATTTTTCATTAAAGTGGGCTTCTCATGGTGCAACACCTAGATCACCTATGACTCGCACAAGATATTTTCCTTAACTTTTTTGGAAAGGTTTACTATGGTTAACCCTCTTGTCTCACTTCCACTTAGCAGACATCACCCAGCCCCTCCTGGATGGCACAGCCTTGCCTCAAAGCTCCTTACCTGCTGTAAAGTCTGATTCCCTCTTTCTGGAGTCGAGCAAGCTGTTGAAAGCCTGAGCCACGATGCCTGGCTCTGGCTCAGTTCCAGGTCCTCATGCACCCTCAAGCCAAAAATGTACTGAACTTTGATGGTGCATCTGCCTGCCAACCAAACTCTAATTTCATGTGCAAAGACTAAAGACAAAATAGTGGCCTTTGTTGTAATACAGGAGAGAAAGAAAGAAATAGCCATCTGGAGGCTGTATTGCACAATGTGAAAGCAGAAATTCTGGGCTTAATTCTGGCTTCCCCACATGACCAAATTGTGTGATCATAGACAAATATGTTATCTCACCAAACCTCCTTTTTCTTCATTTGCAGTATGGTAGTATACTCAAATGCACGAATTCAGGATGTGTGCTGTGCAATCACATCTTGTGTTAGATTTAATACACTATAATGTTTCTTCATTCATGAAAAGAAAATAGGCCATATACGATATATACATGAAAAGTGACTTACTTCCTAGATAACTAATGGCATTGTCATCACGGTGGGAGCACAAACGCCTCTCAAGGCGGTTATATAAACTTGTGCACCAAGGTGAAATGATTCCAGATGAATTTCTTTTATTTGTCAGTGGTAATGTTTTCAAGGCTCGACGTGAGTATGCACAGGATTTTAAGGCCTAGACAGACTTCCTGGTTCGGCTCTGCCTGGCCTCTCCTTGTTAATGTGTTGGTCCGCCCACCTCTACCCCTCCATTAACCCAATAGAAAACGGCCACTAAAAAACAAAATACAAATTGTGTTCAAACACTGCGGAGACAGCAGATATGCACTGAAGAGAGAGTGGCCTTGCACTTGCTAAAAAAACACCCTTTCACCTCCGCTTCAAGTGCAGAGTGTGGTAATGCAGGGCTTATCGGGCTTGCAACTATATATATGCCATGCTGGGCACTGCAGCCAGCAATCACTCATGCAAAAACATGCACAGTGACATAACATAATATAACATAACAAAGAAGCACTTGTGCACGCAGACAGACAGGAGGTTAGGTACATGTTATAGAAACGCTTACATTCCCTGCTGCTCACATTACTAAACCTTGATTTCCACGTGCTGTGCTACAAGCATCACTATCACCACCTTTCTCCTCACTCTGGATTCAAACAAGTGCTGCCCTACTCTGATATGCTAGCAGGAAGACTTCTCTTAGATTTCCTGAGAGTCACGAGATATGCCTGTTAGCAGGCCCTGTTCTCACACCTGCAGTGCTATGGACTACACAGAGCCTGAGTGCAGTCCTGCCAAGTGTCACGCATCATACGATAGCCGAACCCATTTGAAGGCAAGTCCCTGCATTGCCGCATTAAAAATAATTATCACGCATATTGCGCCTCTTGTACTTAGATGTAAGGCTGGAGGACTGCAGTATTATAATTAGCACTCTGAGCAAAGCCCTGTCTACACCAGTCTGCTCTGGGGGCTGGCTCAGCTGCAGAGATACATTCACCCTCAGCATTTTGGATCACGTGCGCACGTCAGGAGAGTGGCTGCAATGATTCAACCAATGGCTGCACAGCCGAGACATGGCACTCCAAGGCGGGCCGGGTTGGCGCCAGTTATGTGCAGTTTAGTAGAAGCAGGTAAGTCCTGCCACTGTAGTGTTCGCACCATTTGTGTTGTGCGCTGTGGTGTCAGTAAATATATAACTTCCTTGATCTTCCGCCCATGCGATTTAGTGCCTGCAGCTATACCTCTTGAGAATGCAGGCAGCGCAAATCCGACCTTACCGGACCCTACAGTGATGATTGTGCATGCTCTGTGATTTAAAGTAGGGTCAAGGTATTTACCTCCTTTGACACACTTACTTTTTAAATCAGAATTTCCTGCTCGCCCTGCCTCCAAGAGTTCATTGCCGCCCCTGTGCCTAGTTAGATGATTACAGGAGGAGACCGGTGTTCGGCCTGTCACCTCCTGACGCGACACTTCCTGCCTTTTTAGCCCCTGTCGTGGGGGATCCCTGAAGTTTGTGTCCCACACAGCGCGAATCTGAGAGTAGGTGCTGCGTGTCTTTAAAAGGCACAACAAGCACGGCTCTTGAGACAGCGGTGCCACTTAGTAGATTATATCACGGTCATCACTACCTGAACTGGACACTGCCTCAGGCATCAGTGTGAGTCCGGCCCTCCCAAACTTCCTGCCAACTCTGAATGAATGCCTACGGGCCGGCCGCGGCTCTATTAGCACATTGAAAGGGGAGATTAGCACTCGATTAGAGTGCTTCAGGAAAACGGACGCACTCGTTGTCAGCTGTATTGCTCTTCTTTTTTGTAAATGCCAATATTACTGAGCTTGGCTTAAAGCCCATGAGTACCGGTACTCTCTTTGGACAAAGAGAAGTTCCGGCACTCAAGCGGCGAAAATTTATAAGTGCCGGTACTCAGTACCGGTGAGTACCGGCCCATTTAAAGCACTGGCTGTTACCAAGAAAACAAAACAGAATCAGACTGACCAGGAAGTGCGGCCTCAGACCTTTGTAAAGTGCGTTTCCTTCTATCGAAGCAGGGCAAACTCGGGACACAGGCACGCCCCCCCCCCCCAACTTCCAAAATCCATTAGGAAAATGACAGAAATTAATTAGGGATACCCATGGGGAGCAAGTGCTACAAGCTTGTCAGGTGCTATGCCTCGCCCCGCCCTTGCGGCCCTGTTCTTGGGGGTCATGAACAGTATTAAGACATGTTTACGTTCCCTAGCTTTCACTCTTTTCTCTTTCCGGAGCCCCGAAAACAGCAAACCAGAAGCTTTAGTTTTGAGGGGGTAAGAATAGGAAAAGGAGTCAATCCTGTGATGTCATTTGGGTTAAAGGGTGTCTGATGTCACTTCTACTACTCAGCATTGTGGTTAGTTTGCGTTCATGGGTCAAATGTGGCAGCAAACATCAGGCACACTTGAAATGTGGAAGGTCAAAGTTCAGAATAGCGCAATGGAATCCCCATTTTCTTACCCATCTAAATGTCAGGCATAGGTCCTATAATATAACAGTAGGTCCTATAATACAACAGTAACTGTCTACAACATCTTTTTATCCCTCTATGAGACCTAGCACAGCCTCTTCACCTTTAGCCAATCACAATCTTTCTGATATATGGTTCCTCTATCTTTTCAACACACTCCATCAAGTCTGAGACCCAAACATTTCCTAAGAATAACCATAAAACTCAAACCAAGAAGCTTCTTAATCTGACAAACATGTCTGCTCCTTAACATTTGACCGCCAATTACACACACGTCAATATCCATAAACACTTAACTAGTCACTTCAGGTTATCAGAAAACATCTGATTTATTGTCCCACCTGATACACCAGCAAGTCATGAAACATTCTGCTTAAGTGTCCTCAATAATTCCTGCCGCATCCAGAAGCTGTCTTTACACTAAGAAATCCTAATCGTCTGAGAGCCAGCCATGATAGTAAATATGGCCTAAGCCTGCAAAATTCCTACCAAAGTCGAAGAGAAATTGCACAAAATTGTTCTGGCATTATCAGTGAATGCTGCTCCTCTACATTGCATGTCCATAAGCCAGTTGTCATCTAGAGGAAACTAGCCCAACAGCAGTCCAACACTGCATTTTGACTCCAATCACAGTAGCCATGATCTCTCAACCTGTCAACCCTGATATCCTCTGCTATGCCCAGTTTTACAACCTATTCAAAGCAGCCTCTTTCTCCACCCGGTCTGCATCTTCCACCATTTGCAGCTTCCCTTTTCAATTCGCCATCACATGGCTTTTAACTGCTATTGAAGGATCCTAGGTAAGGGTCTTTCCTTAATTTGCTAAGGTGTTTCCTTGCTCTAGGAGGGACCACCAAGAAACATCTTCCTTCTTTGGTGGTGAGTGTAAACAACGGTACATACAGCAGACAGTAATAAGAATTTCTCAGTGTCCTCTAAATGTACTCCTTGCTCACTGCGAGCCACCTCCCACTTGTCCAAGTTGTGTGCTAATTTCTCCCCTCTAAATTAGGCCAACCTCACTGTTTTTCTTTGATTCACGAGTCAACCCTGACTCCGCTGGGCCATGATCTCCTCACCTCTAAAGTATCAATGTGTTCAGTCTACTACAAATGACCCATTATATCAGTTATAAAATGGGTCACAATGAGCCGATCCGTGCCACTTGCTTCTCTTGAACGTGATGACCCAATGTACCTTCTGCTACTTGCCCTCTCAACCCTCAGTTATACTGACGCTTACTCTGGTTTTATGTGGACTCACTTCCCCTGCATCCTCCTCTGTCATATCCTGCTGATTACTTTTTTCAGCATCATTCCGGGAAAGGTCTGGCCAATCTGAGAAGCCTCGCCCCCTCAAGTTTCTGCTCTTCTGGCTTTCTGGTCATTTTTCTAGTCTTTGGTTAGCTCTTCATCGTGGTGCCCTGGTTAAACCTTGCCTCTTCAGAGCGCTGTCTCTATTCTCTTCCATGCAACTTCGCATCTTTATCTTTCAGAACACTCTTCATCCTTGCTCTGACTTGACAATGGCTTTCTTTGGTCATTCATGTGCCTCATCCTCACAGGGTATAACAATTCTGCGGACAACAGGGTATCCACTGCTCATGCTGTTGACATTCCATTCATGCAGTCTGATAATTGGACCATCTTACCTTACCGCCTCACCTTTCCTGCCTTGCCCACTGGACAAAAAATCCAGTCTTGCCTTTGAACATCTATTGTGCAATCGATGCTTGCACCATTTTGTTTTCTGTGGCTTTCATTTGATTATTGTTTTGCGGATCCCCACAATACACTGCAGCCGAGTTTGCAGTGTTCCTCCCTTCCCACTTTACTCCTTGTTTGCTCTCTGCTCTCTCCCCTGGAATCTACATCATTTTCAGACCTATGCTGCTCACTTCCTCCTCAATGTGTGTACCCAAAGAACCATGAAGCAGCTGTGGTAACTAGGTGGTGGAGTAGGCCCAACAGAAAACACTCTCTGTGCAGACAGTCAGGAGGGTGGTGTGCCATTCTTTGTGTGTCTAACATGATTCAAAGAGCTCTAACAAGGTCTGAGAACACCAGTCAAGGGCCGGCGCAAGGCATGGGCAGCGTGGGCAGCTGCCCAGGGCCTCGCACTCGGCCTACGAGCATGGGGCCCCGCACAAGTGTAGCACACCACCAGCCTTCATATAACCCTGCCGATCCAATTGAAAGAAAGGTGTCTCGTAACAATTGGGCCCATGGAAGAAGGCCCCCCTCCCTGGGCCTCTCAGGGAGGGTGTGGGAAGGCCTAGAGGAGGGGGACACTACCTCTTCTCCCAGTTGCAACGAAACACATTTTGCAGGTGTGTCCTGCAATTAGGCCTCCTGCCCGGCTGCCCATTCAGAGACACTGTGGGAGGCCCTTTGTCCAGCACTTTAGCGCCCTCACAGTTTTAACTTTCAGCCCACAATCAATTCTCACATCTTTAGCCTGATATGAGCTGTGAAAGAGGTGCTTGTAGGAGGCTGAGAGGGGGAGCTGTGGCCCAAGAGAAGTCTACACAAAGCAGCTTCCGTGTCCTGAGGGTGTCACATATATAAATTAGAGGGGCATCGCTTATTTCCCTTCCCCAGGGCCCCATAAATCTTAGAACCGGCCCTGCCCCAGTCTATGAATGTGCAAGAATAGGCTTCCGCTGACTTTGTATCCAGGTTTGTCTGGAAAAGTTGGTCAGCGAGAAGAGATTCAGACAGAATGAATCATGCCTGCCCTGTAATTATGAACATCATTTAGGCGGTTGCAGTGGTAGCAGTTGCTCCACAGGGTTTGCCATTTAGCAACTCGTGCTACCTCGCACACCAACACCATCCATGAGATCACCAAGCATGCGCAGAAGTACACATAAAATATATGCACATCAACTCAGTGACAGCCACCATCACCACTCAAACCACAACCATTTTACTTTACATTAGTTCACATACAGACACACACACACACACATTCTTATATATATATGTAAGACCTTCCGACTCACACAGTGCCATTTTATGTGACACGACATTGATACTCTTCACACACTCACCCGGTGAGGCGCATACAATTTGCTGGCAACCCCTGCAGCCAACAGGTTTCCAGATAACTGTTTGGATGCTCTGTGCAGCCACTGCTCATTCCTGGGTGTGAACCTTCCCCAGGACATTGGCAGCAGCCTCAGAAGCTTTGTTTTTTAGGTGTTAGGAGGAGCTACTGTGAACTTAAAGTGCCTCAGACAATGTTCGACATAAAGCCCTATCCCTGCCAAGGCCCGGCCCCACTCCCCACACAATTAGACATTTTTGCAAGTAGGATTTTTGCAAGTTGTCAGGTCTGAAATGTGTGTAAATATATTTCAAGTACCTTACAACCCTGCTTATCTCCGAACTCTAATAACCCCTTACTATCCGTTGATTCTATGGTTCACTGAACCCTAAAACACGTACTACCCTAAAAAACCTTGTTACTTCTTAACATTCCCCTCCCTTGAACACCAAAAAACCCTTACTGCCTTTTACCACTACCACTCCTTGAGCCTTAAAAACCCCATACTGTCGATCTACCGGTCCCTGAACCATAGGTACTACTTACTCGCTCTTAATGCTACTCTTACCTGAACCCTAAATAACACGCACTACCCTGAAACACTACCCGTCCCTGAACTCTAAAACCCTTTAATAACCCTAAACACCACACATCCATGAACCATAAAATCCCTTACTACCCCTAAACACCATACATCTCTAAACCCCGAAAGCCCCTTACTACCCCTATGCACCTTAAAAAACGCTACCTCTACAACTGTGTTGTACATGTAATATGTTTTAATTTACCTCATTATACATTACTTCATTATAGTGTAAATTTGTTGTAAACATCTCATTTGTAATTGTAACGCATTGTAGCAGATGCGTCAGAATGGGTGTAATACCCTGCTCTCAAAGGCAAAGGTGTAGCATATCACAGTTCTAGGAACCATGTTCACTTTCAAGAGTTCCAAATCCTGGTGCATAAACCAGTAGCGGCTGGTCCCTGCACTCAGTGTCAGGCGGAGGGAGGGGAGGGGAGGGGGGCTAAGACTGCTGCAAAAAAACAAATAACAAAATGTAAAAAGTAAACAGGTGCATCCGCGGCGGGCAGCCCGACAGGCCGCACGGGGGAGGAAAGCCCTGTGGCTGGCGGCGGCGATTACCGACTGCGGCAGTGCGCCTCACGTAAAGATGGGGGGCAGAGGCCCATGCGCAAACACCCAGGGCAAGCTAGACAAATATGCCTACTCTAAAGAATCACAGGCTCCAGCGGACCGGAAAGAATCGCACGATAAAGCGGCGAACCAAGAAGGAGCGGCCAAGGTGACGCTCGATGACATTATGACAGCGCTCACTCAGGTGCAATCCATGGTTGGCACCATTTCCACTGATGTGTCTTTCCTAAGGGCTGATTTCCAGAAAATGACGGCGCGAGTCACGGAGGTGGAACAAACGACTAAATCCCTGGTTGGTGATACGGCCGCATTGCTTCAGAGAGTTAACCACCTGGAGGCCGAGAATAAAATAATGGCGACGAAGCTGGATGACCAGGAGGGGCGCTCCCGCCGCAATAACGTCCGAATCACGGGCCTTCCTGAGAGTAAAGGGGTCCAGGCCATGGACCTGTATGTTGAAGAACTCATCAAGACAAGACTCCAACCTAGGGGGCTGTCCACATTCTTCTCGGTTGAAAGGGCGCACAGGGTGCAGAGCGGCAGGCCTAGGCCCGGGGGCGCCCCCCAGGACTGTGTTGGCCCGAATCTTTAATTTCCGCGACCGCGATGTCATACTGCAGACAGCGAGAGTGGCCCCGCCACTTCGAGTTCATAACTCGGTGATTTCCTTCTTTCCGGACTTTACGGATGCAGTCACCAAACGCCGTAGAAGCTTCCTGGAGATAAAAAAGGATCTTCGGCGTAGAGAAATTACTTACTCAATGCTGTTTCCAGCGAGGTTGCGAGTCATAGCTGATGGTAAAACTTGGTTTTTTGATCATCCGGAGGAGGCCCGGGAATGGCTCGATGGCTGGCGGCAGGTAGAAGGACGCGGGCGGCCGGAGAGACGCCACCAGCAGCGACGGGCGGAGGGAGGCCCCGAAGATCGTGGACAGGCGCAGGAAGGAGACTCCGCGCACAGGTCAGAAACGGAGGAATAAGAAACGGACCTGTGGCCCTTGCAGGCCGGCAGAAACAAAGACGAAGGGCAATGGTGGGGTGGTCTCACCCGTGCCGTCAGACGCTGCAGGATTCCTGTGGTCTTCTGGGGTTGCTGAGCAGATGGGCGTGGATCCACTGGTGCAGGGTCTATGCTGCTGGTGAAACAAGGTCTAACAGAACAATGGTCCTCAGGAAGGGGATGGACTAAGTTGCTTCCCCGGACTTCTCACCCCGACACGCAAGTACTGTTATTGGGATTGGTATGGAGCGCTCCGCAATGTTGGGATGGCGGGTAGTTCTAAGTCTGTCTAGCAGGGAGGCAGGGTGAGGGGTGGAGGGTAGGTTTTGTGGTTATGGTTTTGTTTTTTTTGCTCAGGTTTTGTATATAGGCACTTGGGTACGACAGATCCTCAGACGGGGAGGGTGGGGACTCGGCACATACTCCTCCGCCCCACTGATTGCGTGTTTCAACGTTCATGGCGGTATCACACTTACAGCCGGTTGAGCAGGGGCAGATGCCTGACTCACAGATGAAGTCCCTAACACTAGTTACGTGGAATGTATACGGCCTCGGGGACAAAATTAAAAGGGGTCTGGTGTTGCAGAGTCTTAAGCGAAGTTCCCCGGCCGTGGTCCTGCTGCAGGAGACACACCTCACTGGGAATACATGTCGGGCACTAGACAGGTGGGGGTTCAAGATGGTGTCCCACTCAGAGTTCACATCCGGGTCCAGGGGGGTGGGTATCTTGGTACGCAAACAATCACCAATATTAATTCATAAAACAAAGATAGACGCAGGTGGTCGCTTTGCGGCTCTGGTAGGACAAGGGGAGGGACACCCTATCAACATAGTTTCCGTTTATATTCCCCCAGCCGTGGTCCTGCTGCAGGAGACACACCTCACTGGGAATACATGTCGGGCACTAGACAGGTGGGGGTTCAAGATGGTGGCCCACTCAGAGTTCACATCCGGGTCCAGGGGGTGGGTATCTTGGTACGCAAACAATCACCAATAATAATTCATAAAACAAAGATAGACGCAGGTGGTCACTTTGTGGCTCTGGTAGGACAATGGGAGGGACACCCTATCAACATAGTTTCCGTTTATATTTCCCCGGCGTTACAGGCAGTTGCGCTTCAGGCCCTGAGTGACTTTCTCCTGGATCTCCCGGAGGGAGAACTCTTGATCGGGGGAGACTTTAATGACGTAGTGGATGGGGCCATGGACCGGCACCCTGTGAGGGAACGGGTGGCAGGGGTGTCACGTCTCGCGGGTTTTTTGGAGGTGCTGGGGCTCGTAGATGTCTGGTGACGTCGACATCCCATGGCGCGCCAATTTACTTTTCAATCCACGGTGCATAATAGCTTGTCGAGAATAGACTACTTTATTGCCTCTTCGGAGAGCCTCAAGCATGTAGACACAGTTGACATTCGGCCTAGGGGTATCTAAGACCACTCGCCAGTTGTCTTGACGTATTGCCAGGGGGGGACGACAGCTCGTCTTCCCCATATTCCCTGGACACTTGCGAGTTCCCAAGATCATCTATACGCACCTCGACACAACAATACTTCCATGACAATGCCGGATCGGTCCAGTCCCCGTCCACCCTCTGGGAGGCCTATAAGACCGTACTCAGAGGACAAGCCATCTCTTCTATTGCAGGCTATAAGCGAGAACAACAGCAGGAACTCACTGCTTTAGAATCAGAGCTCCAGAGGGCTGACGCTCTGCACTCACCAGACCCGACTCCCGACACGGCCCGCAGCCTGCGCTTCCACCAGCAGCTACATAGGGAACACTTGAGAGGGGCGACTGCACTCAGACTCTCAGCGACGAGACACAAGGTATACGAGTCCGGCGATAAAGCGGAGAAACTCCTCGCCTGGCTCGACAAAAGGGAGCGAGACAGAAAGTGGATAGCGCAGCTGAGAATGACCGATAACTCCATGGAAACTGACCCGCGGGCCATAATACACAGGCTAGCGCAGCACTTCCAACAGGTGTACACATCGTTGTCGAGGATGTCAATGGAGGAGGCAATGACCTATATCAAGGATATCGCAATGCCTAAGCTCGCGCCAGAAACGGCCCTCACGCTAGAGGACGGATCTGACGGCCGATGAGTTGCAGGTGGCGATTGGCTCCCTACAATCTGGGAAGGCACTCGGTCCTAACGGAATCCCCGTAGAACTTTATAAAAGGTTAGCGGGGACATTGGCCCCGCACCTGCTCCGTATGTACTGTGACAGTCTGGCGACAGGAGAACTCCCACAGGATCAACGCGTAGCCACAATAGTGGCGATCCCAAAACCTGGGATGCACCCGGAAGACTGTACCTCCTACCGCCCCATTTCCTTAATCAATGCTGAAGCTAAAATATTAGCAAAGGTCCTTGCGATACGGCTTACCCCACATCTCACAACTCTGGTTCACCCGGACCAGTCGGGGTTTATGCCTAGTAGAAACACGGCACTAAATCTGAGGCGGCTACACGGAGTGATGGCCCGTGTACCTTATCTTCAGGAGCCAGCAGTTATCCTGTCCCCGGACGCCCGTATGGCATTCGATATGGTGGAATGGCCATTCCTGTTTGCGGTCCTGACACACTTGGGGTTCGGCCCCAAATTCTGTGCATAGGTGCGCCTCCTCTACACAAAGCCGCTGGCCCACGTGACAGCTAATGGGCATATATCAAATGACTTCCCACTGTCCCGGGGCACGCGCCAGGGCTGCCCACTATCACCATTATTGTTTGCGCTGGTGCTGGAACCTTTGGCGGCATGGATCAAGTGGGAGCCCATGATCCGTGGCCTGCGCTGGACAGCAGACTGGGAGGATCGCATATCGCTGTATGCGGATGACGTACTGCTTTATTTGTCGTCACCCAGACGATCCATCCTGGTACTCCTTAATATATGTGATCAGTTTGGTCGTGTGTCAGGCTACACTATCAATTGGTCCACATCAGTCCTCTTTCTGCTCCGGGGTCCACCGCCGCTGCTTCCAAAGGACTGTCTACTGCAGATCTCGGTGGACGCGTTCCGTTATTTGGGCATTTACATTACGGCGGACCCGGACAAATTCTTTCAAAAAAATCTCAGGCCTCCCCTGGAACGTTTAAAAAGAGATGCCGCCCATTGGAGGACGCTCCCCCTAACACTATTGGGGAAGGCAGCGCTTTTTAAGATGATGGCGCTGCCTCGGTTTCTATATGCACTCGAAAATACACCATACTCCGTGCCAACCGCCTATTTTAAACACATCGTGGCTCAGGTCTCTGGGCTACTGTGGGGGAACAAGCCTGCGCGCATTGCACAGCGCAAACTCACCAAAGGGTGGTACGATGGGGGCATCGCACTGCCGGACATACAATTGTATTACTGGGCGGCGCACTTGAAAGTCATCAATAAATGGGTTCATGCTTCACAGACAAATCCCGCTTATATGGCAGATAGACATGGGCTCGGGGAGGGAGGTATGATGTCCGTGCTCTATAACAAGAAACACACGCCGGCACTACTCGGGCCAACAGGGCAGACGGTCAGCATATGGCATGAAGCGCATGCTAAAATGGGATGGACTGGAAAGATAACCCAGCTTACCCCTCTGTGGGTAACGCAGCGGCTAGGTGGCTTGAGACACTGCAAGGGCTTTGACAAGTGGGACGCAATTGGAATATCGACGGTGGGCGATATGTGGCACAAGGGAGGAATCGCCACGTTTGAGCACCTCCGGGCGCAATATGACCTGGCGCCCTCTGAAAGCTTCAGATACTTGCAGATCAGACATGCGCTGTATGCGGCCCTACCACCCGGCACTAAGGTCCCTGAGGCCACCCCCCTAGAGGATAGGCTGTTGACAGAATGCATGTATAGGCGGGCCACCTCTTTTACATACCGAAAGTTAATGAACAATTTACCAGACCCCCACGTGGCACTCAGGGGAAAATGGTCCCAAGATGTCAGTGAATTTGATGACTCTGAATGGCGGGAGGCACTGGCCTCACCGCGGGAGGGGGGATACCGTCAAGACTTAAATTGGTGCAACTTAAAATTTTGCATAGAACTTACTACACCAGATATCTCCTTCACACAATAGGGTCGGCACCACACCCGTACTGTCTGAGGCACTGTGGGGAGGAAGGTACCTTTTTTCATACTCTGTGGGAATGTCCCAAAATAACGGAATATTGGGTGCAAGTGATGAGGACCATATCACAGACGGTGGATGTGTCGTTGGCTCCCGAACCCAGGAGATGGATACTAAATATGTGGGAGCCGAATGATCTTACACGTCCAGCACAGGAATGGGCAACAATGGGGATAATGGTGGCGAAGCACAATATTGCGCAAAAATGGGGTGCGAGAGAGACACCGTCGCTTACCGCCTGGTGTGGAGATCTTGATGTTGCCATGGTGGCCGAAAAAACAGTGTTTATCAACCGTGGCTGCCCGAGGAAATGGAACAAGATATGGGGGCCCTGGAATAAATACAGGGGATACATTTGTGAACCACCAGACATAAGGGCGGAGGGGGACTCAGATACTGAAAACGAGGAGGAACTGGAATTGTAATGGGGGGAGGGTTGTCTTTTGTCGGGGCATTTGTGAAGCTCGAGCGCCAAGTAACACAACATCCAACATGAAAAATGTAATGTCTAGAAATATATGGATAATGTACCTAATTTGTTTGTGCCTTAAATGCAAATATAATACAAAGTTTAATAAAAAAAAAAAATAAATAAAAACTAACTTGCCTGTCCATCCTGCTGCATTGCTGCATTGCCGCTCTACTTCGCATCACAGGCACAGACTCTCAGAACCCCCTTCAGCTAATCCTGTCGCTGCTCTCATTCATGAGAGCAGCTTCAGGATTGGGCTGAGTGCCGAGGATTGGCTCTTCCAGGGAGACTGGCAGCCTGCGACTGCTTTTCCCAACCCAGCAATGCAGCTGGAGAGAGCTTCAGTGCGCATGGCGCTTTGGCCGGCCTCAGACGGCTAGCCAAACTGTCATGCGCACTGATCACAGTGCCCACCACTCTTCCTCCGTGACTATCCCCCCTCCCCACGATAGGCCTGCCCCCAAGATTCGCTCGGGAGGGAAAAATAAAATGATAATAATCCTGGTTTGTTATCATTTTATATTTAATTTTTTTCCGCTGCTGTTAGGGAGGATGAAGTTCCTCCGCCATAGCAGAGGAGCCGCCACTGGTATGAACAGAAAACTGCAGGCTGTACAGAGGCTAAGAATGAAACAAGCGATATGAACACCAAACCTTGTCCACTTCAGCAACCTCTTATTTGGTGCAGAAGGACATGGGGAGGAAGAAACTGTGGGTTCTCAAGCCTCTGCTATATGAAAGGGAAAATTGAAAAGCTTGTTCAATTAAATAGGATGGCACCCATCTCGCTAAAGCTTCCACTGTGCCATGTTGTGTAGCATGAAAAGAAGAATGCTGACCTTGCATGTCTATCCTCCCTCCATACATGGGGTTCCTGGCAGTGCTGAGAGCCTTGTGAACCACAGTACTGAGATAGGAACCATCACTGACTGAGCTGTCTCCTTCCTGAGTCTCATCAGCTTCCCTCGTCGTTCTCAAGGCCTCTGGTTCTTCTACGGTGAAGGGGCCCAAACCTAAGAACAGGGATTGGGGCCAGTAGAGCATTATGATACCACATTGTGCAGGTAAAGCTAAACCTGTGCATGTGGGGGGCGTATTCAGTATTTGAGACCTACCTTTGTATGGTGGTGCACTTTGCATTTCCAGGCTATATCTGTCCACGCATGGACTGCCCTGACTTTGCATTTGAGACAAACTGTGTGCATGTAGATTTGACACTAAGTGTTGGAACTTACCTGTACAAGAGGACACTACATGGATAGTTGAGGCCTTACTTATGCAAATGAAGTTGAACTGGTCAATTGAGTCTATATATGAACATGGCAGGTGACATTTGGGGGTTAAGGATGTGCACAACCTGGGTGCGCTGGTCACTTAAGTCTAAGCCTGGACATGGTGGTGAGGCACCAGGCAGTGAGGCCAGTTCTGCCCATGTGGAATCTACAAGGGGCAGTGAAGGACTTATCAGTGGAGGTGCATGCTACACTGTGCATTTGAGTCACATGTATCTCTACTTGGGAAGGCTCTAATGGGTATTTAAAGGTAACCTATGCATTGGAAGAGTGCACTTACAAGTTGAGGCTCATCCGAGCCAACGCTGTGCATGCAGGATACACCTGTACACGAAGAGTTGGTACCGGTCAATTTAGGCTAGCCCTGTGCGTGGTAGGCTTCTGTAGGCTTTGAAGTCTGCACATGGCCATACATGGCAATGGTACACTGCGCATTTCGTTATACACATAGGCATTTCCAGGCTGCGCTGGGAGTTTATAGTTAAACCTACACATGATTAGGTTCTACTTGTAATTTGAATAAAACCTTTTGATGGTGAGTATGCGTTATCAATTTGAAACCATACACACACAAAGAATCTGCAAAGGTTATATTAGACCATACACATGCATGGTGAGGCTGCAACAGGCATTTGAAGTTAAGCCCACGTGTGTGAAAACTGCACAGGCACTTGAAATTGAAGCTTCACATGGAAAGACAATGGTGGATGTCTGAGGCACTTTCCGTTCATGAAGAGACAGCACCAGACACTCAGGACCATGGCTGTAGTACAACAATTTGTATTGAGGGGCACATCGACTGTACTTTCACGCAACGCAGGGCAGCAAGCACAGTCACCTGTAAAGTGCTCTGTTACCCTCATGGGTCATGTTCACGCTATATAAAACTTTGTTGATAAATAAATACTGTGGTGCGTTTTGTGAAAGAGAGAGAGCAGAAATGCTCCATATTTACAATGATATGGAGCATTTCTGCTCTCTCTTTATGCTGGTGCACTGCGGCAGCCTAGCGCCAACACAGGCAACCTTGCACCTTTGCAAGGTTGACTGCGCTACAGGCAAGTTTGCTTTTGTGCAGTAAGGCACACCGTCCTGCACAAAACAATCCTCTGAGGCATTTTCCTCTTTCTATGCATGCCGCAGGATGCAGCACACCTAAAAAGAGGAAAATGCGAGGAGAAATAAACATATTTCTCCTCGCTTACCCACACTTGGGAAGGTGTTGCATTTTGACGCATTCACAGGTTTTCAAGCATTTGTAAATCTGGGAATACGCAAAACCATGGATGGAGGCATGGCAATGCCCATGCTCCACCCATGGAGCCCCCCCCCAAGTTGAAATGTAGTGGAACACAGCTCAAACAGCTACCCTTTGTTACATTTCTTTACAAAGCAACAGCAATGCAAAGGCTTCATTAATATGGGCCCCAGTATTTGAGGCTATATATGTGCATGTTGGGGCAAAATTGGACATTAAATATAACTCTGCATGGGAAGACCGCACTGCCAATATGCAGACGCTGCAAATGGATGGCTGTACTCCACACTGCAGGTTATACCTCCACATGGGAAGGCTGCAACCTTCTATGGGAGGAGGAATTACAGCTTCAGGTCAATCCCGATCATGTGCGTGCCAGACAGAGGGACCAGGTTAGTCCATCTGAAAGATATACATTCAAAGACTAGCGCAAAGAGTCTGTTTGAGGTGGAAGGGACCATGAGGAGCAGGAAGAGCATCCCCGATGGCGGTCGATGATGTGCGAAGAGCATGCCGGGCGTCGCAAACAGTTGTTGCTGTTGCATGAAGATCATGCTGGAACTTCGCTTTGAAGGTCCCCATGAGCTGGTAGTGCTGCAACACATAGTGCAAACCTCGCAATGCCTGGCATCGCAGGGGGTAAACATGGCACAAAGAGTTGAATTTGTGGGTACGTACTTTGCATTGGCGGGAGGCGCTGAAGGCAAGATCTTGGCTTGAATGGGACCTTTCCCACACTCATAGAACCCAAAACGTCATGATTACTCCTTTTCTTTGGAGCGGATCTCAACTGTTGCCAGACCAAGGGTCCAGGACCTGACGGGCACCTCTTGAGCACCAGGAACTCACTCCAGCAGAGCCCAGCAGGGCTCAGGCAGGTCTAGTAGCATGTCCAGTTGCACGTCCAGGCAGCAGATCAGCTGGGCAGTTGCAGGGTGCCTCTGGAGATTGTTTTGTCCCTGTAGCTCAAAACTGGAGGTTAGTCAGCTGACCCCTGGAGTCACTTTAGCCTGGGATGTAGGGTGCAGCTCCAATCTTCTTTCTCAGCAAACAGGGCAACAGGCAGCAGAGTGGCAGTGCCTCTGGCAGCAAAGCAGCACAGCTGCCCATCTTCTGTAGTATCCACAGGTCCAGGAGTGTACTGAAGAGTTGGTGTCTGAGGTCACATATTTATAACTGGTGCCGTCTTTAAAGTGGTAGGAACTTCCAGAGGATTCCTTTTGAAGTGCTCAGGTTACCTGGCTCCCCCGCCGCAACTCCAGACTAACTACAGGGGCTATGCAATCTTTTGTGTGAAGGCAGGACACAGCCTATTCAGGTGTAAGTGGGGCTGTGCCTAACTCCGCCCTCCCATCCTGCCAGTGATGCCCCATCCAGGCACACCTATGCTCTCTATTGTGTGTGGCTGTCTAGGAAGAATACACAAAGACCAACTGCCAACTACATCCTGCCATGTGATCCACAGGCACTAAATGGATAGGCAGCAAAATGCTAACTTTCTGAAAGTGGTATTTGCAAAAATTCTGACTTCACATTACAATTCCAAAGACACCAAACATGAATTGGTTACCTGTTCCATTTGGCGGTTACAGCTTTTTAAATGTAACAATGTACCCCAATGCTATTATATGGGAGAAGCAGTCTTTGCAGTATTGAAAAACAAATGTAAGAGTTTTTCACTACCAGGACATGTAGAACTTAAAATTATGTGTCCTGCTACTTAAACACATTGCACCCTGGGTTGAGTCTGAGAGTCCAATATTTATATTGGGGGCCCACTTTGAAGTAGGGAAAGCTTCTAAATTATGCCCATTAAAGTCCTTAACGTGTCATGCCTCCTCTGTCCTGCCACCAAGCTGGCTGCATGAACAATGCAGTGGTGACAAGTCCTTTGTGTTTAGGCAGGGCACAGCCTATTCAGTAGCAAGTGGGGCTGTTATCAGCTCCACCCCCCATCCTGCCAATGGATGCCAGTTTGTGGGAGGAATAAACAGTCCAACTGCCAAATACGCCTAGTCATGTGAACCGGGAACAGGCTGCAGGCACCAAATGTGTTTTAAATTGTAACTTAAAATGCAACTTTACCACTAAAGAGGTTTCTTGGTCACAACTTCTCAAACAGCAAACATGAATTGTTTGCTTGTTCCTAATCAAAAGTTAGCACTTATTAAAAGTAATAAGGCAACCAAATGTTATCCTACGGGAGAGGTAGGCCTTGCAGTAGTGATTAGCAAATGTAACAGGTTTCACTACCAGGACATGTAAAAGTATTGTCAGACTTCTAAAAACACTGCATCCTGCCCAATGGGCTGTTTAGGGCCTACGCGAGTGGTGACTTTAATGTATCCAAAACTGAAGGTTTAGGCTTGGCAAAAGATTTGTTTTGCCATGTCGAAATGGCAGTTTAAAACGGCACACAAAAGCTGAAATGGCAGGCCTGAGACATGTTTAGAAGGCTACTTAAGTAGGTGGCACAATCAGTCCTGCAGTCCCACCAGTAGTATATGATTTACAGGCCCTGGCTACATGGTGTACCACTTTACTAGGGGCGTACAAGTTAATAAAATGTGTCAAGTGGGTATAAACCCATTCACTATGTTTATGAGAGAGAGCACAAGCACTTTAGCACTGGTTAGTAGTGGTAAAGTGTGCAGACTCCTAACAGCCAACAAAAACAGCTTCAGAAACAGGAGAGAGAAGGCACAAAGTTTAGGGGTGACCCTGTATAAAGTGTTAAGTCAGACAGAAACCTTCATCAAATAGATTGCCATTCAGAGGCAGTTATATTTTTGGTGCTTTATAAATGCCTTTACTGCTGCTAGTACCTTCAGCAGGAGCTGACAGAGAGGGCTACAATTGTAAAGTAGTTTCTCATTTAGGTCTATCATTCACTTGTGTGGAGGCAGACGATACACCGAAACTGCCAATAGCTCTAGGTGAGCAATACACATTCTACTAGGATGCACCAAGGCGTGATTAACAAAGCCATTAACTGGAAGAAGCTGGTTAAAGAAAGCCAATATTTGAAAGGGGTGGACCAAAAGTCCACTCTGTGTATATTGTAAGCAATAGGTCTGTTTGACAATTGCACTGTCAAATTCCAGACCTAAAAATATGGAACGAAATTTGGCGCCACATAGACACAGAATAATAAAAACCATCTGAGATGTTGAGAGTAAAACATACTGCCTGATTTTTTTTACAGAATTATAAGACCATATTTCTAAAAAGAAAGTAAAATTGTAGGGAGAGGGTGAATAAATACAGCATGCTCTAGTGGAGTAAGACTATAAACAGATCATTAATATATAGGTAAGGTTAGGATTACCTAGTACATCTGGAGAACAAGCATGTGCAATGCAATAGGTCTCGCAGTTATGAGAGTTTCAGCTATTGGCATTGTAAATAACAATGCCTTTTATTTATGTTTTTAAAACAAAAACAAAAATAAAAGGCATTATTATTTGCAATGTCAATAGCTCAAACTCGCGTAAAGGAGAGACCTATTGCATTGCAAATGCTTGTTTGTCTTATCAAGTGACAAGCAGTGGATGTAGAGCGGAGGTGCAGAGTTCCTGCTCTGATACATTTGCCACGTGTGATTTCCTATGCCAGCTTTCAGCCCAGGAACAACTCTGACAAAATGATTTATCACTTGTCCATAAATTGTTGCATTTGTATCCATATGGTATTTGGGATGGAAATAAAATTCACATATACACCGACAGGCTGCTGCATAGCACATCAATCACTCAATGAATGATGTTAGGTGCAGCTTGCTTCTCCTTTTTCTGACAATTGTTTGAGAATCATCTTGGTGAGGCCATGTCAGTCACCAACCTTTGGGACCTAGCCACCTAGCTCTTAGCTACTCTTGATTCTGCACAGTCGTGAAAATTGTGCACACAAACATACTGTTGCCACATATATAGAAAAATAATAAGAGGGAACATTAAGTGGCATTGTTCCTCCATCTTTCCTGGTTGCTTATAAGGAGGTAGCCGATAAGGTAGGCTTTACTACTTTGGATGAATTTTACAGCATCATGTCGTAGTTTCAATATGTCTGTAGGAAAAGCAGTGTGAGTACATTTTAAGATCTCAATTTACAGCATAGCTGTGGTAGTTTAGGCCAAAGGAGAAATCCAGGACTAATAATGAAGCAAGTCTATCTTCACAGAACTACTGCTGAGAAATCAAAACCACCAGATTAACCTCTGGACAGCAGGTCGAAAGTATCACTTTGGTTTGGTGCGGGGTAGGGGTGGGGTGCTTGAGAATGAATAGACAGGGTCATACTTCATTATATAAAAGGTCAAGGAGCTGAAATATTTGGTGATCTGAAAACCTCAATCTAACCCAAGGATGGCCCATGTGAAGCACATAATCCCAAGCGACACTAAGTCACGGCTGTCCGTATTAGTCCTGAGAGCTGAAATGGAAGGGCAAGAACTTGTGAAATCGTTAGTGTGAAGATTTGACATTGGAAAAATGCATCCCCACACTGCTTAGTGGCTGATGTGCTAGTTTTCATTCTGCCACCAGGTGGCAGCAGTTACACTAAAAATAATATAACAAGAAAATACTTTGTGCATAGTAATGAAAATCAATTCATAGTTCACAAAACATTTTAGTTATGCTAAAACAAAGTAATGCTAGGATTTTTCAGGAGTACTGTCTACTGGTCTGTAGAGTTTAAGTAAAGGAGGAACACAATCAGTCCGAAATTGAAGATGCTCAAACGACGCGAGCCGACGCGAGCCGTACACGTGCACATCGCCTGTCCGGGGGCGTGCACTAGGAAAGTGAAAGTGCCGCATGCGTGCATTATGCTAAAACGACGGGAGCCATACACGTGCACATTGCCTGTCTGGCCATGCGTGCACATCTCCTGTCCCCCTTCGGAAGCAAAACCCATGACAATAGATCGCGCCAAGGCGTGTAGCGCATGCGCTGCATCGCTAGGCGAGACCTAAAAAGAAGACAGTTGATCTAAAGTAAGCCTAAAATGAGGGACCCGCATTGGGCGTGTTGTGTTTTTATTAGTAACATAAAAGTAAACCAGTTTCCATCAACTTCTACACTTTTTTGTCTTCGTATGTAGGGTAATTTTACTGCATTATAGAGGTGAGTGACTTTGTTAGCTTTTACTCTATTGAAGATTTACTTCTATATTTCATGTATTGACAATCTAATAGCTATCAGCATGTTAACTTCATTGTAGAGTTTGCTTAGCCACTGGACTCAGAGCCAAGATAAGTGAAGAGAAGGTATTCTAGTACATTCTGTCATTGGATTGCTGAGATAGCCCTCATCCAACTCAGAACCTCCATCCATAAATTCTGGATCACTGGGTGAGATCACCAAAATAGAATGTTCCCACTTAACTCTCTAATATCTGTTTGTGGCAGAGTACCATGGTATGTTATGTAACGTTAGCCAGTTAAATATCATAAAGTCTGCTATTGAACTTGTAGCACTTTCGGCTCTGTACTTGGATGTACGCTCTTTAAGGGACATTTTGGAAGCTTATGGGTGAATGAAGAGAAAGGAATTGGCAGATGTGTTGCAGAATATATAAAGCCGAGAAGATTCCCACACAATCTTCTATGGCCTGCGATCCATCCAAAAGTTGGGTCTCTACTTGTGTAAAAGGTTCACTCGACAACTTGGCTCTCATAGAAGGAAGATTCGGGTTTGTAGAGCATTTTAGAAGGACTTAAATGTAATGAACTTCTTGAAATGTGCCTGCTGTGTCCCAAAACAACTAATGGTGCTGGTCTGTGAGGAAACAACTTGGACCACATTTATCAAGCCTTTCTGTAGGTGCAGAGTCATAAAAAGTGATACACACTGAAACAAAGGGGCACATGTACAAAGGTGTCACACAGTGCAGCAACTTTAAGCTACTCTGCGTTGTGTGAGAGAAAGAAAGAAGGAAACTGCCATATCTGTTAAGCTATGGCACTTTCCTACACTCTCCCTAGTCCTGGCACACTATTAGGCTGCCTAGCGCCACATAACACACCTTTGCATCACAGTGAAAAGGTATCTACAGCATAGGTTTTGAACATGGAGTGTACCCTTCCACTACAAACTACTATACCTAGGCAAACTTTAAAACGTTTCCCATTTTGGATGTGTGCAGCATACATGCAAATCTCTGGAATGCTGAGAATCTCTTATCAATTGAAGCCCCTCTACAGTGCACCTCCATTGCACTGGCAGTCATCTCCTCAAACTTAAAAGCAATGCCTCTTGGTCTGTTGTGTAGCTCCGACTAATATGTAGGACCTGCACATTTGTTAGACAACAAACTTTAGGTGAGGTGCCTAGACTGATTCCGGGCACCGCCGCAGGATATGTTGGCCTAGAGGCCAGCTAGCTCACAATGACACTGTAAGCCCCCTAACCTTACCAGGGAGTGAATGGTTTCTGGCAACCACTGAACATGACAACCCTGATCCCTCAGGGATCGTGGAAACAGATCGGAACCTTTTGCTCAGTCACTCGTGCTTACTAGTGCTCACAGAAATATACAGAATACAGAGTGGGACGTTTTTAATATATTTATTGAACCAACGGTATTCTTGTATAGAATACATGTGCTGCAATATTCAGTAGACAGAAGCAGATGAAAGTGATTACAAGCACTAAAAGAGTAAATGGTAGATGCAGTTCTACCATGGTGCTTAAACAGTGTATATAAACAGGAATATAAACAAGGCAGTGATCAGTCATACTCCTACTATGCAAACCCTACTCTGTGTGTACCTAGAGTGTGTGTAGGTGTGTACCCAAGATTCCCCCAAGGGTCGATCCAACCCCATTACCTGGTGGGAGAGAATGTAGGAGCCTGACTTGGTCACGATCTGGACACCCCTAATGGAGATGTCAGACCACTGCGTGGTGAAGTCTCAGAATGCAGGGACCCTCGGTGTAAGCTGAAGTGCCTCCTCTGATAATCTTTTGGGATGTTCTTGATTTATAATAGAAAGCAGCCTTGTGATGTGCCTACAGATTAGTGATGTTATGGAGATGTACATAGCCCTATAGCCTGCGGATGACGAAAGAACAACAGTTGTACACAGTGCATAGAAGGGCCTTGTACATGATGTTCGAGGCATCATGATAATGTGCAAAGCTAGATGTGTAAAAAAAGTAGGTTCAGAGAAATTAATCCAACACTGTTGTGCATGCAAATATGTGCAAAAGGTCACGGCAGAAATGTTATTGTGAAAATTAGGACAATGTAAGAAATTAGCCGCTTCGCTACATGGGCCTTACCCGAGCAAATAGCAAGTCTATCTACCATACATTTGACTTTCATAAAATACGACAATCACTTCTATTACATTTTTCCCTACAGACTCCGCAATGAGACTATACACCTCCTGCTCCCCTTATGAACCAGGATCATCAACCCATCTCTCACACAAAATTCCATTCCCTACTGTCTAAAAGTGGGCAAGTCCCCCTATCTTAAAACAGCCCGACACCAACTTCTCTGATTCTAACAACTACTGCCCCATATCTAGCATCCCAACTTTAGCCAAGCTCTTTGAAAAATGTGTTCATCAGCAACTCTGCAACCACATTGCTCAATACCAACTCCTTAACCACTGCCAATCTGGTTTCAGACCAGGGTAGAGTACTGAAACTGATATGGTCCACATTGTAGACTACACTTTACTCTTACTCAAGCAAAATGAATCCTGTTTATTAATCCTACGTGACCTATCAGCAGCATTTGATATGGTCATACATGAGCTGCTCTAGAACCTCTTCAAGCACAGGATGGGTCTCTCAGGTACTGTCTAAAAATAGTTCTCCTCTTTCCTACAAAACAGATCTCAAAGAGTCCTAATTAATCACACCCTTTCTAATCAGATATCAGTCATGATCGGCATACCCCAAGGTTCTGCACTGTAGCACACCCTGTCTAACCTGTACATGCAAACCCTCACTGAAATCCTCAAACTCTCCAACATCTCTTACGCAATAATAATACGCAACTTTACATGAATATTGCATATCCTAAATACACCAGCATCGTCAATAACATACTGACCAAATCTCAACATTAACTGCCTCACAATCACCTCAAATTTAACGCCCTTAATACCGAATTCCCATTAATCTCTCCACCCAACTCCACCTCCAACATCAATGACTGGCTTTCACTCCTCACTACCTTGAACTGTACCCCACATATCCCTAGAAATTACACTGGACAACAACCTCTGCTTTCAGAAACACATCAGCGCCTCCACTAGACAGGCCAATTACCAACTTTACGCATTAAGGATACTAAAGCCTTTCCTTCCCACTGCAGATCTTAAAATAGTGGTTCAAGCACTGGTGATCTCCAAACTTGACTATGGGAATGCTACCCTTGTGGGTCTACCGGAAACTAAACTGGCACCTCTGGGGGCTACCCTGAATGCGACTGCTTGGTTCATCACAGGCACACAAAAACATGTGAGCAGATCACCCCTGTCCTACATTCACTGAACTGGCTACCTTATGAGGCTAGGATTTATCTAAAAATTGCCTGCACAACGCATAAAGCCATCCACCACAATATCCTTTGCTATCTGGCCCAGAAACTGGTTTTATCTAGTGGGAACAGATCTTTCTTGTAGCACAAGCTACCGACTGCTGAAACCCAAAACATTTGAAACTTCCTTCCCCTGGAGACCGGAACCAACCCTGCAATAACCCTATTCAAAAAATATGTTAAAATGATACTACTGTATAGTCTCCTCCCTCTCTGATGTGACTAACTGTCCCCTCTCCAATCCACCAGTTTCCTGGCACTTTGCTTTATTTAGCCTGACTTTCATTTGTTTATTTTTATGACTCTACCAATTTTGTTCTTGCTGATCTTCACTTCAACTCAACTTACGGGTATTCTGCAATATAAAGCCCAGCTATTCTTGCTTCGTGATATCACCCTGTGTCTCTTTGTATTATTTCTGCACTCTGTATGTTAATATTCATTGTATAGCACTCTGATATCACCTAGTGATTCTGTATATTACACCATGTACTTTCTCTACTTTTTTACACTGTACAGCGCCCGATACCAGCATTTGGTCTTGTTTGCGCTATATAAGACTTCATAGAAAAAGGAAAAATAATTGAGGAACTTTTGGAAAAATAAAAAGCATTTTTTCTTTTTAAGCCAGCCTCAAAGAGATGTTATTTTTTGTTTCGAAACCCTGTGTACTATTGTTAGTAGTTAGGGTTTTACATCAAAAACGATGGGTGGTTGCATGGAAATGCCCAAGTAAGCCCCCTTAATGCAAAGCAATGCACACAGTGGTGTATTACTTTCAGACAACGTTCTAGCTCAAAACATATGCGCTGTAAAGTAAATTGAAAATAAACATTTTTTGCTTGTTTGCATCACTATTTTGCAACACAAAAGGTTAGTAAATCTGCCCCAAAGTCTTGGTAAATTATCTACCCTCCAGTACAAATCTTGATTTCTGCTAGAAAGTAGCCATAAAGTAACGCAAAGTAGCAATTTCTGCTACTTTGTACTGCTTTGTGTGAAGGAGGCTTCTCATGGGTGATTGAAGCATATCAATTGAGAAAACAAAATTCTCAAAACATTTCTCAAAACATTTCAAACTGCATGCCTTCTGTCATGTACAGCACAAAAAGTGGCAAATGTTTTAAACTAAAGTATATAGTAATGTAACAATGTCCTTCCAGTACAAAACATAAACTAGACATCAGACACACACCTTTTCAGTGTGGTGCAGGGGTGTGTGAGAGGTGCAAGGCAGCCTAAAGTACACCAGTTCTGAGGAAAAGAGCAAAAGCACTGCATCTTAGTAGATATGGCATTGTTTTCCTTCCTCCCTTTATTGCAGCTTAGTTTGCTGTGTTGCAATGTATACATTCTGAGTAACTCTTGCTTCCTTCATCCTAACTTGCCCGTCTCTCAACTATAAGATTGTGAAAAGTTTGTGTTACTAATCTTTCACCAAAAAAAGAGGGGCCTATATACAAGCTGGTTTACATCGCTCTTGCAACATGATGCAAGAGCAGCACAAACCTTAAGTCAGATATATGAAGCCATGCAAGGCCACTTGGAGTGGCCCGTAGTGGCTCCATAAATCTGGAGAAAGGCAACGCAGCACAAATCACTGCACTGCCTTACTCTGCCCTGGGAAGGCGTTCCAAAAGAGCACCAATGCAGAGGAAAAGGCAGGAATGTGCCGCATTGCCTTAAATAAGGCGCATTCCTGCCCTTTTCCTGCCACGCAGTGCAGTGCAGCACGTTATGCGCTGCATAACTTTTTCATGAATGGGAAGGTCAAATGAGGTGGGAAATAAAATTATTTTATAGACCTCAAAATAAGATCTCTAATTGTTTTTTCTTCTCATATTTTGAAATGATTTCAGCAGTGCTTTCTAAAGGAGGATAACTTAAAGTTCACGAAAGCAAAGTCTATTGGACTATTTATTATTTATTTATAAAGTTTTGTATAGCACGATCGACCCCAGAGATTTTCAGAGCACTTTTCATTATAGGGAAGGGAGGACACAGTTGTAAGAATAGACCCTCATTCCATATATAAATAGCGCTACCAACTAAAGATGACAGTGCGCTGTGCTGTCCCTTTTTAGGGAGAAGCAGTGGACACTTTTGTGTGTTCTCCTCTGTGTCATGCTTAGTACAAAGAATGAATGAGCCAAGCGCGCTGCTGTTAAGTGCGCAGCAGGTTCTTTTCTAGAAGCAATCTCTCCTGAGCTTTCTCCTGCTGGAAGACGCGCAGCCGCCAACATTTCCGCTTTATACGCAATCTACACGGAAAAGGGCACGCGCTTGTTACTCGCCGGTTGTATAACGCAGAAGTCCTGAGATTGGGGGTAAAGCGCCTGCGCGTTCAACAGAGCTCTATGAATAGTGCGCGCAGTGCAAACAAACCTCGGGACATATCCACAACGCGGCGATAGAAAATTATCGCCACTTTTGCGGCCGTTTTCGGCCGAAAAGAAGGCGATAATTTTATCGCCTAATAAGCAAGGTCACGCTAACGCGTGAAACCTTGCTTTAGCGCACGAAATCTTAACGCCTAGCTTTGCATCTCTAATGAGATGCAAAGTGGGCGTTCCTGACCTAACATGACAGGAGAAATGTCGCTAAGTGACATTTCTCCTATCATCAAGCCCCACGCTATGAAGCATAGCGGAAAGAAAAGTAGCGATAACCCCTGTTATCGCTACTTTCCTTACGCCTGCTTCAGGACTGACTTAGCCATGATATCCTATGGAAGGTGGATATCATGGCTAAGTTTGTGGGGCCCTATCAACAAGCTAACGCCACATTTTGTGAGATTATCGCTGGGTTTCCAGCGATAATCTTACGTTAGGCAGTTAGCGCTAGGATTTTTATCGCTTTTGAGATAAGCGTTGCTAATAGTACGCTATCTCAGCGAAAAAAATCCACTTTAGCCGGCGATAATTATCCTAGCGCTTAGCGATAATTATCGCCGGTTGTTGCTGATATGCCCCCTCGTGTTTTATACATGGCTCTGGTGGAGCGCTGCGTTACAGCAGATAGCTTCCATCCAGGAATGTGCCACATCACAGGAGTAGCACAGACCGGGCATTCCATTATATGAAAAATATAGTTTCTGCCTCATGTGCCTCCAGTAGTGAGTCTCCAACCTGCTCCTGGTCCCATTATCCTCGGCCTTTCGGTGCTGGCCATTGAAGCCAAAATAATTGCTGAATGTGAACAATCATGTCTCTGTTTTATGCAGCTGAGGATCTATCCAGTGGGAGAACCCAATAGAGACAACCAAAGGTGACTTCAGGGCGTGGCATGTTATTCCAGCGTTGTGTGTACCCTGTGAAGGGTCCACGGCAATTTCGAAACTTTGGATTGACTGAATGAATGTGTTTGGATTGTGGATGAACTAAGTGCTTTGTCTGCTGAGGTGAGAACTCAAGAGACGATGTTAAAATGAATTTAATTTCTGATATTACAGGAGACACAAGCTGCACAAGGAAGAGTTTAACAACACCTCTGCGGAGAGACCTGTTCGAGTCAACCTGCAGGCATCGTGGCTACAGTTCCACCGGGAAATCAACCGGCATTCGTTGTACCCAAGATCCAGCCCTACCGTTGACAAACTTCTGGATAATCTGGGGCATTTTATCACAATCAGTGCAGGTAAGAACTTCTCAAACCTTTGATTATATGTGAAAAATATGCTGTTATGAATGTATATACATACATGAGGGACTCATGCAGCCTAAACCTTGCTACAAAATAAAACACATGACAAGAAGTGAAGTTTTATAATGAAGCGTGAATCATGGAAGCAGTGAAACAGGAAGGTGGCATAGGTGGTCCAGGCTGAGGCAGATGAGAGAATGTTATGCTGATGGGGGTATATGTGGGTGTTTTGTGATTTAGGTATGGATAGAATTCGGAGCAGGAGCAGAGTGTGTAAATCTTGAGAGAGCGGTCATCGGGACTACAATGGGTGAAGTTGCGGCATGTGAGTGAGGAGGGAACTTAGCACGCATAGACCTGCAGAGGATGAAGGGTATCCTTTGAAGTGGATGCCCTAACCTAGGGTTTACGATGCGATGAGAGATGACTTGAAGACCTGAGGTTTTTCTCTGTTTGAAAGCGTTAAAGAGATGGAGCCAGGCAGATGCAGACTTGGGTTGAGTTCTAAACTACTGGGATATAGCAAGAGAATGCTCATCACCTTCTCAATCCTTGCTTTAATTTCCTGGTTTTTCAATCTGATGGTGCTGCTGCTTTGTGTCTTGCATCTTGTACTGGAGATCTCAGTTTTGGGCACAAGACCTGTTGGATGTAGGAATTGGTTCAAGGAGTTGTTTGCTTTGTATATGATGCACCACATCCTGAGTGGGGTGCAGATGGCTGGAATGAGCTAATGTAGTTGTTTAGGGTTTTATTGATTTTATTCTCCTTCTGAAGACATTTGATAAAATTGCTGGCTGCATGTAGCATGCTCCTCAGGTCCGTAAATGGGTCTTGGGGATGCCGGCCATCAAGTAATTGCCTTTGCTTAGGCAGGACAGGATTAGTGCTTGAACAACTGCTCTGAAGTCTACATCTGAATATGTTGAATATGTTACTTTTTTCTGCAGAGCATTGGATGGTTGGGTGAAGGGTAGCAAAGTTAATGATTTTCAGGGACTGCTTGATTTGATTGCACGGAGCACTTGTTAAGTAACTGTTTTCCTGAGCTACGCCAGCAGCTGATTGATAGTAGGCTGACTAATCCTAGGAAGCTTGCTGAGGAGGCGGACCGCTGGGTCAGTACCAGGGTCCACAAGGGTCATGTGGGAGACTCAGCCAAGAGTGGGCAGGGTCCCCAGCAGAAAAGTGGGGGGGGGACAAGGATAAACAGAGGGAGTTCCATAAGAGGCTCCAAAGTAATCCCCAAGGGAACCATGGGAAAGGTTCTCAGCCTCACCCCCAGAAACCGTCAGGGGCCCCGACAGGTCCACCTGTTCAAAGAGGGCCCCTGAGATGCTACAAATGTGGAGAACTGGGTCATTTTGCCAATGATACCAAGTGTCGCCTTTTTGGAAAACCAGCACCCACTGGTGCAGCCCCCCGGCAGATGGCTAGTGTAGCCCTGGGTGAGGAGAGGGGGGCCCAAGGTGGGTGGGGTCCCGCAGAGATGTCCCTTGTCTCATTAGGAGACTGCGAGGTGGCCCCTAGGACCCAGCTGCCTGATAACACTAAAAAATACAGGCAGTGGGTGACCATCAATGGCCATAGAGTGGAGGCTCTGAGAGACACAGGGGCCAGTGTGACAGCTATCAAGTGTCACCTGGTGTCTCAAGAGCAGGTTGTCCCTGGAGCATTCTACCCAGTTGTTGCCGCTGACAACACAGAGAGTCACTGCAAGGTGGCTCAGGTTCCCTTTGAGTGGGGGGGGTGTCTCTGGTACTCTTCAGGTAGCTGTGAGGCCCGCCATGCCTGTTGACTGTTTATTAGGGAATGACTTGGAGAGCTCACCATGGGCGAAGGTGGAGCGGAATGCACATTTAGAAATGTTGGGTATGCCTGACTGGGCGTGTGTGACCACCCGGTCAATGGCAGTGAGTAAAGGTGCTCAAAAGGACCTGGAGCTTGAGAGGGAGGCCCAGGTACCTGCCGTCAAGAGTAGAGGCAGGGGGCGCAGGAAACCGGCCCCCGAAGTTCCCACGGCCCAGGAGGGAGCAGACCCTGAGGGGGATGCCCTGGAGCCTACAGGGGAACAGGTAGCCGAACTGGGGGACCTGCCTGAGCTGACCCTTTGGCAGCAAGAAGGAGGACCCTCCAGGGAGGAATTCTGCAAGGAGCAGAAAGAATGCCCTTCTCTTGTGGGTCTGCGGCAACAGGCTGCAGACCAGGCAGCAGGTGATCAGGATGGATCACAGTGGATCTACTGGGAGAATGATCTCCTGTATACAGAGCCTAAGGTTGCTGAGCCTGGGTCAGCCCGTGTGCTGGTGGTACCCCAGCGCTTCAGAGCCTTCCTACTGGGGCTGGCTCATAATGTTCCATTGGCAGAACATTTGGGGCAGGACAAGACCTTTGAAAGGCTTGTCACCCATTTTTATTGGCCCCAAATGCGCAGGAGTTCAGACACTCACTGCAGGACATGTCAGACATGCCAGGCAAGTGGTAAGAGTGGGAGGAAGCGCAAGGCTCCTCTCCAGCCCTTCCCTGTGGTCAGCACCCCCTTTGAACGGGTGGGTATTGATATTGTGGGGCCACAGGACCCCAAGACAGCCATGGGCAACAGGTTCATCCTGGTCATGGTGGACCATGCCACCCGGTACCCGGAAGCCATACCTCTGAGGAGAGTGACGGCCCCCGTGGTGGGACGAGCACTGATGGGAATTTTCTCCTGAGTGGGATTCCCTCGGGAGGTAGTGTCCGACCGGGGCACCAACTTCATATCCAAGTATATGAAGTCCCTGTGGCAAGAGTGTGGTGTAACCTACAAGTTTACCACACCTTACCACCCCCAAGGAAACGGGTTGGTTGACAGATTCAACCGAACCCTTAATGGCATGATAATGGGTCTTTAGGAACCTATGAGGCGTAAGTGGGACATCCTCTTACCATGCCTGCTCTTTGCTTACCGTGAGGTGCCACAGAAATCTCTAGGGTTTAGTCCCTTTGAGCTTCTCAATGGACACCCCGTAAGAGAACCTCTAAGTCTGGTCAAAGAAGGCTGGGAGCAATATCCCAGGAAACCTCCCCAGGATGTATATAGCTACATGCTGGCCTTCAGGAACCAGACTAGGCGTTTCAGACAACTCACTGAGGCGAATCTGGAAGCCAGCCAGGAGGAGCTGAAGCGGTGGTAAGACCAGAATGCCACTCTGGTTGAGCTTCAGCCTGGACAAAAGGTGTGGGTCATGGCCCCCGTGGAGCCCTGTGCGCTCCAGGATAAGTGGACCGGCCCCTTTAAGGTTGTGGAGCGCAAGAGTCCGGTTACCTACTTGGTGGACTTGCGGTCTCCCAGGAACCCCATGAGGGTCCTGCATGTCGACCGCCTGAAGCTCCACTTGGAGAGGTCTCAAGTGGGCATGCTCTTGGCAACAGATGCTGGGATGGAGGAGGAGACTGAGCCTCTTCCTGACCTCCTGTCAGCCAGAGAGCAAGATGGGTCAGTGGATGGTATCAACCTCTCTTCCACCCTGACCCCTAAGCAACAGAATGACTGCCACCAGTTGCTGGGACAGTTTTCTGATCTGTTCTCCCTGGTTCCTGGTGTCAATGATTGGTGCATCCATGAGGTGGATACTGGGGACAGTACACCTGTGCGGCACAAGGCCTACAGAGTGACTGACAGGGTAAGGGCTTGCATCAAAGAGGAGGTCTCAAAGATGCTTGCGATAGGGGTAATTGAGTCCTCTAGCAGTCCTTGGGCCAGCCCAGTGGTCTTGGTCCTGAAGGCTGCCGCGCCGGGTGCCACACCCGAACTCCGGTTCTGTGTGGACTACAGAGGGCTCAATGCAGTCACCAGGACTGATGCACACCCCATCCCCAGAGCTGATGAGATCATAGATCGGCTAGGGGCTGCACCGTACCTCAGCACGTTTGACTTAACGTCTGGGTACTGGCAGATCGCCTTGACCGATGGGGCAAAGGAGAGGTCAGCATTCTCCACACCAGATGGGCACTACCAGTTCCGGGTTATGCCCTTTGGGATGAAGAATGCCCCTGCCACCTTTCAGAGGTTGGTCAACCAGGTGTTGGCTGGACTGGACTCGTTCAGTGCCGCCTACCTGGATGACATCGCAGTGTTCAGCGCCAGTTGGGAAGAACACCTGCGCCACCTCTGGGAAGTGTTGATGGCGCTGCGGAGGGCAGGCCTCACGATCAAGGCGAGTAAGTGCCAGATTGGGCAGGGTTCCGTGGTGTACTTGGGACACCAGGTAGGGAGCGGCCAGGTGGCGCCCCTACAGCCCAAGATTGAAACCATCCTGGCTTGGGAGCCGCCCAAAACCCAGACAGAGGTGAGAGCCTTGTTAGGACTTGCGGGTTACTATAGGAGGTTTGTCAAGGGGTATGGCAACCTTCTTGCACCCTTGACAGCGCTGACTTCCAGGAAGTAGCCAAGGAAAGTGATTTGGACTGACACCTGTCAGGAAGCTTTTGAGGCCTTAAAAACTGCTATGTGCACAGCACCCGTGCTCTTGGCACCCAACTTCTCCAAGGAGTTCATAGTACAAACAGACGCTTCAGAGCATGGTGTGGGGGCTGTTCTATCACAGATGAATGAGGAGGGCCTAGATCAACCTGTAGCCTTCATCAGTAGGAGGTTACTTCCACGGGGACAGAAGTGGAGTGCTATTGAGCGTGAGGCTTTTGCTGTGGTCTGGGCACTGAAGAAGCTGAGACCCTACCTGTTTGGGAATCACTTCCGGGTTCAGACAGACCACAGGCCCCTCAGATGGTTGATGCAGATGAGGGGTGAGAATCCAAAGCTGTTAAGGTGGTCCATTCCCTACAGGGGGTGGATTTCACGGTGGAACATCGCCCCGGTACAGAACACACCAATGCTGATGGTCTGTCCAGATTTTTCCGCCTTAGTGATGAGAACTCCCAGGAGGTAGGGTAGTTCTCCCCACATTGAGGTTCCGGACTTATAAGAGTCCAGAGGTGTCAGGGAAACAACACCCGAAGACCCCTGAGTTCCTTCCTGTCTCGGTGCACAAATAAACAGAGACGCGGGTTTCTCGATGGTGGCGTCAGAGACCAAGATTTATTCACTGCAGGGACACAGAAGTCATAGGAACCACACAGAGGCAGAATCTACGAGACTGTTCAAATTGCATTAAGTGGGTTGTTCCTTAAATACACGAAAAATGTCTTTAGGCAACATTACACGAATATTTCTCATGCCCAACCCGGTATCCCAAACAAACAGTAAATAGATATCAAACAATAACTAATCGTAGGTTTTCGGTATTCGATCAGGTCCCCTTGTCAGTTTTCCATTCTTTGCTCGATCCTCCCCATCATAAAAATCGTAACCTCCCCATTGTAAAAGCCCAGAAGGAGAGGAGCAGAGCCAGGTGCAAAGGATTGAAAAGTAGGATAAGAGGCGTTTATGGATCATAAACGGGCATGGCTACCGTCTTCGGCCTTTCAGTCAGGACAATGGACACGAGAACCAGTATAGCAGGACTGGCCTCAGGCAAGGGAGGCAGCTTGATTCTGCCTAGTCATGCAGCGTCAGCCTTTCTCGGGGCTCGAGCTTACGTATCCTTAACAAGGTGATTCTGCCGGGGTCATCGCCCGTTCATTGACTATGTGAGGGCAAGAAACAAAATGGATGCCGTAACTAAAATGGATGCCATGACTTAACAACAGAATGCCCTATTTCTCAGTGAATTCATGCTAGTTGCGCAGCGAAAACACTGTCATGCATATAATGGATCATTTACGGTTCATTGGTACCAAAATCGTGTCAGTACTACGATACCGAATACACGGGTTCGGATCGCTACAGAACCTCAGACCGTCCTTTTGCCCTTACATAGGCAATAACTTACCCTATGTCAGAGTCCATTTCTATGTTCATCAGGTCACTGATATGTTGCTGAAGCATTACTCTATCCCGTGGCGTATCTCTAAAAACAGGTGGTCTTCTTACGCATGTCGAAACACAAAGGCTACATAAGGCAGGACCACACTGAACAATGAGACAGCACGAAAATAAAAATACCAACGCAACACCAGTGACTATCAGAACCTTCCATCCCCACGCAGATAACAGACTCCAGAACCATCCCATTAATGACCAGTCACCTTCCTCTACATGAATAGAGTCAGAGATTTTGTGTAACTTAGAGATGGCCTTATATACCGTTGGCGCATTATTTGGGATAAAAACACAGCAACTCGACTGGATCATCTTACATACCCCACCTCGATCTGCAAGTAACACATCAAGGACCATACGGTTCTGTAACGTCATGAGGCGATCCGCTTGAAGCTCAGCTGTCAGGTTACTAAGGGCACCCGCAGTTTCGGTGATAGTGGATTCAACTACCCGTGTTAGTTGACGTAAGTTTCTACTGTTGGCCATAGGCCCCCAGAATGGAAGGAAACCTTTGAAGAAGTCTCCTGCTTCTTGGCCAGCAGTATCTTCTTTACTGAAAACACCTCTCACAACTCTAGTTTTGTGATAGTCCGGTGCAGCAGTGTATGTCGGAGGTAACAGTTGAGCGATATAACATGAGCCTGAGAAGTCAGCAGGCAGCCATGTGTATGCTCTGTCTTTGCAAACAAAATAGGTGCCCTTAGCAGCTAAAAATGCAGGGGAAGACTGTGACGGGAAAACGTATGTTTCGATACAGTCACTCTTCCCTAGTCGAGCTTTCGGATTCCTCCCATTTCCTTGCAAACAGACCTGACCTTGGTGGGGTACGACCCAGATCGGAGTCGAGCTTTTACGTTTGTTCTCACCCAAAGTAATGCCATATTCCGTAACATTCCAACCCATGTAAACTCGCAATTCATCCTTGGGAATGAACGGAGTGTTATTGACGTCTCTAACCATGTCAGTGATTCCTTTTACCAAGGCTCTATTAGCGGAGTTATACCTAGTGGAACGCGGAGGTCGTGGAGGATAGGTCTCTAGGGCATAAGCGAACATGGTCTGAAATGCCCAGAATGATCCATTATAACTAAAGGGCAGAACCAGATAAGGGATGCCCTTGTCCATGGTATGTGGTATCAAGCCACACACCCAGCAGTTTGTTGTGTTAACCACTAGTTGATGTTGGTGCAAGAGCTGAATGAAAGTGTTATTTATAAACTCAGAGCGTCGAGCTTGCTCGTGGGCAGGAAAAGGATGGAAAGAATGAAGAGAAACAACAGTCGGAGAAACGGGAACACGGGGAGATACTGTAGATGTAACAGGTGTAAAGATCAACTGATTACCAAAAATAATTCCGCCTACCAAAGTTATTAAAACAATCAGAAGTGTCAGAGCACATTGCATTAGAAAACATTTGCTATACAATATGTCATATAGTTTTGTCTTGTGCACATTTATGACGTTAACCCGTCGCAGTTCAGGAAGCTCCATCTTCTACAACCGTTCGCAACGGATGGTTTGTACCTGTTAAAAATTGCCTCTGTCTACCCTGGGAGTTCCCAAAGTAAACAGAAGAAACCGACCTTGTATCTGGTTCCCTGCAAATTAAAACAAGGCACACGTTACGACCCTACGGTAACCCAGATGGCAAGGTGAGAGAACAACAAAAATAAAGATAAAAATTTAGAGCAAACTTCCTGACTGAATGGAATGCGATAAGATCAAAACAGTTTTCAAACACAAAGGTAATTATGCAATGTCATTAGTTCATAGCATGAGAACGTAGATTATATCTGTACTTCCTGGGTCTTGTCTGATCTTGGAATAGCTGGTCTACAGGTGCAGAAATGTTCGACTCCACAGGTGACAAATGTTCACTTTGTACAACACTCTGTCCAAAGTTCAAAGGAGCGGTTCCTGCTGAGGTGTCAGAGTTCTGCGTTTCAGTTCGTGGGTCCGTTATGTACTCTGCATCACTGAAAGGGATGAGCCTAGGAACAGGTTCTGTCTCGGATACACCAAATCCCTGTCTAACCCAGTTGTCATAGGGGAGTGGGAGAGGGACACGCTTCGTATGGCTAGCGTGCACCCAATTCTTCCTTCCAGCTAGGCGTACAGCAGTTCTCGTTGTTAGGAGCACTTGGAACGGACCCACGAATCTTGGCTGGAGGTTCCGGGTTCGCTCAAAATTCCGTACCACCACTTGGTCGCCTGGTTTCAACGTGTGGCCTGGACTCTCTGGCAGTTTAGGCAAGGATTCGAATACCTGTTGATGAATAAGGCTTAGTTTAGCAGTCAAGTCATGAAGATAATCAATCAACATTGGATATTCGATCTGTTTGAATTCCTTTGGCCTAGGGACTCCCCAAACATTAGCAGGACGACCGAACACAATCTCATATGGGCTAAGCCCTACTCGAGAGTGTACAGTCGCTCTGGTGGACAGCAGAGCTAAAGGCAGTGCATCTGGCCAAGATAGACCAGTGGAAGCTTGAATTTTAGCAAGTTTCAGCTTCAGGGTACCATTGTACCCTTCAACCAAACCTGCTGATTGTGGGTGATTCGCACTGTGGAATTTCTGCACGATTCCCAGACCTGCACACACACTCTTCATAACTTTCCCTACGAACTCACTTCCATTGTCCGACCAAACAATCCGTGGCATACCATATCTGGGGAAGTACTCTTTGAGGAGGATTTTGGCAGTGGACATAGCAGTGTTATCCTTTAATGGATATGCCTCGATCCATCTTGAAAAGGCACAGACTACCACTAGGACATATTTAAGATTGTTACACCTGTCCATGTGGATAAAATCCAACTGAATCACTTCAACAGGACAAGAAGGGGGAGCAAAATGACCAGTTGGGGTTGGGGTTCCCTTGCCAGGATTATGCATCAGGCATATCATGCAGTTTTTCACCACTCTTTCCGCACACTTTGTAATTCCATCATTCTTCCATACTGGAGCTAACATTTTACAGATCCCTTTCGAACTGATGTGCGCCGCTCCATGCGCCATCGTGACTACTGCGAGCACATACGCATCAGGTAATATCCAACGCTGCTGTTCAGACAAATCAACCCAACATCCACTTGAATCCATTTTACCCGTTTTCTCCTTCCATTCATTCTTCTCATTTTCAGTTGCTTCATTCTGGATTGCCTTCACACTTTCAATCGTATTCTCACGCATTCCTGATTCAGCAATCCATCTTGCAGACGTTGCAACGTACATTCGGCTCGTCATGTTCCTGGCCGTCTCTTTGGCGACCTCATCAGCGAACGCATTCCCACGGCCAACATCATCCGTAATCTTTCGATGTGCACTGCACTTCACAATCGCAACTTCATTCGGTAGGGTCAGGGATTCCAATAGATCGCTGACTAACTGTCCATGTTGGATCTTAGTCCCATGGGACGTGAGAAAACCTCTTTCTTTCCACAGACGTCCAAAACTATGTGCTACGCCGAAGGCATATTGGCTGTCAGTAAACACATTCACTCTCTTTCCCTCAGCTAAAACACACGCTCTTGTTAGTGCAATTAATTCTGCAGCCTGAGCAGAATTCTGACTCACTCTTGCGGTCTCCACAATCGTACTCAAAGTCGTAACTGCATACGCGGCCGTCACATCACCATTCTGTAGTTTGAAACACGACCCATCGATGTACAAAGTGCCATCTGGATCTAGTAATGGAGTATCTTTTAAGTCAATCCTACCTTTTGTCTCTTCCTCAGTTCTGAAACAACAATCATGAGGCTCTGAATCACTCGACTCTTGAGTAGTCGGCAACAGCGTTGCTGGATTCAATATGTTGCATCGCTTGATCTGAATGTGACTTGCCAAAAGCGTCAGCCCATAGCCTGATAGTCTAGCACTGGTGAGGTGCTGAGTTTTTGTTCGATTCATGAGTGTATCCACAGCATGTGGAACCATGACTACTAACATGTTGTTCATGACTAGTCCAGCAGACTGTCGAATAGACACTGCAGCTGCTGCTGTAGCTCTCAAACAACTTGGCAATGCTCTGGCTACCGGGTCTAATGTGGATGAGAAATATGCACAAGGCCGCTGTTTGTCACCAAATTGTTGTGTTAATACACTCAACGCACAACCTTCTCTTTCATGGACATATAAAGTAAACGGCTTACTGTAGTCAGGAGTACCCAACACAGGAGCTGAACACAGCGCATCACGTAAGTCGGAGAAGCTCTGTTGACATTCATCAGACCATGGTAAAGGGCTCGGAACACCTTTTCCAGTCAGGGCTACCAATGGTTTTGCCATGAGAGAAAAATTTGGGATCCATTGCCTGCAGTATGACGTAATACCCAAAAACGCACGTACTTCTCTCTGTGTGCTTGGTACAGTCATCTGCGAAATTGCTTTGATTCTCTCTGGGGTCAACCTTCTTCCCTCCTTTGACAAAAGATGACCTAAGTAGGTCACTTCTTGGCAACAATATTGCAGTTTAGAAGGGGAAACCTTGTGATGTAAGTCTGACAAATGACGTAATAAAGAAATTGTAGCTATTTTGCAAGTTTCCTTGTCATCAGCAGCCAGTAAAAGATCATCTACATATTGGATCAGAGCAACACCAGGAGGAAGTACAAAAGCATCTAATTGACTCTTCAATGCTTGGCTGTAAATTGAAGGGCTCTCACAATAACCTTGTGGAGCGCGTTTGAATCTGAAACTGCGACCTCCTAAGGAGAAACCAAAAATGTCTCTACTTTCCTCGGCTATCGGAATGCTGAAGAAGGCATTCTTCAAGTCGATCACTGTAAACCATGAGGCTGAGGCAGGAATCAACGTCAATAATGCAGTGATATCTGGTACCACAGGAAACTGTGGAATCACTATTTTGTTAACCTCTCTGAGGTCAATCACAAATCTGTAGATTGGAGGTTTAGACGGGTCAGTGCGTTTTAAAATCGGCAGAACAGGACTATTGCAGACATTTCCTCTAGTTTCCTCTATCACATCTTTCTGTATTAAGTCTTTCACAATCAGCAAGAGTGCACGTTCACCTTCATTCGAAATCCGATACTGTGGGATTCGTGGGAATCTAACATTCGCTTTCAGACTTACCACATAAGGGGGAATTTCCAAGAGGCCTACATCGTTAGGACCAGTCGCCCAAAGAGTATCAGGGAGAGAACGCAGCTCCGGTGGGAGCTTATCCATCGACATATACATTGGAGAGATGACTCTTTTGCCTAATGTGAGCTGTACTCCTGAAGGAGAACAGTACAGTGTCGCATGCAGGCGTTTCAACAGATCTAAACCAAGCAGATTCTCATTACAACCGGTTGTTAGGATAAGGGGTGCTTCTATTTCGCATGGCCCAACAGAAATTGATAACGGACTAGAAACAGGATTGTGAACAGGGGCGCCTGAGAAACCTACTGAAGTGTTCGTTAAGCCAGACAAAGGTGCGCCAGGGAGTTTCGCATGCATAATTGAACTTTTTGCCGCACCAGTATCCAACAGAAACGGTTCGACCACGCCTGATGTAACTACTGCGACATAAGGTCCACTCTGATCAACTGGAACTGATACTACTCCCTCTCTTTGCCTGTGGCTGTTCTAGTACTCGCTTCTCTGAATCTCTTCATTATGATCATAGTAATCTTCAACATGATACTGTGGAGATCTACCTAGTTGCGCAGGTTGTACATTTCGCTGATCGAAATAATTTGATGGGCGATCGGCCTGTGGTGTTATTGTACCAAGTCCTCTACCTCTAGGAGCTTGCATAAACCCAACATTACCTCTCTGAGCTGGGACACCACTAGTCTGTGCGTGCAGTACCGGACACTCATTCTTATAATGACCCTCCTTTGTACAATAGGCACACTGATTCCATGCTAACTGTTGTCGGGAAAAACCATAATTAAATCTTTGGGATGTCCCTTGCTGGAATTGTGGCTGTTGCTGAAACTGGGGTCGCTGCTGTGAATCTGACTGATTCGAGCGAGGCGGATACGCCTGTTGCAATAGTACTTTAGTCTTCAAATCTTTTGTCTTCTTTTCTGACTTTTCCTTCTCTTCTTTCTCTCTATTCTCGTAATACTGAGCAGTTGCAAGTATCTGTGCTGTCGTCGACACTGCCCATGCACTTTCAGAATCCTTTAGCTTGTTACTAAGCTCAGGTAGTAAGTTAAACACGAACTTGTCGACAAACAGCCTCTGACCTCCCTCGGTACTCATATCTTGCCCACTGTGGTCTACGAAGGTCTCTTCAAATCTAGTGAAGAAGTCAGAGACGCTCTCATCCTTCTTTTGCTTGCATGCCGATAGTTTATCCCAATTAACTCGTAACGCTGGCATCAGCGTTTTCATCAGATTAATTATTCTGCCAGGTAAGGCAGCAATCAGAGGTTCAGGTTTAGCACCGCCAACTTGTTGCGCATCTGCTGCTACAATAGCTGGCCAATCACCTCCTAGGGCGACTGGGTGGTTCTCTTGCCGAATCTTGGCCCATATAGGCTGTGGCACTACATTGCCAAATAGCATTTCAATGTCTGCCAAATTCATGACACACGCTTGAACTGTCTGTGTTAACTCTTTATAATAACCAGCAGGGTTTTTACGCGGGTCCGGCAGCGCTTGTTTTACTGCTAATACTTCGGCCCGCTTCCAAGGGATGTGTATCCACACTCTCTGGAATTGTGCCGGAGCAGCTGCAATACCATTAGCCCCATCAGCTTGAACTGCATCACGCCATATTGGTGGAACTTCCCTCATCGGATATTGACCTCGTCTTTTCCTAGTAATCGGTGAACCATCAGGGTCCCTTGGCGCTCGAAGAGGGAAATCATCCCTATAAGCTAAAATCAGTTCTATCGCTTCCCTTACTTCTGAACCTATCACCATTCCTGCGGCAAATTTCTGCTGAACATTTATCAGGTCAGAGGGGACGGAATCTAAGTCACCATCTTCCCATTCCTCACGCACAAGAGAACACATCACGTCAAAAACATAACGTTGAGTTGGTTCATTCCATTGCATAAAGGTATCTAACACTCTTCGTGCATCATACTTCGCAGCTTTCGACATCCACCTAAGAGCTGTTGAATCTAACATTTCTCGTTCCTGGGGACCAGGAAGCTGGCTACGTCTCTGTATAGAGTCAGAAACGGGGGTCCCAATTAAAGACCTGTAGAGAGGAGTTAAGATATTAGTTACAGAGTCGGTTATTTTCCGACGAACGGAAAGCGGAGTCAGAATGTCCACAGGGTTCGGGGACAGGGCAGCTGGAGCAGATGAAATAGTAAGGGTGGGAGTAGTAGGTAAAGCAGTTTGCGAAACGACAGGCAAAGGCGGAACAGGCGACCCAGGAAGAGGGGGTGCCGAAGGAACATTAACCACGGGAAGGACAGGAGCTGGAATCAAAGGAAGTGGAGCAACTATTCCAGGCTGACCAGCAGCTGGCTGTACAACAGGTAGCAACTGTGGTGCTGTAATACCCTGTGCATACGGCGGAGGTGAATTCAACAGGTAAGACAACAGAGGATCCTTTTCATGGTCCTCTATCGGCTTAGTAGGACAAGATGGCAATACAGGGTAACATTTATCAATTGCCAAATTATATTTTCTATTCGCCATCTCCATTGTTTTCTCAGTCTCGTTGACATGCAGCTGCCTAGCAGACTCCATTAAAGTCAACCCTTTCTCTTTCTGTTCTTTCTTCGTCTTCCTAATTTCTCTCTGTTTGGCTTCTTTACGCCATACGCGAAAAGAATCAAACATTGCCGGCCGGACTTTTCTTTTAAACAACTTCATTTCTAGATTGTCTAGAATTTCGCTTTCGAAGCTACCATGCGGTTGCCAACTAAGGACACCATCTTTTCTGGTATAACGGACCCATACTTCATTATACGCAATAGGACCTACACCGTGTTTACAATAGAGCTCATATGTAGGAGTTCCAATCGGAGGAACCGAACACGAATCCTCCAACCGGGAATCCCCGTTGCAACGTAACCAGGACAGGAAACAATTACTACTGTTAGTCATGACAAACAAAGACAAATTCCAACCAAAATGCGCAGGGAACTTAGGCCTACCAAAATGAACCAATACCAAAACAAAGATTATCTAAACAAGAGCAACCAATGATAATCTACGAATTAAACCAGAGCAACAAAGAACAACCAAACTGAGCGTAACCCACTTAATACTTAACTGAAATGTGGAAGACGTCACCAAGGAGAACCCGTCTACGTCTCGCCGTACTAAGGTCTGCACCTCGGGTCCAAGACAGGGCGACAGTCAGGGCAGCGGTCCTCTGTAGCCGTCTGGGAACGGGAACCCTCGTGGAAGAGATCGTCGGGCCACTTTTACGACATGCAGGGATCGATGAAGCGGGGTACCTCCCTCCGGAATCTTCACACGAAACTCCTCGAACTTTTCAAGCTTTGGACCGGTACCGGATGACGTCGCCCCACGTTGGGCGCCAATTTGAGGTTCTGGACTTATAAGAGTCCAGAGGTGTCAGGGAAACAACACCCGAAGACCCCTGAGTTCCTTCCTGTCTCGGTGCACAAATAAACAGAGACGCGGGTTTCTCAATGGTGGCGTCAGAGACCAAGATTTATTCACTGCAGGGACACAGAAGTCATAGGAACCACACAGAGGCAGAATCTACGAGACTGTTCAAATTGCATTAAGTGGGTTGTTCCTTAAATACACGAAAAATGTCTTTAGGCAACATTACACGAATATTTCTCATGCCCAACCCGGTATCCCAAACAAACAGTAAATAGATATCAAACAATAACTAATCGTAGGTTTTCGGTATTCGATCAGGTCCCCTTGTCAGTTTTCCATTCTTTGCTCGATCCTCCCCATCATAAAAATCGTAACCTCCCCATTGTAAAAGCCCAGAAGGAGAGGAGCAGAGCCAGGTGCAAAGGATTGAAAAGTAGGATAAGAGGCGTTTATGGATCATAAACGGGCATGGCTACCGTCTTCGGCCTTTCAGTCAGGACAATGGACACGAGAACCAGTATAGCAGGACTGGCCTCAGGCAAGGGAGGCAGCTTGATTCTGCCTAGTCATGCAGCGTCAGCCTTTCTCGGGGCTCGAGCTTACGTATCCTTAACAAGGTGATTCTGCCGGGGTCATCGCCCGTTCATTGACTATGTGAGGGCAAGAAACAAAATGGATGCCGTAACTAAAATGGATGCCATGACTTAACAACAGAATGCCCTATTTCTCAGTGAATTCATGCTAGTTGCGCAGCGAAAACACTGTCATGCATATAATGGATCATTTACGGTTCATTGGTACCAAAATCGTGTCAGTACTACGATACCGAATACACGGGTTCGGATCACTACAGAACCTCAACATTTCAGCTGGAGGGGACACGTGTTAGATCTGGCACATTGGCGTGAGTCTCCCTTCCATTTTTCGCTGTGCCTCATGTATTTTTTGCTGGTGTTAGTTGCTCAGGGAACTGTGCCACTGCCGTCCAGTGCCACAGTGCAAGTGCTCCCTTTTGTAAATTGATGTATGATTTGTCATTCCATGATTGGTTGGTTTGGTTTACCTGTCAGACCCTAGTACAGTGCACCAGGAGTGCCCAGGGCTTGTAATCAAAATACTGCTGGTGGGCCTGCAGCACTGGTTGGGCCACCCACAGAAGCAGCCTGTAAACATGTGTCTAAGGTCTGCCATTGCAGAGCCTGCGTGCAGCCTGGTACTGTCATGCTGACTGGGCAAGTGCACCCACTTGCCAGTCCCTGAACCTTCCCTTTTCTTCATATCAGACACCCCTGCGGTAGGCCCAAGGGCAGGGTGCATTGTAAGGATAAGGTAGGACATGCCCTGGTGTGTGTGGCATGTTCTAATAGTGAATTACAGCCATTTTCGTTTTTCACTATTGCAAGGCTACCTGTTCTCCATAGGCCAGAATGGGCAGTTTGGTTATTACATTTTATAATCCTAACTGACTCAGAGAACATGGACGAAATTCGAATTTAGTATGCCTGAGCTCAGGATGATAAAATACATCTTTTAGTAAAGTTGGTTTTAACATTCTGTGTTTGAAAATGCCACTTTTAGAAAGTAGGCATTTCCTTGTCTAACCATTCAAACCTGCCTCTGCTAGGCTGTGTGTATTCCTTTGTCTGGAGTTTGAGTGACAGGGCTGGGGAATTCCAGGAGACAGGGTGAGGTGCCCCAGTGGTGAATAGAGAGATCTGAATCCAGATGGGTGGGAGGAGTTGCACCTGGGACCTGAATAGGGCTATGCCTGCCTTCCACAATGCTGGCTCCACCCCCTGGGGAGCGGCTGATATCTCTGCCCTGCACAGTGAATGAAGAGAAGGAATCCTGTCAAGAAAGTGCTCCAGGGCTGTACTTGCCTTCCACAATGCTGGCTCCACCTCCTGTGGGGTGTCTAATGTTTCTGCCCTGCACTGTGAAAGGAAAGGAGAGGGCTGGTAAACAGAGTGCTCAGGAACTGGCTTGGACTTGGCAAAGGCCCGTCTGCCTTCAGAGGACAAAGAATTTCTGGGTATAAATATTGGGACCCTGATCCCAAGAATTTCGATCACTTTGGGAAAACAAGAAGAACCTCTGCTGAAGGAGGAACCAGAAGAAGCTGAGGAGGAAACTATCCCTGAACCTGGGGGATTGGCCAGCAGTGGTTGCCTTACACCCCCCAGCTCCCCAGAGTTCTTTGGAAGTGCCTGCTGCTGTTGTTGGGCCTTCTGAGGGACTGCGTGTCGCAAGGAGCTGAAAGCACGACTCAAGAAGGAGAAGCGTGCCGCCGTCGGAGCTGTTGTCGTCGTATCTCGTAAAGTGTGTCGCCGCTGCAGCATCGCATCGAGCGGAAGCGTCTTGCATCATCCAGGAAGTGTCTCGCAACGCCGAAGAAGCGTGTCGCCATCGCAGCCATCGTAGCTGACGCATTGCACCGCATCAAGAGAAGAGTCTTGCATCGAGGAAGAAGCGTGTCGCCATCGCAGCCATCGTTGTTATCGCATTGCACCGCATCAAGAAAAGCACCTCGCATCCACGGAGAAGCATGCCGCTGTCGGAGCCGCTGTCGTCGCATCGCGTAAAGTGTGTCGCCGCTGCAGCTGAAGCATCGAGTCAAGTCTTCTCGCAACATCGGAGAAGCGTATCGCATCTGGAAGATATTCACGTCTTTATTTCTTTGCACCAAAAACTTCATCGTTGCAAAACTTTCGTTGCCCTGCGTGTCGCATCTAAAAGGTACATTGACTTAAAGTGTCGCATTTAAGAACTTAAGAGAACTAAGCAAAATTCTACGATCTAAAGTAACAGTATTGTGTGTTTTTGTCGTTTAATGGCCGTGTGGTAAATCTATATAAAGAAAACTTCTTTTTGATATAAAACCTGTGTGGTGTCCATCTGTAGTGTTGTCACTGGGTTACTGTATGTGTTCACAAATGCTTTACACACTGCCTCTGAGATAAGCCTGTCTGCTCGTGCCAAGCTACCAAGGGGGTGAGCAGGGGTTATTTTAGGAGTGTACCCCCTTAGCCTGACTAGAGGAGAGGGTCCCTATTTGTCACAAGTGCATACCTGTGCCAACTAGAGACCCCCAAGTCTAACAGCCATTAAATGCCTAATAGTAATGAAACAGTGGGAGATTTTAGTTTGAAGGTGAGTGAAGTGTGCAAGAGGAAAGGAGAAAAGGATGTGTGGGTTATCGTTAACCTGCCCATGAGAAGCCAATGGAGCAGATGATACTGCAAGAAAAGTATTGTACAGTTGGAATACCCTGGGTCTAGGACTGAACTCCGGGGTGTATTGGTAATATGTTATGAGTGCTTTGAGACTTTGGTGATCAGGTACTACATGATCACCAGGTTCAAGACTGATTTGCATATAGCTGGGCATAAACTGGAATGGCACAGGGAGCAAAAAAACGATGGATTTAGGCCCAGATCTCTCTACTGGGGTGAATGTATGACATTGTTCAGCATTCTGTCCATCAATTGTTCTTTTTGCATTTTTCACCCTGAGTGGGATGGGTATGCCCAGACATGGGTCCCGTGCTCTCCATGCCACTGGAGTCAAGCTAGCCTGGCTGATAAGGGGTGAAACCCTGAAACTGGTCCTAAGATGTTTGTTTCTAGTCCAGGGAGGACCTGGCATGGCAGTTTGGTCTGGTCTCTTCCCATTGGGCACAGGGTCAAGCCAGATTTGCATATGGCTGGGTCTAAACTGGAATGGCATGGGGAGCAAAAAAAAACGATGGATTTAGGCCCAGATCTCTGTACTGGGGGAATGTATGACACTGTTCAGCATTCTGTCCATCAATTGTTCTTTTTGCATTACATGAGACATGAACATATTATCAGTAGCACAGTCAGAAGTGTGGTCCTGGGTATAAGACCCACTTAGTATTTTCTTTTTAGCAAAAATACATCCTCAAGCCTCAATCTGTGGATCCTACCCATTCTACAAATATTTGTGTAAGGTCAGCCGAAGCTAATCTCCATTTACAAGACATTCAGAATTACAGACATGCAAGCATACAAGCCCAATGCTTTCCGATGCAGGCAGTGGGGCAGGATAATGTGACACTGATACTGCATCTCTGGAATGTACTGGGCCAGCGGAAGCCAAGTGTACAGCGAAGTTCATGGTAACAAACCCTAGATGCCTGGTAACAGGCGGTGGGCCAGCTTTAGGATGACGCAGCAGCGGCCTCTAAGACTCTGAGGCCCATGTGTACGTGGTGTGAGGGGTTTACTACTGAGCACTGGGATACACGTTTTGTGCGAAAAGAGCCAAACAGATTAGTGAAAATTAAGAACATGCACAAAGCGACTGCAACTGATCCTGCCTCAGTAATGACAAAGATTAGCTGGAAATCTAAGGTGTGCTCTCACAAAATACAACCCACAAGTGGAATGAGTCACTGTCTGGTTACAGCTCGAGGTTTAGAGAAACAACTAGGCAAAAAGGAAAATTGGTAGAATTCCCACCCGCTGGAACCCCTAAAACACATGCTGGGCTGGGAGAGTCCGGTCTGGGTGAAATTAATCTGTAACTGACTCTTCTCCAGCCTAATGGACTTCCAGAGGCAAGAGTGGGTGGCGGGAGCGCCTTATTTCCTCATTGACCCGTGACTGATAGGAAGAACGGCCAATACTCATCATTCCTATGGTGAATGCTGAAGTGTGGGCGCCTCCACTGGCCCTTCAAAGGTCTGTCATTGAGCATTGAAGGGATGTTCTGCTTCATCATAGGTCACATCAGCTTCCTCGATGATTCTCGTAAGGGCCCTGCATTTGTCTCATGTTCCTTCTGTTTTTCTTGTAGATTACAGTCAGGACGAGAAGGCTCTATTGGGAACTTGTGACTGCAGTCAGAGTAAGTCATGCTTCACCTGCATCTTAGTTGATTTTGTATCGAGTGGCAGCAAAATCAACTAGAATTGCTGCTCGCTCTTGCGTATCTCATTGTGTCATTCGCACTGATTTTTCAGCGCTGCTTGTGCTATCGCACTAAATTACAGCGCAATCTCTATATTTTCCCTATTGATGGAACTCTGTGGAATCACTGTTTTTATGTAACTCCACGCAGTTCCGCTGAGTACATTCCACAAGTTCCACCCACCTCTAGTTTTATGTGATCACTGGACATAGAGTGAGTTCATTTCGCCCGATATTTCCCTGAGTTACAGCTCTAAAAGAGGCAAATCTTAACTGTTTCTGATCTGTACTGTCAGAAAATAAGGCAGCAACTCAGAGAAATATTGGGTTAAAATTCACTTTTCGCCTTGCAGGCACCTCAAACAGGCACTGGGCTCTGCACTGTGCAGTGGCCTCGCGTCCCTTCTCAGTAGCGTGGGTCCCCTTCTCACTGTGTGGAACTTCTTCTTCCCTTCTCCCTCCATCTGTGATAGTGTGCGATTATACCCTGCACCCCCATCCCCTCACTATTTCTAATGTTGTGGGCCTTCTACTTTCACTTTCCCTGTGGAGACTGTCTCTTTCACTGAACTCCCTTCCTAGTTTGCTGGTCTCTTTGTGGGGTTGCTTCACCCATCTGTGTATCCAAGTGGTGCAAATGCCTTTCCTCAGTGCCCCACCCATTTTGCTACAATATCGCCCTCATCTCACCCTTGATCCACAAATGCCAAACTCCTGTACTCTGCTCATGATGAGAGATGCTCCTTGCATATTGATTCTGTACCATTGAGCGGTCACTGGTCAATCTCAGTAGAAGCTGAACACAGCGAACGGACAATCTTATCACACAAACCTTCACATTATTCAATAAAGATTCTGCAGAGTGAAGCATTCTGGGTGGTCGCACAGAAAAATAGGCTGTGACTGGCTTCCATGTCGGATTTTGAGAATCTGCTTATATTTTCACGTATTTTCTAATTTTATTATGTTTACCAAAAATAATAATACAAATATTAGAATACTATCAAGAAAAAGTGTGAGGTTAATATCCTGATAATGCATGTTTAATTTTTCCTTTTCTCTTTGAGTTGTGAAGCCCAGCGGGGTACATCTGAAACTCGTTCTGAGGTTCCAGGATTTCGGCAAAGCAATGTTCAAACCAATGAGGTAAGTGACAAGTGTGTGCTCTTGCATGGCGCTGTTAATTGCAATGTTTTTTTTTTTTTGGTCTGGCGTTTGCCAAATCTTTTGATTTGAATATAATTGTATGCATACTATGTATACATTTAGGAGCTTTGAGCTAGCCCCCTGCATCTATTGGTCAGTTGTTTGTATTCCACATTTTCTTCAGTTCCCTACAACATACAGCACCAGGCAGTGGGTCATCCGATTTTAGCCATTAGCTAAATTCACTGTGATTGACAGTATTCTGCTCTTTCCCAAAGAGCACTTCCTCCCACAAGTATTTCCCTTTAGTGCCAACTGCTGCCAGGGAAATACATGCTTTGTGAAATAAAAATCGTTTTTGCTTTTACCTATGCTTTTATTTTAGGTCTCGCCTGAGCCAGCGCATGCGCTGCCTCAAGCGAGACATTTAGTAAGCAGGTTTTGGAAGTGCTACCCAGAGGCAGCCGGCCACCAGCTTGCTGTTACGCGCACAAGCGCGCGCAGCCACCAGCTTTCAGCGCCCGAGGCTCCATCTGGACCCTGATTACTTTCACTTTTGCCGCTCGCGTGTTTGCCGTCGCGCGCACCCCTGCTTTCATTTTCCTTCTCTCTCCTTGTTGTCCTCTTTTTCTTTTCCCCCTACACCTCATCTCCGACCAGTATGTCTCTTCCTTAATTTACACCTCTCTCGCACCTCCATTGTGCTTTCTCTTTTTGAGTTTGACTCTCCGTAGCTTTCACCGCCTTCCGGTGTCTTCAGTTTCCACGTCACATTAATACTCGTGATCTACTCCCTCAGAGTCCTACACAGTTAATCCCTGTTCAGAACAGGAATTTTGGCAAAAATGAGTCTATTGAATACTTTTTCTTCCCCGCATTAATGTTAATAATGTGACATGAATTTGTCTGATCTCCTATTCTCCTCCAGCACTGTAACCCCTTAAAGTATGTCATGGTACTCCACAAGTCGCTACCATCTCCCGACACTACAGGGTGCAAATCAATTCCAATCAGATTTGCGGCGAAGATCTTTCTACTTCAGAGGAAACACAACAAAAATAAGCATTGGCATAGCCAATAGGTCTCGCTTTTGGGACCTTATAAGTTTTTAGATATGCAGCACAATATCCTTGGTGCAACATCAAGTGTTGCATGGCTAAACACTGATAAGGTCCCAAAGGCGAGACCTATTGGCTATGCCAATGCTTGTTTTATATATTGGTGAGTGCCCAACAGTTCTCTCAACAAGTATTGACAAAGTCAAAAGGCTGGCAGCTTTGCCAGTGCTTTTAAAAAAATGTCTATTCGCTAGTATGAGACAGAAAATATTCTTAAGGGCCTGGGGAATGCAGAAAATATCTGGGGCAACAGCTGGTCCATTAACATCTCAAAACTACTAAGGAAAGATGAGGTGAGGTCATACTTAAGGATGGAAAGAAACGCTTGGAGAGTATGTTAACTTACAGGTACTTCGAGAAAAGACGTTTAAGTGTCAAGTAAATAACATGGCGAACAGATCGCTACATCCAGTATTTGCATAAAAGAGTAAAGTTACGCCGTATTTAATATATAAGGCTGTCATTTGGGCTAAACGGATTGAGGTCTGGTTTATATTTAATAGAAGGCTCTGTATTAAATCCGCCTTGGGGTTTAGAAGGTCTATTCCTATCCAGGTAATATGCTTGAAACTGACAACGCCTTTCTCTAAAGCGAGTATACAAAAAAGTGATGGATGGAATGATTGAATTAATCTCAGCCACTGGTAATTACCTGTGGTATGCTGATGGCATAACCCTGATTGCGCAAAGTGCAGAAGATCTCAAAGCAATGATTGTCAAGATCAAAGAAAATAGCGCTGCAGCTGGGCTAAAGCTAAATGTGAAAAAGACTAAAATCATGTCAACAGGAATCTTACTAAGTCTCAGAATTAACAATGAAGAAATAGAGATCATCAAAGACTTCATTTTCTTAGGATCACAGCTAAGTCAAGATGGCAATTCCTGCCCCGAAGTCAGAAGATGGCTCTTACTGGGAAGAAAAGCAATGACAAGCCTGGACAAAGTAAGAACAAGCATTAGCAAAGCCAATAGGTTCCACCTATGCGAGAACTATTGGAGTTGTCAATGTTTTTTATGAGATGAGGCAGAGCAGTGCAGACTGTTATGCAACATGGCTTAAGGTAAAAAAAAAAAGCTTTGGCTCGGCCGGCGTTGACTGAATCATATTGCGTTTTCGTTTCCAAAGCATGTGCTGGTGTGCAACATGACTAAGAAAACATTGATAGAAATAAAACAAAAAAGACTACAAGAAGAGAGGGAACAAAAAAGGAAAGAAAAAGGAAAATGAAAAGAAATACGCCCCCATAACAGACCACTAACGGCATTACTGTTCTGGAATGTGTTTTTCCCTCGTTGCTTCCCATCCCCAAAGCCACCTCTCGTTGGCAAGCACTGTGAAACAGCCTACTGCTGCATTCTGGTGCTATAGGAGCAACAAATAAATTAAATTGTATACTTGTATAGCGCAGTACTCACCCGCAAGGGTCTCAAGGCACTTGTACGAATACCGCTGTGGAACCCATCCTGGCTTTCCCTGTGAGGCGTCCACTCCTGGGCACCCCCAAGGTGGAGGCCAGGCATCCTTAGTGTTGTGGGGGCCATTGTGGAGATTAAGCAAGCTATTGCCCAGAGTGGCAGAGTGGGACTCCATGATTGGAATAGGCACCGAGGCAAGAATTATCAAGTCCGTGGAATTTTTAAGCCCAAGACCCACCGAGGCAGGGAATTGAACCCTGGTCCCAGGCTAGACCTCTGCAGCAGGGTCTGCTGCTCTAATCATTGAGCCTCACTTCTCCACAACAAATAAAAGCAATTAGCACATTTATTGGAATATTGAGAATGAGGGCACAGAGTCATATTGCTCAGACTGCAGTCAGTGTCTGCCAGTCAAGATTCTAGGCCCCATCAATCACAACAATAGAATAGTGAATTTTTTAAAGGGGCGAGAGAAGGAGTCAATAAATATTTTGGCAACAATACTGTAAGTATAGCCTAACCTCCTTAAGCGCCCACTGAAGAGGTGTGTGTCCATTAGTTAGCCAATGGCCAATAGCTACCATAATTTAATTACTTTGCGTTCAGCAATTTTAAATTGACTCTCTTGTCAAACTTCAATCTGAGGCACGGCAAACCACGTTATAAATTAGTTTTCAGTAATATTTCCTCACTTCCCCTTACTGATTTCCCTTGTTTTAGATTCCTCTAGAATACTCCCTAATCGAATGAACAGAGGTGCCACGGAAAAGATAGCCTAGTTATCTTCACTACAAATTGAGTTATGTGCAAAATGTATTTTCTTTAAGGTCATAAAAGATACGTACGTGCCTTGCACAGGAGTGTCTTGCAGGTACTGCTTGAAGTGGCACAGATATCAAATTTATAAAACAGGCAAGGATTATTATGTTCTTGTTTGCAGTTTTGTACAACACGAACTCGAAACGAAAGCACTGGAGTGCTTTACAAGAGAAATTTTTTTTATTACCCAAGGACACATTTATCTTTTGTTTATGGACATGTGGAAATCAAGTGATTTGCCTAGAATCACAGGATGTGGAAATGGCGCTGACACTCGAACTGGGTCCCTCAGTACAAAAGTAAGCAGCTCTGCCCATTACACCACATCGTTTCCACTCAGTGAAGAAAAACATTCCACTCGTGAAATGTGTTTGTCAAGAAGATAAGCGCAGTGTACAGCAAAGCCACACCTCTGACGGTGTTCATTGATGTTGTGCAGTTGGTTTCCTGCATCAAGTGTGAAAAGAAAAGAAGCATCCTGTCTGCACACATGTGTTTCTGACATCTGCTTATTGCACCTTCTGTAAACCTGCCAATTTGCAGATAGGAAGCAAGGTGGGGGAGGGGTGTGGCGTTTGGGAAACAATGGACAGTAAGGAATAAACAGGCAGTGAAGACAAGTAGAAGGGAATCCCCATAATCAAACGAATGGTGGGGCAGCAGAAAAGAAAGTCAATTAAAATCGAGTAAAGTGCAAAGTGTATTTTTTAAAGTTCATAAAAGCCACGTGCTTGTCTTACACTGGAGGGCCTTGCAGTTACTGCTTGAACTGGCACAGATATCACATTATTAAAACAGGCGAGGATTATTATTTTCTTTTTTGCCCTTTTACATAGCACAAACAGGAACCAAAGGCACTGAAGCGCTATACATGAGCAAAAAGGAAAATACTCAAGGACACATTCACTTTTGTGTATAGGCATGGACAAATTAAGGGATTTTCCAAGAATCACAAAATGTTGCGATGACGGTGAGACTCAAACCAGGACCCCAGTTCTAAAGTCAGCAGCTCTGCCCATTATTCCACATAGTCTTCTCTCAAAGAAGACTGCCATTCCTCTCAGATCAATTCTTTGTCAAGAAGATGAACGTGGGTTGTAATGCAAACCTACACCTCTGCAAATATGTTTCTGACACCTGCGCATTGCCTTTCCTGTTAACATGGTAATTTCAAAGCTGGGTGATAAGGTAAGGGACAAGTGCGGTGGTTGAGAAACGATGGACATTGGTGGAAAACAGACAGTGAACGTAAGTGAAAGAGAGCAGTAACAGCAGGAAGTGGGCGGGGTGCAGGAAAGGGACTGTATTAAAACAGCAGAGGTACTCAAATAGCATGCAGTCGCCAAACACGCTTGCTCACAAAGAAAAAGTAGGTTGGAAAAAGCAGATGAAAAGGAGCACTTGGGTCACACTTAACTGATAAGAAAAACACACGAAGAACATCAGGAATTAGCATTCTACAACCAACAGAAACCGAGTAAAAAAAAGTGGCAAGCACAAGAATGAATGAAAAGTAAGGGTGGGCGGTAAGCCCCTTTTAAAATGTATATTGATTACAAGAGATTTTACAAGCACAGGGCAAGCACTGTGCAGACGAAACCTAAAAAGCAAAGACATATTGCCGATAGCAAAGATACAAATCATCAAAGCAAGGGTCTTTCCTGCAACAATTTATGGATGTGAAACCTGAACAAATAATAAAAATGATCGTCAAAGAATTGACTCCTTCAAACTTTGCTGCTCGTGAAGGCTTTTGCATATCTCATGGACTGCTAGAAGAACAAATCAATCAATACTTGACCAGATCAAGCCGAAACTTCTACAAACTTTTTTGTCTTTTATCACAAATATTAAGCTCAGATATTTTGGTCACGTAATGAGAAGAGAAGACCCTTTAGGAAAAAACATTATGTTGGGAATTATGGAAAGAAAACTGAAAGAGGAAGACCAGGATCACAACGTAGTCAAGAATGATGCAAACAAGAATCTCCAAGACCTAAAGAATTCTGTTATCGAGCGAAACAACTGGAGGAATTTTATCCATTGAATCACAAGAGTCAGATACGACTAAATGGATAAAACAACAATGCATTATGGTTGAATTGGCCATTTATTGGTGCAATATATGTTGTGCCCTATAAAACCTGACTGGGTGTGATAATTACCAACCAAATATGAGCTTTTCCATAATAATGGAAAACACCTCACAGATTTTGATGGGTACCTCACCAAAATGACCACGTCACTATATATTTACCAGGCATTTTTACCCCAATAAATATCAGCAGGTTTGACCTGCCGGAATTATTAGGGGAGCCATATTTACTGCAATACTTATAATTGTGATATGGGCGGGACAAGGTGGTACTGCACATGTCAGAATGTTACTGCCAACTCGTAATGATGTCCTGAGGGAGGAAGTCCTGTGAGAAATTAAATAACATGAATTGGGCACTAATAAAACAACTTGGCTTGTGCAGAAGAGACACTGGAGTGAAAACAAGGCCTCTCTGGATGAACCGCTGGACCAGGAGGATGAGTTTCTTCAAAACATTTGCAGAAAAGAGGCTAAACACTTATCGAGCAGCCCTGGGGCAGGTCAATACAGAACACTGATGTGAGAACAAGGAACTCGATGAAGATATTAAAGTGAATACATCCCTCATGCAAGATTAGGTCACTTATGGACAAAACTCTAGGGCAGCAAAAAATTACTTAGATGAGGCATTGTGGATAATAGAGGGTCATTATAGAGGGGCATTTATGGGAAAGCCGAAGTCTAAGAGGGGAAACCTCGGTCCTGAAAAAAAGTATTTATTATGCAGCCATTTGAGTGGAAACGAAGCACGTAGGGGAGAGGATGAAACAAGGCACCTACAGAGGTAATGTTAGGGCAAAAATAAGGTGCTCGATGGAGCAGGCTTGGCGTTCAAACAATTTATGAATGAAGCTGTAGGGAAAAGAGGCACTTGCAGAGGAGGTAGTAGGGTGAAAGCAAGGGACTTATGGACTAGGCAATAATGTGAAAAGGCAAGATGAAGAAGGCCTGAGGATGAAAACAAGGCACTTATGGATTAAGATGTCGTTTCCAAGGCATTTAGGGATTATGTTGTAGGGTTAAACAAGACACTTATGAAGTAGGCAATAGTGTGAAGAAGCAAGGCACAAATGAATGTGGTTTGAGGGTAAAAACAGGGCACTCATGGATTAAAATGTAGGGCAAACAGACACGTAGGGATTATGTTGTAGGGTGAAACAAGGCTGTTGCGTAGTGTGCATGAGTCTGGAACAAGGCACACATGAAAGAAGTATGAGGGTTAAATCCAGGCACTTATAGATTACGTTGTGACGAGACATTCAAGGATCATGTTTTGGGGTGAAACGAGGCGTTTAAGTAGTAGGCCATAGTGTGAAACAAGGCACATATAAAGGAGGTTTGAGGGCGAGAACCAGACAATTATGAAAACGTCCCTAAACTGTAAACACGGCACTTACAGGAGGAAGCCGTAGGGTGAAACAAGACACTTACAGCAGGAGGTCATGGGCTGAAAACAAGGCACCTACAGGAATGGTAGTAAAGGAACTCAAAACACCTAGCGGTGAAAACAAGACACTTACTGGCGAGGCGCTATGGGGAAAATAAACCACTTACGGAGAAGGCGACCCGAGAGGAGGGTTTGCACGCCAACGCACAGTCACCCTGTCTTATTCCATTGCACCAAACGCCGGGGGCGAGGGTAGAAGCTCTCAGGTAATTAGTCTGGAAACATTTACAGTGAACTGAGCAAAGGCACATAATGCTCCACTCACAAACCCCTGCGATAATCCACTCGGGCGGCAGATAATTGCAGCCAGAGCGCATTATACCTCGGCTTGGCGTCGGCGCGTGCCAGCCCGAGGGTCGGCGGAGAACACGGAGACTTCTTTCTTCAGCCCATGACGTGGTGACAAACGAGTCTGTCCTGCCAACTACGCTTCCGAACGTATGTGTTTGCCGTTTTATATTTATTGACGAGTCTCAGTTCCATTCTCTTTTGTGGTTTATGACAGTAATTATGTTTTCCACTGCACATTTATGCAGGGTTCTCGTGCAGTAGATACACATCAACTCCAAAAAACGGTCAATTTTTAATTTGCTCTACAGTGAAATGGAAGTGTTTAAAAAATATATTTTAATCTAGTTTGCCGAGCCTTATGAAGTCAGAACATTAATCACACATACATCTGGGCCTTGCTTGGAGCTTATATAATTTACAAAATGTTTATACATTGCTCGTACTTTGTTGGAAAAAAGAAGAAGTAAATATTAGATGCGTGTTATCGAGAAAATAATTTCTGCTGCACCATATGCGTTTTTGACATCTGCAGTGCGTGACTCGCGAGACATAGATAGCCCTGCAGGAACCCAGGAGGCCACCATACTGTGAGGGATGTCGGGTAATATGTTCTTTGCACTGAGTCTGATCTGGAAGGGAGGTCTCTTTGGGCCTAATGTAGGAACGCATTTAATGGTCGCAACCCCTGCGTTTCGGTAAATCGCAGGGTCTGCAACCGGACCACATTGGTAAGTGGCTTTAGGAAATCAATAAGAATTGTAATTTGGAAGGGGAATCCCTTCCAAATATTGAATTCTTATGGTATGTATTAATGTTTTGCAACTGAAATCCGGTAGTAAAACAATAATATTTTATTGATTACTGAAATGTAGTGGCAACTGCTTTGCAAATGGGAAAGAGCCCCCAAGGGACACATTACTCTTTGCCACTGGTCAAAAAAGAATTTCTTTAGTAGGTAGTTCTCCATAGGACCACTGCCTATTTTTAAAAAATATTTAAAAAAACGTTTAATTTTTTATCAAAAAAATGATTGCTTTATTTAAAGACAATCACAGACTTGGTGGTCTGCTGACCCCAGCAGGCCACTATCCCTGTGATGGTAGCAAATAGTGGTGGGTCACAATTTGTGACCTATCTCATTAATTCATTATTTATGAGAAAGGCCAAATTGAGACCCACTGCGATTTGGTATTTTGGGAACCAACATATTAGTACAGAGGTCGGTTTGCAAAATACCATAGGATTCTCAAAATGTCAGCAAACTAATTTCAACAACATTTTGCAAACCCTATTTTAGTACTTCTGGCTCTTTATTCTCTGTCAAATAGAAAGACTCTTATACTGTTGATATTTCAACACTAAGGGGTCTAGTAGAATGTCCGGCGGATCGCCATCGCCTACATGGCGGTGGCGATCCGCCCGACATTCTCCTCCGCCCGCATGCCATTTCCCCCCACCATATTAGTATGGTGGGGGGGACCCCGGTGGATGGAAAGACCGCCCGCCGGTTTTCCGCCGGTCACACAGGTGACCGGGTGGAAAAGGGGCCTGATATGGTGGCGGTGTCTCCTAGATACTGCCATCCATATTATGATGGCAGCGGGAAGCAGCCTTTCCGTGCATGCGGTTTCCTCAGTTGGGGGCCTGTTGCGGTCCCCCAAGATGTTGGGAGGTGGGGGGGCACATGGGGTTTGCATGACCGACGTAGCAGGCACCGCGCAGTGCCTGCCAGGTTGTGCATGCAAATGTGCACATGCCTTTTTTGAATTGCGGCCGGTGCTGCTGACAGCACCGCCCGCCGCAATGCAAAAAATGCGGGATGCACCCGCCAGTGTGGCGGGCGCATCCTAATTGCGCATACGGGACCACCGCACCCTTGGCGGGCGGTCCCATTTTCCGGGGCAGTGGCGGGCGGAGACCCCTAATGTGACTTTTTACCGTTGGCCATGGGACCTGTCTGGATATGGTTCAGGATGGGGATCTGGTTTCCACTTCTGGTGCCAGATCTACTAAGATATGGCACTGTCCAGCACTGCCCCCGCAATGGTGTACAATCATACTCCTAGGGCAACATGCACACCTTTGCACCACAGTGGAAAGGGGTCTGAGTAATGTCTAGCATAGGTTTTGTACTGGAAGGGTGGCATTCCAGTACAAAATACTATGCTTAGGCACACCTTATAACTTTTCTCACTTTAGATGTTTGCCGTCCAGTGCAGCATACATGAAAAGTCAGAAACGGTTGGAGAAATAAAACTTCACTCCTTTTTAATGCCAGCCTCAAAGAGGCGTTACCTGTGGGCAAAAAGCCCTGTCTACAAATGTTAACAGATGGGCTTTCTGTAAGAAACCATGGGTGGTTGCATGGGAACTCCCAGACACCACCCAACGTGCACCCCCTCGACTCAAAGCAACACAAGCACTACTTTATACTTTAGGGTTACTCTCCAGCACAAATAAAGTTTTGTGCTTGACAGTAAATTCCACCGGTTTGTGTCACTTTTCTGATGCAAGACCGACACAAAATGTTAGTAAATCTGTAGCCTGGCGGTGGAAGCATCCTGCAACGTTATTTTTCCCCTTTGAACTCTCCCTCTGTTTGAGGTGGAAAAGCATTGGTTTTCATTGCTCATATTCCCCTTTCAGCTCTCTTGCTACTTGCGCCCATTCACTTGCACAATGGAACGGTGTAACCATTTGAGGCACTCCAGGCAAACTAGAATTTTGTTCTCACTGTTCCATATTAAAAAGGCAATTTTTCAGGGCTTATGGAAGTGAAAGCCCTGCTTGCAAGGAACTGGGGCCGGAACACAATTAGTGGAGCTCAGCAGTTTTTGGGTGTGGCTCTTCTTTGGGGTGCTGAGCTGTTGTGTGGATGGTGTTCACCAGCACGTTATTCTTTAGGATGGCAGTAGCCTGTACAGGGTGATTCTTTCCTGCAGAAGTTACTGTGAAATGAGGCTTTTGAGGGGTGTGGTAAGGTATTTTCTGAGACCCAAAGTCATTGGCACTGAAACTTACTCAGTGTCATATCCTTCTGCGTGGATCTCTGGAAAGTTTTAAAAGTAATTTTATGCAGATGTTTTTTTCTCTTTGACATAATTTTAGGGGCTTATTTAATAGCCCTTTGCGCCGCCGTTGTGTCCCATCTTGTGATGCTGCGGCAGCGTAAAAAATGCGCCACATTGCACCATATTTACAAAGTGACGCAACTTAGCAGATGCGTCACTTTGTAAAGCCCTGCACTACATTACACCTATGTCAGGTATAATGTATTCAGGGTGGGCATTCCCCTGCATAAAAGGGTTGTAGATGTGGTGCAGTGAAATCTATGAGATTTCACTACGCCACTTTTAGGGCGCCACTGCATCAAAATCTTACGCTTGACTCACAGCAGCCTGATGCAGGAGCCTTTAACATGGGAATTACCCATGTGTAATGACCCATTTCTGGAGTACCATCACATTTGCGACACATTCCAGCAATGCTTCATTTCTGCGCCTACAGATACATCAGAAATACTGACGTATCTGTAAATCCTTGTGACATGGAGCGCCGTACAGTAAATACGGTGCATCCATGGTGTTGCAAGGAGGGCGCACTGAAAAGTATTGCATTTCTGTTTTTACGCAGCAATGTGACATTTTTCATAAATGAGGCCTTTAATATTTTATAGCTATTGTAAAATTATTTCAAAAGGATTTTAGTCATACCCATTACAGTGCACTAGTTACTAAAAGCCATTGCCTGTTTGTCATAGTATTTGTTCATTATCAAACCGGTGCTTTAAATGGAACTGAGTCCTTGCACATTCTTAATTTGAAAGGGAGAATACCAGCACTTCTGAGCTCTGCTGCAATACATTTAGGCCCAGATTTACAAAGATTTTTCTTGATATTTGTGGTACTGTTTTTTTAACTCAGACCTGATGAAAAATATTTTGGGGTATTTACAAAGCAACACAAATGGCTGTTTGTATTGCTTTGAAAAACAAAAACAATGCAACTGTGCTTGCTGCCCTGTGTTGCATGAACTCTAAGTAAACCTGGACTTTAATGTATAGGATCTTCTATGTGTAGACAGTTCTCAAGTTGCACCTTCTTGTATTGCAGCTCTTACTGGCTGCTTCTCTCAGTTGTCTGATTCTCCATGCTCCAGTCCTTTTCTAGTCTTCATATATTGCTGTGGTTCCACAGTTTCGAAGCTCCAGTGCTTCTAGTTGTAGTCCAGGTGGCTACAGAGCTGTAATTCTAGTACATCAATTTCAGGCCTGAGAAGATTTGATCTGTCACCTGAAGTCCAGCCTTTACTAAGCCGAAGATTCTACTACAAAGACTGGAAAGGGTCTTACGCCCAAAACAACGGATCCGCTGGTGATTGCTTCTGGCGTCTTGGGCACTTCTGTTAAGGATCATTGTTCAGTATTCGGTGCAATGACACTTCTGTGCTCTAATTAGAACCATTTGCATACCATTGTAAACTGGTTACCAATGCTTAGTTTTTTGCTTTCTGGATCCAATACCCCGTGGGCCCCCACTCTGCCTATTCCTTACATTTATATTTTACATTTACTGCCGTAGTGTGAGAATGCATTTCATGAAAATGAATATAAAGTAGGGTTTGCCAAAAGAAAAATGACAGCCATGTGTTGTTTAAAGAGCCTTCAAAGGCCTCGTCTTGACACTGAATACAGTTATACATAAAAAAGTATGTATTCATTTGTAATGCGACTTTTGTTCGCTCCAATTATCAGTCATGGATCATTCAGGCAGCCCCAGAACACAATTAAAAGTGCTTTCTATTTATATTTGTTGCTCAAAGTATGCACAGATAAGTGCTGAAAACACGGCTTTAGGGGACTGTTTATTTTTGTACCGTCTGGGACATCAAAATAATGAGCTGGCAACCCTAATCATAAGACTGGAAGTTTGTTGCAAGATCAGCACATTACTTATTTCCTCGCGCCCTCGATCCTGGATTGATGCCACAATATCAATAGTTTAACTTATATCTGAAATGCTACGCCGCCGTCAATAACATGCTGAGTTGCTTCAAGTGTCTGTGAATGCACCCTGCATTCAGACAACTCACTCCTCATTCTCGCCCTTCACTTTCAAGCTCACCCTGCACTCACAGCGATCACAACGCACTCACACTGATCACCATGCACTCACACCATTCACCTGCTCACCCTGCACTTATAGTGATCACAATGCACTCACACTGATCACCATGCACCCACACCATTCACCTGCTCACCCTGCACTCACAGTGATCACTTTGCACTCACAATGCACTTGTGCTGTTCACCCTGTACCTCACCATGTAGTTACATGAGCACACTACGCACCCTGCACTCATGTGACACTTCACTCATCTGTTCCCCTCACTGCTCAATCTGCAATCTCACTCAAACAAGCCCATCACTAACCATGCTATCATTCATCCCACTCTGCACTTACATCCGCACCCAAATTAATATGGTTGCCTCACTCACACTGCATTCACTCCTCTTACCCTACTAGCACACTGTTGCATTGCTCACCATGCATTCACATGGGCACTCCTGCCACCAACACAGCGCAGAGGGTTAATGTGCCTGCTACAAAGAACGTATACCATGCAGATCACAGAACTGAGTGTGAGTAAACTATGAGTAGCACTATAAAAAATTAAATGTTTGACAGAAAGGTGCTATAGAGAGATGAGATGCATTGTTGGTGAGTGGTAGTGAGGGAATTCATGGAGAAGGAAGAAATGGGAAAGGGGGGGGGCAAAAAAGACTGTTGCACCACACAGCTCCATCTTAGGAGGCAGAGCCTTTCACTCGCTGTGGCTGCCACTAGGACCAGGACGGTCACCCTGCGCGTGCCAGCCCGGCACAGGATCTAGGAACCACCGCCTAACTTGCAACGCTGAGACGCCGGAGACAAACTGTTTGCTGCCCTTACCTCCCTTACCTGACCACTGCCTGACCCACCGTGCGCAGGGCGCCCGTAAACAGAGCCCGCATATGTTCGATTACAGGGCCATGGACTCCAAGATCATCCCTTCAGATCGCTTAGTGAAAGTGATGGCACCTTAGTCTTTTAGTCCTTGATTTCAGCGATCAGCAGGAGACGGCACCACAGAAGTCCATGGAGGCTGCACCTGGGAGCCCCTGGAAGCCTTCGGCAGGAGGGCCAGGCTGAGCAACGCTGGGGGTAATCAAGCTGAAGCAAAGTGTGCAGAGTGAAGTGAGCAGAAAGGAGGCTGCTCACTTCACTGAGCTGAAATCTACCAAGTGATAAAGAACGAGACTCGTGGGCGGCCAAGCTAGAACACACTTTGGAGGAGAAGATACGAAGCGGGGTCTGCAGAGCACGGAGTCCGGGGCAGAGGCGGACGCAAAGAGGCTAGGAGGTCATCGATTTCGCCTAGCGGCCAGCCACGTTCCTGGAGGTATGTGGCTTGGACAGGTGCGTGCTCGGTTCTTGAGAGGTGGGAGGCAGGTAGAGGGACGGACACAATCCTTCCAGAGGAAACACACATGTGATTAAGCCTGCACCTTTTCTGTTTTCATGGGGGAAGACACTATCCATTCCCTCAATCCGCTTGCCTATTTTCTATGGTGTGAATCCTACACTCCCTTCCCTGATACGGTTAGAAATCTGAACCTAACGCTGACCTGTGCCACTTTTGTTTCTTTTTCCCGATCACCTGGATGGAGACAAACGCCAGAAGAATCTAAAATTCCCCAGGAAAAGAAGAAAAAAAGGACATTTCTGATATAAATCTTCTGTTTAGTTGGTTAATACATCCCAAAAGGAAAAGCATATATGAGGACACAGGAGCCATTGTTGTAGCTGACTGGGGACAGACTGCAAGTCCCAGTCATTCCTTGCGGCAGAATAAGCCGCCGCCATCCTTCTCGCACCCTGAAGCGCTTTGAAAAGGCCGTTGGGCTCCTGCACTGTGGGACAAGCGTGAGACACACTCGGGCCAAGGCCAAAGCGGGCCCTTCATCACTCGGAAGAGACTGGACTGGGTCCACTCTCTCACTTCTGGACCTTGGATTTTGTAATCTGGAGACGGCGAGTGGTGCTATTTTTGTTGTATACCACTTGACTTTGTGGCCCTTCAGTCTGCTGGGAGTTGCACCTTTCTATGTAGCCTGTCAGCTTGTAGCCTGAGCTAGCCCGACTTTTTAAGGATGGGGAAGAGAAAGGCAGAAACCTCTTAAGGGACTGAAAAAAGACCGAGCGTTAAGGAATACTATACTGACATACTTAAATCCAGCTGTGGGGGTGCCCTTGGATGAGATTACTAGTGCTGAAATAGAGCTGGCTATTAATCATCGTGTTTTATCGCATGATATAAAGGCACAAAGTGAGGCAGTTGTTGCTTCTGTCAACATTACCACTAGAGCATCTCTTCCGCCTGCTTCTTCTATCCAAGCTCCTTTGACCAGCTCTCTCAGCACCCAGGCTGTACAGCCTACTGTTAGTGATGCTATACTGAAATGCACTGATAAGTTTCGTAAAACGGGTACTCGACTTAAAACATCTTACTCATCACAGTCTCTTCCTGCAAAGTCAATCAGGAAGACCACAACCAGCCTTAAGAAGATTTCAGCTATATCTGCTCCCAATAAAGTTACAGCTCCTGGGCAGTACATAACAGAGGGCACTCTTGTGGCACTCTTGAAAAACCTTCAAACTAAGATGATCAAGGCTTTAAATGATTTTGGCTCTCGGATATCTGTACTAGAGAAAACAGTAGGTTGTTTAAAAGGGTCTGTGGACAATCATCTAAGCATTAGCAGCCAGCCCAAAGACTCCGTTAGAACCATGCCAAATACAGGTCTTAGAATTTCTCTGAGCGAAGTTGCTGGTAACTTAGGAGCAGGAGCATTACCCCTGTCCCAGGCTCAGGTTCCATCTGGAGCCTCATTACCCTCACCTTTGAGCATCTGTAATCATCATCAATTTGATCCCTCTCGCATAGCCGGGGATAATCCCGGTCGGCCAACTTTAGTCACTGCCCAAGTGCGTGCTCAAAGGAATCGTTCTAAGATAGGGTCGGCTGCTCCTAGTACATCTCAAAATCTTCATTTGGTGGATCACCCCTCTGATATTACCATCCAACTACCTCCGGCGGTCACCCCTTATATGCTTGCATTGGTGGATGTACCTCCTTTGAAGAAGGATGCACAGGAAAACTACGCAAGCTTGAGAATAAAGTAGTACACTGGCTGGCAAGAAGGGTGAATACTTACCATCCTCCCACTCAGATTTTGGTAGAAGAAATTTTAATGGCTCGGAGGGTTGGCTGGATAGGCCAATCCCACAAAACATCAGCAGGTGACTGTATAATAGTGAACTTTAATTTTCCTGCAAAAGCTAGTTCAATTCTTCGAGCATTGAGGAAAAAAGATGCATCAATGGATCGCATCTCTGTTCTCCCTTGGGCTTTTTCTACCTGCCACACAGCGTGACCGCCCCCATTCCCTCCACCCCACCCGCCAGCCATGCCGGCCGCGACTGACAGAGAGTAAAACTATAGATCTGCCAGTGCGCTCGCAGAACACTCACAGCTCCTACACTAGGCTGCCTGTCACCACCCTACCTTATCAAGTCATGTGACTGGTAACACTATCATTGTGAAGGAGCCGGGTACCCTCTTTCAATGTAATCCGGAACCCTCGGTCGATGGACCTTTGGTGTCTGCTTTAGAAGCGTAGAGGGGAAAGATAGCTAATTCATTTGGAATCACCAGCACAAAGAATCAGGACTCCAAAGAATCACAGACTCCAGGCTGTCAAGTTTAGTGGGTTTATTACGAAGCCAAAAACATCTGGACATACAAGCACTTCAAGACAAGGTTGTAAAAATACATTGGAACTAATACAAAGCCAAACCTACGACCAAAATTTAGCTTCTGGAAGATGAAAAGGATGACAAATTACAAGACCAGAATGCAGGCAGTAAGTGCCCCCACGTCTAGATCGGTCTTCATTGGAGGTTCGTAAGTAAAAAGCATTAGTCTGTCCCTACTCTACCACTAACGTGACATCCCGACTTAGCATTCCCAAGGCAAGTCAGGAAAAGGTGCCAGCGCATGAAGGCTTCCTAAGAAGTGCACTCACGTTGTATGGGTCAGAGTTTGTTCTAAGATGCTCCTTTTCTCCTTTTCTCCTTATCGATCTCCTCTTCTCTCTCAACCCCCGGGGCACTGTCTCTAATTCAAACACCAAAATCTCTGATCACGCCCCACACTCTTCTTCTGATCACCTCATCCAGTTGGGCGCTCCTCATAGGTGATTTTCCAGTTAGTTTCGATACTCCCAGCTCCTGGTACGCTGACCTTGATTCCCATGCCTTCTCCAGTGAGAAAAACACCGTCCCTTGTTATCAGCGGCTTCTTGGGTAAATGTATTCTTTCTTCCCTTAAGCCTAGCTCCTAAAACAAAATCGTAATTCTAACTAACACAGAGGGGTTTCTCCACCTGCAACAGAAACGTGAGAAAGGAACAAATCTAACACGCACATGAAATTCAAACATCCTCTATAACTGAAGAACACCAGGGAGAATACATTTCAGGCCTACAGAAATCGGCCAACATAAGAAAATAATACATAGGCCTCATGAGCAGGGCCGGACTGGGAACCAAAACCGGCCCTCGCAAAGTGCTTGGCGGGCCCCTGGGGGTGTTGGGGGAGCGGCCGAGCTGTTTGCCAAGGCCGGTTTTGGACGATTTTGTTACAGGGGCCTATATTGCAGCTATGATGCAAAAACATCCCTGTAACAAAAACGGCCCCCCAAGGGCCCAAAATCGGCCCCCACCCTGGTGGACCACCGGGGGAATGCCCGGTGCCCTCTACGGCCAGTCCGGCCCTGCTCATGAGTTTACATATAAATGCACTCCTGCACTGAGCAGTTCTAGATCAACAGGTTACATGGGCACATTAGATGCTTGAATAAATGCAAACAGAATCTACACGTTAATGTTTTCAGCTAGACACGCATGTACTGCAACATTCATTTCTCCACGTTTATATGAAAAATGTCTCTAACACATCACGCTTCATTCTATTACAGTACACATTCTACTATCACAGGTTCAAATGACAAAGGATTAAATGTAGGTGCGAACTGCCTATGATTATAATGCACCCCTACAAATGAAAGAGCACCATCGCGCTCTATCAGTCGACTTAACGATTGCACACCTATGTTTGTTGTTATTGTTTTCCAGCTTTCACAGAACTCCCCCACGCAGACATAGCCCCCATGCTTTCCTGCACGTTGGTAAATTACAATTTCTTTCAGACAGAAACGAGAAGACGAGACCCCGGAGGACTTCTTCTACTTCGTCGACTTTCAGCGGCACAACGCAGAGATAGCCGCCTTCCACCTCGACAGGTATGCATCCGAATCTGCACCTGTCCTTCGTGCGTTCACTGCTGGGGCCGTGGTTTCCCATGATCTGTGTGTGCAAAACGTAAATGTGATGTACTTACTGAGAGAGGTTAATACCGGTGCGCAGACGGTTATTAAGTATTTAAAATTTGGGGCAAATATGGGAACTGAGGCTGAGAAAGAGCGATAAATTGATTCGCGCAAGATCACACCATTCTGTAAAGAGGGAAAAGTGATACTGGACCCAGAGGACCTAATATCGCAGCCTCAACCCTAATTACCAGAGCAATGAAAATATTTACCCAATGATAGCCCAGACATGCCTGTACATTAAAATAGGGGGCATTATTTATACAAAGCATAAACCCTTATGTGCCCTCTGGGAGTTGAAGTTATTTCCTTCCATGATTATTCCCATTTATGTCCAGCATTCTTGATATTTTAGCAACTAGAGTGAGCACAGCTTCAGTTTTCAAGGCACTTTCCCTGGGATGTTGCATTCTCCCTAGAATCGTCCACTTTCCTATCATTAGGTGTCACAATCCTTCCCCATACGTAGTTAAAGCGCTGCTAGATTACTAAATCCAGGACCACCTCTCTGCAGCCCTTGGTACACTGGAGGACACATTCAAGTGCACTCACTATCCCCTCTCTCTCTCTTGCCAAGGATTTAGACACCTGTTGACAGCTTTACTGACTGTTCATGCAACACAGCAGAACAATCCAATCTGCGGCGCAGTGTAGTGCATGGATGAAAACACAGAGCAGTCATGTCTGGCAAGATTGCCCATTGCTGCTGTCATCCTCTGTGCTGGCCCACAAACAGTGCCCTGTGCGATACCCAGCCTCGCACCCCCGTGCAGAGATGAGTGTGCGCTGTCTAATGTACGATTTGTCCTGGGATCATACTATTTGAATACAAATCCCAAAGCCTAGAGAAACTCAAAAGGATCCGATGCACTGGAGGTGTGCTGTGCACTGCAGCATACATGCAATGTTTGTTTTTGTTTTTTAAATAAACACGTTTCTCCTTGCGGCCGGCTTCAACGAGGTGTTAGTTTCTGATGCAAAGTCCATTCTGGGTATTTTAGGAGATTGGGCATTGCCTCAAATCCTATTGGTCTATTGGGCATTGCCTCAAATCCTATTGGTCTATGATGCACTGATTTGCCCCATCGATGCCCAAGTAATGTCCCCTCGGCCCAGACCCAAAGTAATGCAAAGCAGTGCAAAGGGTTTTTTTTGCACTGAGAATATATCACTATTCTATTGTTAAACACGTTTTGCTCTGGATGGCAAATACCCTTACAAGGCTTTGCGCTGCTTTGTGTCATCTCTAGCTGTTGTGTTGATCACCTCTTGACCGATGGGGATTTTGTCCCACGCAGGTCTCTCTGTTGTAGGATACTCATCAGTTGCCAAAGTAGGCAGGGTGGTCTCCTGTGTTATAACCTAGGAGAGGGGCAACAAACTCATAGTTCGGTTGGGTTGCAGCCCAGGGTGTGGAGTGGGAGGTGCTAAAGGGTCCTAATCTAACTTTTGTAAAAGGAGGCATTGTTGGATGCACTCGCACTATTCTGAGCAGACTGACATGTTGGGAGCATTGCCTACAAAGTGATGTGTTCTTTCCGAAGGCCACATAGACATGGGACTCTACTAGCCTTTCACAGGCCCTTGATGTTTATAATACACAGATGTTTATGGGGACCAGAACTCCTCTGCCTTCAGCAGGTATGGGACAGCTAAAACAGCTGCAATGGTCTGCTTGTTTATGATACACCCTATCCCACAAACTTTAACTAGCCTGTAACCATATTAGTCAGTATTACATATAATGGTTGTGGTTTAAGTCAATTGAAGCCGTGCAATGACTCGTGGAGCTTTCACCAGGCACATCCATTTGGTTTATATGTCTTAGGTCCAGTGCTTCAGTTGTGTAAAAAATATTTCTCAGGAGGCCACTGCTGCTTGTGCCACCCTAGGTTCCTGCTAACTCTTCCAAATCCCAGTACCAATAACACCTACTTATTATTAGAGTCCTTCAAATGTTACAATTTGGTCTGCACTAGGTGATCCAAAAGCTGCAAGAATGGCCTGTGCACCCTGGTATTATTTTTTTAATCGTATATTGAATTGGTAAACACTTTGCTCCTGTGTGTGTGTTTTAAAAAAAAAAAAAGACTGACAGTGCCACCATTTGGTAGACTGCCATAAATATGTTCCGATGTTAGTATATAAGTGCTGGTGCCAAACACCGGAACAAATTAAGCACGGCTTAGGTCTCTAGATATGTTCCAGCAAGGTCCTGTCCTACTAACCTAAACGTTACCAATACTGTGTGTTCCTCGTCATAGGATTTTGGACTTTCGGCGGGTGCCCCCAGTGGCTGGAAGGTTCATCAATATCTCCAGTGACGTCCTGGAGGTTGCACGGAATGAAGTTCTACAGAGCGTGTTCTTCGTCTCACCAGGTAATGTGCAAGCACCATTCTCAGCAAATAATGACAGGTTTCTGACTGAAAGAAACAAACCCAGACACACCCTCTCTCCCTCCAAATACACACTGTTATAATTACAAGCATGATATGAGCACCTGAGAGGGGGACAATGCATACTCCGAGTGCTGTGAATCTGCTTTAAAAAAAAATAAACACATAAATAAATTGGGTCGAATATTGCTATTTAAAGCACGATTTCCAAAGACATTTGCTCAAAAGCCCAATTAGGTTTTGAAGTACTTACACGGTGTGCCAAGTCTATTAAGCCTGATGCTCCCCACTACCCCCATATTTATTTCAAAATGTGCAGTGTGTACCCCCAATATTTCACTAATTACCCCCACTCTGCCACGACTAAATTCAGTCATTGCTATTCCATATCAAATCTGTGCCCTCAAATTTAATGAGTGCCATCCCCCCTAATGTCGAGGATTAAAGTAGGTCAGTGACAGAAGTTTGTAATTGATGTCATCTTATTGTCATTGGTGACGCATACGTCAAAAATTACCTCTAGAATGTCATGATCAGCATTTGCCATGATTGTTCACACCCACGCCCCATATGCCATTGCTGTGCTCCATAAGATCAACATTTATTTTCAGTATGCCAGCTCCAGCATTTAGCCAGTGCATCTCATACTGCAAAACAAACCTCTACTGGACTAGTATTATCACATGGATGCCCCTTATGCCAAGAGTTACGTCTAACATGCCCTTGTCAGCTTTTGCAATGGTTTTCCCTTATACCATAAGTATGTCTAATAAGCCAGTGCCAGCATTTTTCAGAGTTGCCCCATCTCCCAAGAATCACCTCCAGTATTTTGCTCCACGTTCCTCTTATGCCAAGAATTACCTCCAATGTGCCAGCACCCGCATTGTACCATTAGTACCCTCTATGTCAAGACCTGCCTCTAGTTTCCTAACTCCAGCAATTTGCCATTGGTACCCCATATGCCACAAATGACTTCCAGGATGCCGGGCCAGAGGCAGACTTGAAAGCTTAACACACTCTCACTCATGCTCACTTACATTGATGCACTCACACTCACACTCATTCTCAATCTCACTCAATTTCACTGTTCCTCTCACTCAGCCTCACAGCCTCCCTCGCACTAAGAATCACTTATTCTCACTCAGTCACTCCCTCTTACTTTCACTTACAAATATTTACACACACACAAACACGTGATCACACATACACATGCTTACACACACTGTCTCACTTACAGGTTCTCACACAAAAGATGTAGCATATTTGTTCTCACTTACCTCCCTTCTGCATCAGTGAGCTCAAGCTCCTCAGCTGCTCATACATGTACCCTCGGCAGGCGGCAGCTCCTTCCTGCCTCAGGCACTGAAGCAGGAACCTGAGAGCTGACACCTGCGCTGTGAGTACAGTATTCACAGCACAGACTTCATTTTTCAGATTATTGCTTTTTCAGCTCACCTCCTCGCATTTCGTCACAGGCTCCCCCTCCCCTCCCTACCCTCTGATGGGATGCAAGATTGTGTGAGGTGAAAGCAGTGCTTACAGTGCTGGTGCCCAAAGCACTGTGGCCAGAGCTATTAAATGTCCCTGCGCCCAATACCAAGGCTGCGTAGTCTTGAATCCAACTCTTGCCTTTTTAATCGACTGCCAGACACCCCCTGCCCCTTTATCTCACCCTTGCAGGCTTCTGCTTTCTCCCTTGCTGACAGGCTTTCAGTCTTCTTCTCTTTCTTCTTTCCCGTCTGTTTGTTTTCCCCTCTCTTATATTTTAGACAAAAAAAGTGCCCGTGGATCCCACCGGCTCAAATTAAGCACTTGGTGATAGTCTGCTTGAGGGATAGCCCTGGGCAATGTAGGGATTAAGTGTAAAGTGCAAGGGGGTGTCTGATAGGACGACGCTGCAACTCATCACAAATGAAGAGGCCCTGAGCTGTGGCAGGCTCCTAAAGTCGGGGCTGGGCATTCACCAGCCATTGCTAATCTGTTTTATACCTGGCATAAGTAATTCCACTTGCTTGTATCAGCCATCAGAGAGATACCCACCCTGTCTCAGACTGCTGCTTGACCCTCCGACGCAGGGTCTGCCTTTTCTAATTAGTAAATAATGAATAACAGGCTAATAACCACTATTAGTACCATACAATAGGAGTAGACGACAAGCAGGGTGGGGAACCAATGCCCACAAAGACCAGCTGGCACTGTCCTAGGCACTGCCCTGGATAATGTTTGCAGGCCGCATCACTTTATATTGGATGCGAGCTGTCAGTTTGCCCGGGGCTTTGGGAGACATTGCTACATTCCTCAAAAACCCACAGCCTTCCAAAATGGTGTCACACAGAATCGACAACCTTGACCCTTCAAAGTAAAAAGATGGTCTTTAAAAGTTATTTGGAATGGTCAAATTATATATTTTATTTAAGTGTAGAGATTTCATCTGGTTGATGACAGAGACACGCATGGCTAAACCACGCGTGTCTCTGCTATGCAGCCCCAACAACTAATGCATCTAAACAATGCATTTGTTTCCCACGCATGCCTTTACTATGCAATTTTGTGGTAAAGGCGTGACTGACAAAGGGATGTGTGGTAAAGATCATACCCCAACCCCTGGAGTCCTAAAAACTTCTCGACCCCCCAAGCCCTAAAAACTACCCCACCCCCTACACACTACCCTGAATGCTCGGGCCCTACACACTACCCTGACCCCCCCTAGACCCTAAACACTACCCCGGCCCCCCCTAAGCCCATAGAAACTACCCAATACTAATCCAAGCCCTAAACACTATGCTGACCCCCCCAGACCTAAACACTACCCGACCCCGAGCCCCAAACACTACCCAACCCCGAGCCCCAAACACTACCCAGACCCCCAGCCTTAAACACTATACTGCCCCCCTGAGCCCTGAAAACTACCCCGACTCCCCTGACCCGTACACACTACCCTTACCCCCAAACCCTTAAAACTACCTGACCCCAAGAGCCCTAAAAACTACTCCATCCCCGAGCCCTAAAAACGACCTCCCAACCCCCCAGCCCTAAAAACGACCTCCCAACCCTTAAAAACTATCCCCCCACAAAACCCAGCCCCAGCCCCACTTACCTCACCGCGTCCTCTCCAGATCCTTCCTGTTCCTGGACCTGCCCTTCCCAACATCTAGACCACATACTGCCTTAACCATGCATATGCGTGGTTAAGGCATATGCGTGGTTAAGGCATATGCATGGTTAAGGCATATGCGTGGTTAAGGCATATGCATGGTTAAGGCGTGCATGGTAAGGCATATGCGTGGTTAAGGCATATGCATGGTTAAGGCATGCCTGGTTAAGGCATGCATGGTTAAGCTTGCAGGAAAACCGCATGAATGGCTCTGCCCGTGTTGTAAAGCCCGTTTCCCATTTAATCTATCTCATGATTGGGTGAGTCAGGCTGAGAACAGCCACACCAATCACTTTAAAGAGTAATTATACACCAGAGTGAGTGATGCTGCACTCACTGCAGTTTTACTTTAAACCTGACCAGATAGATATTGATTGGGAAACTATAATTGGTATTTCTTAAATACGTTTTTTTAAGGTCTGAAGCATGCCTGTAGTACAAGAGCCTGTCTGAAGAAAAGAAACGGTGTCTGAAGTGAGGGGATGCACTTCACCAGATATTATCATCAGCTGCTAGTGGTAGATTTGTCATAACTGGTATCAAGTTTCTGCATGTGGGCTGCTATGAGTAGGAACTGAGTGACATACACTGTATCTGATGCAAGCAGTAAGCCGAACAGTGTAAAATGTTAATCACTGTGCTTATCTTTCACAGCAAACAACACCTGTTTCTTTGCAAAATGTCCCTACATGTGTAAAACAGAGTATGCGGTCTGCGGCAGCCCCCACTTGTTGGAGGGGTCACTCTCGGCTTTCCTGCCATCACTCAGCCTTGCCCCGAGACTCTCTGTTCCCAACCCATGGATCCGGTCCTACACATTTACTGGAAAAGAAGAGTGAGTGGGAGATGGGGGGTGTCTACTGTTTACCGATTTACCAGGAGGATGCTCTGGTGTTCACACCAGTCGTAAAAATGTGCCTACATTGTGAAGAAGTGAACTGGGAAGCTTATCAGAGGGCTATTTGTCTCAGAACTCTCCACCACCTTCTCTCCGTACTCACAATCCATCCAGAGGTCACCCTGCGTGTACCTCCCTCTAGTTTGGTTGCATTTACATAGCTCTTTAGCTTCCGCAAGGTGCCGCAGTACGTTTGCAGCCTGGAAGCACCCTGCTCCATGGGTGTGCTTAGGTAGAAGATTGTGGGTTTCTGGTGTGATCCATGCGAGAGGGAATATGACACGTAATTTCGCATGCAATTACGTCGCATGCCATTACTACACGGTTATTACTTAGCAATAACCGTTACTACGCAAGCTTTTACTTCGCATACCATTACATTGAAAGTGTTAATTCATACAAAGTAAAAACTTGCCTAGTAATAAAAATGGTATGCAGAATAACGTGTCATATTACAAGAAGTCATTTAAGCCCTTTTTTAAAATGTTTAAAACACAAAACTACTTTAAATATTAAATAGAAATACACTACCGTACCCATCTAAAAATGGACAACACTACCAAAACACTCAAACACTACCGTACCCTACACTACTGAAACACCACTACACTACCCTTATTCCTAAATCACTACCCCAAGCACGAACCTACGCATTCCACCACTCCGGTCCCTACACTCATTCACTACCCATCACAACCTCCCGACACTACACAAAACACTAAAACTTGCATATTAATAAAAACAGACATTTACCACAACACTACACTAAATACTAAATAAAAATACACTACCCTACACAAAACAAACTCTACAAAACTACCCAAACACTACACTACCCTACACTATTCAAACCCCACTACACTACTCTAAACCCTAAATCACTACCCCCAGCACGACCCTGCCCCTACCCCAGTCCTGTCCCTACTCTCAAACACTACCCTTCACGACCCCCAACACTGCCCTAAACCCTAAGCCACTACCCTACACTACACCGCACCACAACAGTACCCTAAAACACTACCCCCTGCACAACCACCCCCTGACCCCCACTCCTGTCCCTACACTCAAACACTACCCTGCACAACCACCCAACACTACCCTAAACCCTACTACACTACCCAACACTAAACTTACATCACACCACTACCCGGCCTAAACCCTAAAACACTACCCCATGCACGACCCTCACCCTTCCCCCAGTCTGCTCCCTACACTACAACACTACCCTACATGATACCCCAACACTACCCTTAACCCTAAAACACTACCCTACACTACACATACACCACAACACTACACTAAACCCTAAAACACTACCCCCAGCACCACTCTCCCCCTACCCCAATCCTGTCCCTACACCTAAACACTCCCCTACACGACCCCCGACACTACCCTAAACCCTAAAACACTACTCATCAAGCACAACACTACCTTAATCCTCCCCTACCCTAAATCCTTAAAAATAGCCCCTCTTCCCTCTCTCTCCTCGTGTCCTTTGTTCTCCTTCCTGCATCTTCAGAGAGGCGGTCGTCGTTGCACGTCATTGTGAGGAAACGCCTACAAAAGGATGTTTACCTGCGAGAAGTGTTTCATAGTTTTTTTGGTTTAATTCCGTGTAGCATAGCAATGACAAGGTTGCTCAGATTGTGTCGCTGAGAAAGTGTAGCTGCATTTATGTCTGCAATGGAGTGAAGAAGGCTGTGAGGTACCTGTGTATGTGGTTCTTTGGGGGGGACTTGTTGCGGGATGAGGTGGGTATGATCATGGGTTCTGTATTGTCCATGTCCTCTACTTCTTCATCCGTTTGAGAAGATCCAAGTCGTCATTGCCTTCCTCCGTTCCATATGGTCTTGAATATTTCTTGATTTGGCCAGGCATTTCAAAGTGTTGTTTTTGGAATGAGGTTTCATCAATGAGTTTATTCTTGTAATATTAAGTTGATTCACAATGAACCTCTTTATTCTTGATGCAGTCCTCTATCCATGGAGTGCATTGACCTTCAGACTCTACTTCTAGCATGGGGGTTTTAACCTGCAGAGGCAGCTTCTGTAGGTCCTGCTTCCTTCACCCCTCTTTCAAGACTGAAGCACCAGAGAAAGGTCTCTGTGCTCAATCACACATACACACTTCATATGTCAGGATACTGCCAGGCAGCCCCATGACAGATTAAAAACTATGGACGTGCTTAATGTTTGGAGCGGCTGCATAATGTATATCAGTACATTACCGCTGCCATCCCGAGGGTACTCCACCTGCCAAATTTCGAAATGTCCAGCGGCACAGTGGTCTTCTCTGTACATTGAAAGAAACCCGCACCACAGAATTTCCTTTTAATGTACTAAACGTTTGGTGTACGGCTGCTGACTTTTTTGCCAGTTGTAAACCAAAGTATTGACATATTTTTGTTTTCCAAAAACAAACTCCCAGTGTGAGAGTTTGTTTTTAAAAACAGCGCATTAAAAGCAAGTTAGTGACAGAAGCACATTAATATATGGTCCCTGAAAGGAATTATAGCCGACAACAGTCATCCAAAAAGGGTCAGCCATACAGCAGCTGAGGGAGCAACCCATCTGGCTTACCTCTAAGGTCGCAATCCATCTTGTGACTCACACCGTCTGAAGTTGAAGTGCCGGCTAGAGAGTAAAACCTTGCGGGGGCCATTTCTGCGTTAGTGGTAGATCCATGCTGCACAGTGTAGACGGGGCCCCAGTGGAGCACAGGCAGGCACTGTGTTGGTCTCACTTCCGCACAGATAAAGGTCTTATGGCACAGCGGTCCTCTCCTCCACTTAGGCCCTGATTCCAAGTCTGTTGAATCCAGGTGCTTGTCATTGCACCATATAAATAACAATACCCTGAGGCACGGTATTTATCGGGTGCAACAAATATCACCTACTACGAGTTTTAGGGTTTTATGCAGGGATCAGAAAATACTCGTAATCACAGGACAGCATCTTAGTTGTTTGTCAGCTCCGCTTTCTGCTTTGTAAAGGCAAACTCTTAGCTGTTTGAACCCTCACGTTCTCTATACGTGGTATGGTTCTCAAGTTATCATGGAGTTATGGTGGAAACATACAAACTTGGGTCTGTCGTTCGTGGATAATCTTAACCTCAGCTGTCCAGTTCCAAGGGACATGCCCTGGATATTTGCACCCTGGAAGCCAACCATTGGTGCCATCTCACTCCCAGTAGAGACAATCCAAATGTTTTTTAACCTCCCAAAAGCCCGGCCATTGGATAACATTGCCTTTAGACTCTCGTAGAGTTTTTGTGTCCAAGCCTGAATTATTTCTTTGGGGTCATCGTGGTCCTAGAATGTGTTAGAGCAATCTTGTCATTTGTGTGCATCATCTTATCTCTTTAAACTGCCCTACAATTCTGTTTTGCAAGTAAAGACCTACATTTTTCCTAAAGATTAGCACTGGCTGGACAATGACTAAGTTGTGTGTTTACTCTCATGTTTTTACTCTTCCAAACAATCAATGGAGAACAGTGTTCAAATAATGACTAAATGAATCATTGTCATAGAAGGCCTCTGTAAGACCCTGTGTGATATCACTAACCTCTCAGAACTCCGGTTCTGTGGAGATTAACCAGTGCATGCTTAATATAATTCAGGAAATCCATTGACATTGTATTATCTGCATTCAGAACAATATATTTTAGCAATCAGTTTCTCTCTTTTGCAGATGGGAAGTCAATCCTCTTTACTGCAACACAGTGAAGCTGATCTATCCATACAACAGCAGCAACAGGTTACTGAACATCATCGACATGGCTATCTTTGACTTTTTGATAGGTATGACTAAGTGCGGGATATTTAATATAGAATCTATGATGTAATTAAACTAATGGGAATATTGCTAGAGGTGTACAAAACTGAATAACGTTTTCTGTGAAATGTTGTGAAATAACTTTTAAATTTGACAAATTTACACTTTCAGAATGAAATGTGGTTTGCCAGTATTGTGTGTAATTTTCTTTTTTACACGATTACGTATCTCACTTAACTAAAAGTCTTCTGAGATACCAACAGGTGTGAGCAGAACGTTTTTCCCAGCAACACATTTTCCATGAAAAACAGCCTCTACAGGCAAAAAACAACAAAATTGCAATTTACTAAATTGTTAGAAATTACGCTTATTTCAAGAACCACATAATTCGGGAATTTTTCAAATTTTACAAACGTATTTCTATTTTCACACAAGAGTAGCAAATAGTGCAACAATATAAACACATTAACACAATAATATTCGACTTGAAAAAAATTAGAAAATGGTATGTTTAATCAAAAGAAGTTTGAGCAAAAATCTGAAGAATAAATGAAACTATGGGTTTTACAATATATTTAAAAGAAACAGAAGAAGAAATGTCTGTCATTGCAAGAAGTCAAAAACTATCACAATTCTCTCCACCATTTTCATAGAAATTAGTGAGAGGAGGTGCAAAAATCAGATTTAGGCATAGAATTGCGGTGACCACCCGTCCTCATTTTTGTGAGATTGCAGTGCATTTGATGTGTGTTACTATGTGCAGGAATAAAAAAAAATGTCCACTATTTGCTCAAAATAGCTCATCAATCCTAAGGGTGTAAAACAAATGACTTGGCTAGGAAGCCTCAAGTGGCTTGGCAAAATGTTCCAGCACTGGCACAGTGAACACTGGTCAGAGGCGTGTGAGGGACCAACATCTGCTGACATTCTTACGGAAAGGGATGACCTGCAGCTCAGAATGTGGCTTGTGCAGGACTCTTTATGGACGGGTTTAGGAACATGCTTAACTTCTGAGATCATAATATGAATGCAAGTGCCAGCAGCGTAGTTTGCCTAAACCTGGAAACTGAGGAAAATGCGTCCTCCTAGAATAGAGGCCCAAACTGAAGGCCCTCCCGCCTCATTTAGAATCAAGCGGACCTTCATTATGTCGGCGGTGGAGACTACTCCGTCTCCATGGCTGACATAAACAGAGAAAGGACCGTCAGAGGTTTGTCCATTTGTCTGTGCACCCGATTTAGAGTGGGCAAACACATGACCGGTTTAAATAATTTGAACTACAATTTCAGGGATATTGAATAACAATTTTTTACCTCCAATACATCCTGCTTATGTTTTTAACCATGTCCTAAGACCCTTTTATTAAACTTTTTTATAAGGGCATCTCTTAGAGACATTTTTAACATTTAGTCACATCTCACATAGTACTCACCTCACTTCACAATACCCGCACCGCTGTAATCAGGCGTTGAAGCACAGCTGGGTTGCATTCAGCAACCCAGCTGGGACCCCAATGATGAGGCATGCCGCCAACTAGGTTGGTCGGTGAGGGGTCTTCTTAAACATCCATTGGATGTCTGTGCTCCTGTTCAATTTTATGTGTCACTTTAAGTGACCACATCCCTTTGTGGGTATGTCCACATTGTTTATTACAGTTTAAATATCTGTCACTTGCAGGTAAAACCTGGTGGCAAGAGCAGTGGAAACTGCTAAATGCCCCCCTCATCATGGGAGAAAACTCCCATGGCGAGCAGGGTATTGATTTTAGATTTTACCCCCAAAAAATCTCACTTTGGTTTCTTTTGGAAAATTAAAAAAACACGTTGTAAGTTTGCTATGAAGCGTCCATCAAATTTACAATGCATTGACAGAAGCCGCTGTCACAGCAGTTACTGCCAGAGCAAACGATGTACACTGGGCCGGCAAACATCTCAAATTTTGGCAGGCGTGGACTCCATCAGGGAGATGGAGTACTTTACTCCATCGCCATGATGCAAAAAAAAACATGTTTGCCGAAGTCTAAATCAAGCTGAAAATGTTTGTGGACCCTTTGTTAAGAAGAGAATTGTATCAACTTTACTGTCTGTAAAAAAAGAAAACACAACTTGGTGAATTCAGGAATCTTTGAAATTTGTTTTCGACCAATGTGTGGTACGTCTGGAGTTTAATATTTCCACACATCTTTATTGTAACCATAATGTATGAGTATAGCCAGAAAGGAAACTAAATAGCCTGTTATGGATTTCATCAATTAGGGGCAAGTTTGGTCCAGGTGGTTATTATCTGTCAATGTTAGCCATTTTGTTGAAAAAATATGATGAAATGATAATCATGTATGAATGAAAACTCCCCTGTAGGCCTGTCTTGGAAATATAGCCTGGGTGCTCATTGTTTGCATTGAGCCTATTTTGAAGATCTCAACACCACCCGGAGAACCATTGATGTCAATTGGGGGGAGCCAGGTCTAGCAGCTATTAATCCTGATTGTGATCCTTTCTTAGCTCCTGACACTGCCCTTAATAATCCTGGGGTCAGGGTTCACGGAAACTGAGCCCCATTTACTTTCTAAAGTTTCCTCTCTGTGCCCTGTGTCTAGCCTTCTGCATCAAATAAGAGAGTCTGAGGTCCCACCCTGTTTTGCTATCACTGGTCAAAGTTTGTGCAGTCTCACTTCCACTACCCCTGGAAGGTTTTTAAATCGAGGTGTCCAAGATGAGAACATGATTTATTCAAGATCGGCCTAGTTGGTCACATAGGAGAACACAGATTGCAACACGGGGGTCTATGTTTCAAGACCTATAACAGGCTCACTACACCACATTTTAGTGAGTAGACTGTGAGACGGGTTGCTGGCCCCCGGGTAATATTCAGTGTGTATTCGGTTCCAGTTGTTTTTTCTTATCTCCCTTACTGGAAGCACTTAACCTGATTCCAAGTTCTTCTGATCGTTGCAAAAAAAAAAAAAGAGCAGAGGAATACATTAAAAAATGTCTTTTTTGGCAATAAAAACATGTCTTCAAACTCCACAGTTTCTAACTTACCCTTGATGGGGATGGTTCTGATGGCAAGAGCCAATAACTGCTCTACCACGGCAAGAACACTAGGATGAGAGCCCTACCGAGATTTTTAATGCAGTGTTTGCTAAATCATATTTTGGTAAAGTGATAACCTGGGACATCATTTTAAACCTTGTACTTCCAAGACAAGCATATCTATAAGTGGAGTGGTGCTGTCCGTCAACCCCAGTGAAATGCCCACCTTGTTCAGAGTGCGCTCAAGGTTATTTTTATAGCAATCCCTGCCAGAATTGAGCCTGCTTCTAAACGCTCTTAATGTTTTATAGGTAAGAGAATAAAGGCAGAAGGAGGCTTAGCAGCCTTGTCTATAAGTCTTGGAGTAGGAGGTGCTTTTGGCACTGCATATGTAGGGGATAATGTCTATCTCAATTGGTGACCCGGATACTATATATTACTAATTTAAAGACCAAATTGTTCCCCTTGTACACTCGATTCGCTAAGGCTAGTGATACTGAGAGGTCAAAGATACCTCCAGGTCAGTGGGGTTACACAAAATGATGCCCCCCCCCCCCTTCAGAATGTGATAAGGGGTCCCAGATTCTCCCATTTCTCACAAATAATGACCTTGGGCTGAATGGCGCCCCCTTGAGTAGTTGGAGTCCCCTGCGCCTCAGGGGCCTGCGTTATACCCCCGCTCCCGGAGGTCGCAGAGGGATTGTGCTCAGATACACTGCTGCACTGTAATCACACTTCATAAACTCAGTGTTCAGATCTATGTATTATAAAGAGCTTGATTTAGAGTAGCGCATTATGGAATAAAACCCCATCAGTTTTTTGATGACCCCCTAACCCAGCACCATATATGTCTTCTGGTTTCGCGGCAGGAAAGCGCTTTGTGAAGTAACAATGGAGAGTTAGCCACCCTGTGAACAAATCAGATGAAAGCAGTTTCAGAGCAGGCAAAAAAGATGAAAAAGACAGTTTTAGAGGTTGTAGCTAGACCAACAGGAAAAGGAGAATATGCAAAATAGGAAAATGAAAGCCTTTCCTCCAGGAAATATTTGAAAGTAGAAGAATATGTCACAGCTGTACATGGGGATAGCTATGTCACGGTCATTGATGATCCATACAATACAAGTCCACCTTCCAGCCCTTTCACAGGCATTATTATTATTACAGGACTAGCTAGAGAGGTACCAAAGATAACTCCATGGATAGGTGCAGGGAAAAAAAACGCTGGCAAAATAAACCCACCCAGGCTGTCTACAGTCCGCCCAAAAAAAAAGAAGCTAGATTTGCGGCTGGAGCGCCCTAGTTTAGCGCCACTCTTTCTATTTGCAAGGTGCGTCACAGGCTCGCTCGCTATCCACCAACGCATAATCTCTAAGGCCCTCTGCATAATTTACTGTGCATTATACAGTACCACTCCTGATTTTATTGCGCAACAAATCAAAAGATATCCTCCGTCTAGACCCTTTATTGATCTGAACGTTTACTTTTGCAAGCACCAAGGTCCTGCAAAGCACGCTTAGGGGGCTCCTTTCTGTCTGTGGTCAAACTCTTTGGAACAAACTACCTAAAGATCTTCAGGTGCGTCCAATCATTTTACTTTTAAGAAATGACTAAAAACGTTGCACTTACGATATGCTTTTTTACTCTTCTCCTCAAATATTGTTGTCCATTTAGTACCAAGTGCCCTCATGGTGAGCATGTGCTTTACAAAATAATGTAGTTTTAAAAACAAGGGAACCCAAGGATCATTGGGGACCAAGGGTAATCTGCAGTTAAAGGAACACTGGCCCCTAAGCAATACATGTGAACAGAGTACTATTGGAAAAGTAATAATTCCCAGAAATTGTTCTAACGACTATAAGGAAAATATTTTATTAATGAGTAAAAGCCACATTAAAGAATATACCCCCACTGGGTATAATTCCAGAATAAGTTTTAAAACCAGACAAAACCAAAAACATACAGGCAAAGAACAAAATACGACCAGCAATTATGTGCAAAGTGAAGGTCACTTATTTTCAGGAATAGAACACTTCTGCACCCAAGGAGAACGTTTCTACAAAGCCTAGCGAGTCAGGGTGTGGGACCCACACTCTGACCCACTAGCCTTTGCATAAACCTGTTCTGGAAATACCCCGGTGGGGCATACATTCTTTAATGTGGCTTTTTCTCAGAAATAAAATATTTTCCTTAAAGTCATTGGAACAATTTCAGGGAATTATTACTTTTCCAAGAGTATTGCGTTCACATTTATTGCTTAGGGACCAGTGTTAATTTAATTACGAAACAATGTATCATAACATAACATTCACAAATGCTGTTCACATGCATTGCATTCACAAATACGTTTAATCACTTTTTTGCCCTAAAGTGTTTACCAATGCTGGGGGGAAAAGTAGTGAAAGGGTTTGCTTTTTTTATAGAAGGCACAGAGGACCTAATAATTAAATGTAACAAACAGCGCAATGATTGAGTTCAGCCTGCAGATGTCATGTTAAAAGGATTTATGGTGTGCATAGCTGCCCTATGCCAGAGCTTCCCAGTGCATACCAGAGCAGTGGAGTATAGCAACGTTTACAGTGGGGGAAAAATAGGTCTTAAGCTGCTTACTAAAGTGATTAGACACTGTCCTTAAATGACCAGGGAGTTTGCTCCATACAGTAGGTGACAGTAAACGCAATGACCGTCCTCCCTGTCTTGCCTTCTTATAGTGAGGGATTACTGCTAGATGAAACTCCGCTGATCTAAGCGGCCAGACTGGGTGGTATGGTTGAATAAGAGGACACAAACTCTGTGTACCAGTTCCATATAAGATACGATGTACTGCACATAAGGCCTTAAAATGCATCCCTTATCAATGGGAAGCCAGTGTAAGGCCATTACCTGCTGAGATATCGATTATATGGCACATGGCAAAGACGTCTCGTAGCCGCCTTCTGTATGGTTTGTAGTCTTTTCTTGGCATATCTAGACACACCCAAGTATAGCACATTATAGTAGTCTAAACGAGAGATGATCAGGGCCGGAGTGATCCTCTTTTGAGCTGACAGAGAGAAAAAGGGCATCACTTTCTTCACACTCCATAACAAAGTGAAGCAGCAGGAAGCGAGTGCCTTGGCTTTAGGCCCAAATGACAATTTATTATCTACCCACATTTCCAGATTAGGGGTGCCCCTATCATTTCTGGCCACCGCTGAGTCTCCCAATACCCGAACACTATGACCAGCAGAAGAATTTCTGGCTTTTACCATTAAGATTCTTCAGGTTGTTTGAGTGCATCCGATTGGCTGCCGCTTCCATGCATCTTCTAAAGGACTCCAGTCCCTTCTCCACAGAGGAGGACAGCAATAAAATCAGTTGGGTCTCATCAGCATATGATACTAAGGACAGATCAAATGACTCCACAATTGCTGCTGAAGTTCTATGTTACATGTATTCTGTTGTTTGTGGTTTACCTCGTCAGCTATAGTTGCATCGCTTCAAGCACTAGCAGCCAATGCTGTGATGACACTCCCCAAAATGTTATGTCTATATCAGGCATCCCAAGCTGTATAGCAGCTTGGGATGCCTGATATAGAAATAAGGGGGCACGTTCTTTATGTGTTTTCTCCTTTACAAATCCCCAGTTACTAAGAAAGTCAACATTGTTGCTTTGTAAAACCGTCTCGACAAAACAGCCCTTGTCAGCAAGATAGATAACAAGATGAAAAACACGTAAGAGCTGAAAAATAATCTTCAAAGATGCTAAATAACTGGCAGCAAGTTCCAACTCGGAAAATAATTAGTTGTTTCCAGCTTCAGTGCTGACGGCTGGATTCTGCACTTACGTAATTTCAAGAATTAAAGAGCAATTCAATAGCTTGTTCCAGGGCTTTTGTTCCTCCTCAATAGGGGGATTCCGCCTGTGTGTCACTCGATGCGTCACTGTGCGAACAATAGCCCATTGGACCAAAAAGGGGGTGCAGCACAAACCACAGACCACAGACCAGCTTGTTAGTGTGAAAAAGGCCGCTTTATTGAAGACAGGTGCACCTTACAAATAATTTCCTTGGCCTGAGCCGTACAAAACTAAACCTCACTAAATATTTTCCTCCTGCCTTACCCTCACCCCCTCCCCTAAAGTTTTCCCTTTGCAACCATTTATAAACCCCCAAATCTGTCCTCCTTGCTGCCCCTTTAAACTTGTAACTTCTTATCATTCCCTAACATAACTATCTATGTAACCTTCCTATGCTACTTCCCCTTCCTGCATGCTCCCGGAGTGACATTTTCCAACCAATAAGCTGTAACTGTAAACAGATCTACCAACTATTACCCAGAAAAAATGCCACCTGATAACAACAACCCACACACAAAACCAGCACCTGCTTCAAGCGACAACCAATATGTACATGTTTCCCCACCCGATGCACCTGTTCCCAAGAAAACCAACCACACCTGAAGAAAAAAAAAATCCATTGACCTCCTCCCGAAAGCCTAACCCGGCCTAAATCCTTGAAAAAAACCAGGGCGGGAGGGACAAAATGTCTTGCCCTGCCTGTGCCCCCAACCGGCTGTTGTGTCACCCGACTGAAATGGTGGCTGGTGACACAAAATGGCTGGTTAAATATCCCCCCAGCTCAAAAGTAGCCCAACAAGCCCAATTGGCCTCTGTCTGCACCCCTGGCCCAAAACTCCCCGGGGGAGGCAGGCCTCCCGTTGGTCGGCCGCCCCCCCCTGAAGCCCTATTGGGCCGAAAAGGGGGGTGCAGCACAGACCACAGACCAGCTTGTTAGTGTGAAAAATTCCACTTACAAACAATTTCCTTGGCCTGTGCAGTACAAAACTAAACCTCACTAAATATTGTCCTCCTGCCTTACCCTCCACCCCCTCCCCTAAAGTTTTCCCTTTGCAACCATTTATAAACCCCCAAATCTGTCCTCCTTGCTGCCCCGTTAAACTTGTAAATTCTTATAATTTCCTAACATAACTATCTATGTAACCCTCCCATGCTACTTCCCCTTCCTGCGTGCTCCCGGAGTGACATTTTCCAACCAATAAACAGTAACTGTAAACAGATTTACCAACTATTACCTAGAAAAAACACCACTCAAATAATTCTGGTCCCAGACTTTTCTGACCCCCCCAACTAGGGACCCTGTTGTTTCGGATACCTGCGTATGTCCAAAGCCCTGTCCCAAACCTCCTTAATCTGTATTATATACAACTCCAATCCATAACTGGACAGATGCACCCCATCTTCTCTGAAAAAATAGACTGCAGCATACCTCAGCTCCGGATGTTCCACCATCCCAATGCCTTCCCTGTTACAAAAAATGTGCATGTCCCAGTTGATCTTTCTCCTGGCCTTATCTATCGCTGCTGGTCTCTCCGTTCCCCTCCAATACCAGACCAGATAACATAACAACCTGTCCACTGCTTCTTAATCTCCAAGGGATCCCTCTTCATCTGCTTTAACAGGGCCAAACCTTTACACTGAACCAGGTCATTCTCCCCCAAATGAATAATCAACATGTCTGGACAAATCCCACCTCTGATCGACCTGTTTAACGTTGGAAACAACTCGTGCCATCTCATACCCCCCTTACTGTTCCAATAACACTGAAACAACTGAGAGACCAAGCCCAAATTCAAACCTTTCCCTTTTGTAAACTCATAACGTTCTGCCCATTTGACAAGGGAGTGTCCTACGATGAAGATGTATAATTCCGCCGCAGCATGCCCCGCCACTGCACCTGAAAAGACACATATATGATGAAGGAAAAGAACAACGGCCCGCGGCCGAATGTAAGTTTTGAAGCAATCCGACTTCCAACGCCCTAACCGCATAATTTCTTCCCTCCCCCATCCTCTCTTATCTGCATCTGTGTTTGCCCCATGCGGAATTAATATGCCCCAAACTGGCTAGGATCCTCCCCCATGCATCGGAGGACTCGCCCCAAGACCCAAAGCAGCTGAGACGCCGACAGCCTACCGCCCTCTTTTCTCTGGAAAACCTCCTTGTCACCCCACACCAACCCCCTGGCCATGATCCCCCCAAGCCGCTGGACACACTGTCTTGTCCACCACCGGTCCCATGACCACCCACTCCCTGCTGGTCCGATTTGGCTCGCTTGAGCACCACTGCCACCGCGTCGACCCGCAAGTCCACTTCCTCCCACTGAACCACTTGTGCCCCCGTCGCATCCAGCAGCTCCGAAACCTGAAAAGCCCCAAAGTACATCCAAGACATTAACGTGGAAAACAAAACCACTTCTTCCGCATTGCGGCATATTTGTGGCATAAGCCGTATCAAGCCGGCCAGTATTCCGACTGACAATGGCCTTCTCTGCTGAGGTCTGCCACCCCTCTCTCACGCCCAACCTTCCAGTAATCGACTGCCTAATTCCCCCACCGAAGGCGCATAACCCCACCATAATTTTCCCATGAAAGCTATGGCCGACAACTTGCCTGCTATCGTTACCCTAGACAAACCTTTGTCAACCATGGACAAAATGAACTGCACCACCTGCTCCTCCCTCACCCATTGCTGTCCACTATGCTTTGCACCACTGGCAAGAAATTCCCGCCATGCCTGCTCATATGCCTTCCATGTGGATGAGGCCAGTGACCCTCTTACCAACTGTATGACCCTTTGTCTCCTACATACCACATCCCTGCTGGAACCGGCGTCCTGACCTTGTCCGCCTCCATGACTAGCCCATGGAGCCTCTGCCACTGTGAACGAGACAAAGCGTATGCAATGTCATTGTCCACTCCCGGCACATGTCTGGCCTGAATCAAGATATCATGCTCCAAACATCTCAGCACAAAACCCGCAACAACTTGAGAACTTGGGCGTCCCTGGCTGATTGTCTGTTCACCACCTGAACTACCAACATATTGTCCACTTTAAGGATCACCTTCTTATGCGCCAATTCCTAAGCCCATACTGTCACGGCCACTACCAGTGGAAAGAGCTCTAGAAAAGCGATACTCCTCCCCCCCATTCTTCCAGTGTAGCGGCCATTCTTCTGCGCACCACCTCCCCTGCCAGTAGAGCCCAAAGCCTCCTGCCTCGTCTGACGAGATCGTGACATAACATTCCCATTCTTCTGGGGTTGCCATAGGGATGCCTTTGAAATGTTCCAGAAAGGTGCGCCACATGCGCAAGTCCTCCTTAGTTCCGGCCGACAGGTGCATATGATGGTGCGGAATTGTCAGACCTGCCAGAGACATTCCCAGCCTCCTGCAAAAAGTTTGCCCTGCTCACACCACCCTGAACGCAATATTTAGGTTTCCTAGCAAGACCTGCACCTCCCTGACTGTTACCTTCTTTTTGGCCAGCAAACCAGTTCAATACCAAGAAATTACAACACTGTACTGGGATCTTGTGTCTTCTCTGGTGCCAGGGGCACACCCAGGTAGCCCATGAGCTCTTTAAAACTTGCCAGCTGCTGCTGACAGTCTGCCGAACTGGGCAGTCCCACCAGGAAAAAGTCATCCAGGTAGTGTGTCACTGTTTCTTTACCAGTGTGCCATGAGACAACCCACTGCAGGAATGTACTAAATCGCTCAACTAATGCACAAGATATGGAACAGCCCATTGGAAGTGCCTTGTCCACGAAAATGGACCCCAACAACTGATAATCCTTAGGGTGTACTGGTAGCAACCTAAATTCCAACTTCATGTCATTATTAACATCCCCCATCCCTTCAGCCTGACCTCCCTCTTCTTCTATTATTTCCTCTTCTTCAACGCTCTCTTCATCATAATCAAATAGCAATGGGCTGTCCTCCACGGACTCCAGCCTGCACGAACTTGCTGGTTCCATGCCTGTACGGATTGGCAATGGGCCGTCCTCCATGGACTCCACCCTGCTCAAACCCGCTCGCTCCCTGCAAGTGCATAGTAGTTCCCCTAGATCAACGCTCCCTTGCTGCTGCCCTATGCGCCTGCCCTTTGAGTCCCGCGTTGATATCCATGAACCCTGTGCCTGCGCTCCTGAGGCCGCATCGACCCACCGGGGTCGTGGCACTGGAGACTGTTCATCCTCCCTTCTGCGCACCACCTTGTGCAAGTCCCTCGTTGGAGCCCGTATGCCCGCATCAGGCATAGCCAGCCCATCCTCTCGGTAGGGCGGAGCCGCATGCAACTCACTCGAGTACATCACCTGCGGCCCCTGCCAATGGAGTCCGACATGCCGGGGTTAGTCCTTACCTCTGACCCTAACACCCCTGAATACCCCTGCCCAAGTTCACCCGCTACCCGCCCCAGGCCCGAGGCACTGGACAAACGGCCCCCGCTGTGCTGGAGTGCCCCCCTGGCCACCAGACCAGCCCCCCTCTACAGTAACGTTCCTACTCCCCTCCCCCAAGCCCCCCACGCCCTCCTCCTCCCCGTCGCTCCACTCCAGCAAAACCACCACCCTCTTGCCTGCGTGGCATTCCCAAGGCCGGCTGACAGATGGTCCGCTCCCACTCCACCTGCACTTTTCCCTGAATCTGGGGCCCCCCCACACCCCCTTTCTGATCACTGCTGTCTAAGCCCCTCCGGGGCCCTCTCCAGCCAGCCCCCCAGCTCCAGGGACAGCATTGGTCCCCACTGCGGCCCCCCTTTCTCCACCACCTTTCGGAACCTAACCGGGCCCTCCCTCGTCCCCTCCCCACTTTCCGACCTGTTGAGGGGCCCCCGCTTGCCCTCCCTCCTCTCCGCCCCCCCTGCACCCCACCAGGCTACCCCCCAGGACCCCCAAGTACTCTCGGAGCCTCCAGCTCCGCCCTCCCGGGCCCCCCAACTGCACCGAGGCCCTCCCCCAGGAGTTCCAAATCCCCCCCAGCTGCATCCCCCTCCCCGCCGCTCTCCACTAACAGGGGAAAAACCCGGCCACTGTCCAGCGTGATAGTGGCACCCCCCCTGACAGGCCTCTTCCTCGCGGTCCTCCTACTCAATGGAGCTCCCCGCCTGAACTCAAGAGCGGACCACGGGAACGCAGGGCCGCGACTCGCCCCCCCCCTCACAACACCTACTTCAACCAAGTGTCCCCTGCCTTTTTTCAACTCCTCCTCTCCAGGCACATATCCTGATCTATCCCCCCACCCTGCCCTGACTGGATCTCCAAGTGGATCTCCTCTCATTACCTGCCTATCTCCTCAAATGTCAAGCTCTTTGCAACCAAATCTGGAGACAAGACCAACAGACCCTATGCGCAATCTAAATAGTGGCTCAAAATCACTTCCCCTTACACCATCCCTGTCTTCCTCTCCTGATCTCCTATTCTCACTTACTCTCTGTACAGCAAAATTGAAGTCCTCTTGCAAGCAGTTTCACAACATTCACTCTCCATGTCCATGCTCAGTTGCTGTCAACACCATAATTCAAAACTTAGTTGGCACTCCCTGAATTTCTTGGGGTGAAAATCTGCAGAGGAGCAACCTAAAACCCAAGGACAACTGAACAAGCCTCCCCATCCTCACCAAATGGATGCTCAGACCTCCTTGATCATACCCACCATCCAGGAAGAATGATCCATCAAATATCACTCATGTCCTTATTGAACACTGTGAAGCTCATGTCTCCAATTCCATTCACCGTTTTTCGCATTGTCTATTGCATATTTGCTGATCAGCAGTTAAACATTGCCTGGAGCTTTCCGATACAATTGTGATCTCCAACCTGAATCTCTTGGTTGGTGTTGACAGAAAGTTGACTGAAGGATGCATCCAACAATGCCCTGGACCACCTTCTCTCCCTCCCTCTACACTATTCCATCCTCCATTGTGAATGAAAAGCCAGACACAGTAGTTGAGCAGCAGTAATTTACAGGAACAGGGTAACCTGCAAAGTAATTCCTACTGAGCGCTTTCATTCCTTAGAATGTCTTTTCCTTGAAATCCCCACTCCAAAGGTCTCTAATCTCAGATGAACATCATATACGACCCTCCAGGTGAGAACAGGTCATGGAACTTATTTTGCCACACCAAACAACCTCTAAGACTCGCATCTTCCTTGATGACTTCAATCTACACTGAGGTACAGAAAATAACAAACCTGTTAATCTGTTTCTATTTTTCCCCCAGAGACAATGATCTCTTACACAAGTGCCAAAAAGCCATATACTGAGAAAGCTTCATTCTTGATCTGATCATCCCCAAGTCACATTTCTCATTGCCAAGGATCCCATCCCGGTGGATTGGTCAGAGAGCGTGTACATTCCTCTCACACTGTCTTTTATCTGCCAGAAAAAAACAGGCCAATTTTTTAACAGAAAACATATGGTTCTGTGACGCAAAGGATATTGACATTATCTCCCTTGATAAAATGGGCAATGGTAACCATATGATCTAGAGAGACATCTTGAGAAAAACTGGAGACAAACAGCCATTATATCTAATCTGTCTAGTTTCTGGGCTGCTAGAAGAAACTACAAATCGTACATTTTATGCAAAAAATCTAGCCCCATGAACTTTCTACTCTGCAACAAATGTCTACAGCCTCTTTTCAATATTTTTAGCCAGCCCTCAATTAGCACAGTGTACACACCACCATCCAAATATGAAGAGTATATGAACTTTGTTGTAGAGAAAGTACATAGGACTTTCACTTCCACCAAGATCTGCCAACCCTAATAGCTGCCTACTGATCTTAAAGGCCCAAGGCCCAATTGACCTGGTTGCATTTTGACAGCCTTTGAGGTACTTGAAACCATAACTAAGGTCATACCTTTCAACCATCTCTTTAACACATGGCGTGGACTCTTGAACAAAGAAATGGCCACGCTGCTCCTACCATACTAGACCTCCCTAATGAATCCTACAATGGAACAAGGTGTTTTTCCTGATTGCTTTAAAATTGGTCAGGTCTTCTCGTCCTACAGCAGCCCACAGCTGACATCAATGACCTGAACAACCTCCACTTGATCTCATCAGTTACCTCTTTAGGAAAGATGTAAGAAAGCTCATTAGCTTCACAATTATCCCTCCATATCCAGGTAAACAACCTTCTCGATACCTTCCAATCTGATTCTAGACAAGGCTACAGCACAGAAACACCCCTTCTACAAATTGTGCATGATTCTCTTTGCTTCCTCGAAACAGGTAACTTTTGCCTACCAATGCTTTTGGCCCTCTCACCGGCTTTCAATTCAGTCAATTACCATGCTCTGATTAACATGAAAGAACGAATGGGAATTGATGGTCTAGTCTGGAACTGGTTAGGTTCAAATGTATCCAACAAATGGCAAATAGTTAAATAGGGAGCTCTCTCTCTCTAGCAAACAAGGGGTTACACAGGGTTTGATTCTATCCCTAACCTTATTTCATCTATATCTCAAACCACTTGGAGAGATTCTGAGTAAATTTGGAATTTTTTATCAATATGAGGATGACACCCAAGATCTACCTGAATATCTTTTGCCCAAATATCATCCTCCTAGTCTTCAACAGCCTTGACAGGATTTAAAAGTGGATGGCCAACTACCACCTAAAACTGAACCCAATAAAAACTGGATTTCTTCTAATCTCACCCAAAAAAATCCAACCTCCCTGCCCAGGAGGGGCTCAGTTCTTTCATTCCGCTGAACTGCAAACCGACCATTGTGGAGAAAATTAAATCACTGGGTCTATACTTGACAATCACATTAACGTTCCAAAGCATATCTCATCGATGGCTAAGAGCATCTACCACCAACTTGGGCTGCTCTGGAATATCAGCGGTACAAAAGGGGGGGTGATGGACGGAGCATCAGAACCAATCAAACACTCACACCCAGTCAACAGATCTGGGTTTGATCCATCACCGTTCTTTAGCCCACTCTGCCACCCCAGTTCAGACATGGCCATATGCAAATCAGTCTGACCCTGAGCCTCATGGGAACAGTCCAGCCCGAACTGCAAAGCCATGCCTTCCCTGGACCGGAATCAAGCTTCCTAGGACCGGTTTCTGGCATTTCAGCCATCTTCAGCCAGGCTTGCTTGAATCCAGTGGCAAAGTGAGCAAGGGACTCACGTCTGAGCATACCCTGCCAACTTATGGCGAACACAGCGGTACAAAAGGGGGTGGTGATGGACGGAGCATCAGAACCAATCAAACACTCACACCCAGTCAACAGATGTGGGTTTGATCCATCACCGTTCTTTAGTCCACTCTGCCACCCCAGTTCAGACATGGCCATATGCAAATCAGTCTGACCCTGAGCCTCATGGGAACAGTCCAGCCCGAACTGCCAAGCCATGCCTTCCCTGGACCGGAATCAAGCTTCCTAGGACCGGTTTCTGGCATTTCAGCCGTCTTCAGCCAGGCTTGCTTGAATCCAGTGGCAAAGTGAGCAAGGGACTCACGTCTGAGCATACCCTGCCAGCTTATGGCGAACACAGCGGTACAAAAGGGGGTGGTGATGGACGGAGCATCAGAACCAATCAAACACTCACACCCAGTCAACAGATCTGGGTTTGATCCATCACCGTTCTTTAGCCCACTCTGCCACCCCAGTTCAGACATGGCCATATGCAAATCAGTATGACCCTGTGCCTCATGGGAACAGTCCAGCCAGTTCAACACTCTGTCCATCAGTCCCTTTGGTTTTGCTTTGTTCGCCATAAGTTGGCAGGGTATGCTCAGACGTGAGTTCCTTGCTCACTTTGCCACTGGATTCAAGCAAGCCTGGCTGAAGACGGCTGAAATGCCAGAAACCGGTCCTAGGAAGCTTGTTTCCGGGTCCAGGGAAGACATGGCTTGGCAGTTCGGGCTGGACTGTTCCCATGAGGCACAGGGTCAGACTGATTTGCATATGGCCATGTCTGAACTGGGATGGCAGAGTGGGCTAAAGAACGGTGATGGATTAAACCCAGATCAGTTGACTGGGGGTGAGTGCTTGCAATGTTCAACACTCCGTCAATCATTCCCTTTGGTTTTGCTTTGTTCGCCATAAGTTGGCAGGGTATGTTCAGACGTGAGTCCCTTGCTCACTTTGCCACTGGATTCAAGCAAGCCTGGCTGAAGACGGCTGAAATGCCAGAAACCGGTCCTAGGAAGCTTGTTTCCGGTCCAGGGAAGACATGGCTTGGCAGTTCGGGCTGGATTGTTCCCATGAGGCACAGGGTCAGACTGATTTGCATATGGCCATGTCTGAACTGGGGTGGCAGAGTGGGCTAAAGAATGGTGATGGATTAAACCCAGATCAGTTGACTGGGGGTGAGTGCTTGCAATGTTCAACACTCCGTCCATCATTCCCTTTGGTTTTGCTCTGGAATATCAGGCATATAATTTGTGAAGAGGACGTAGTCCAAGCACTGGCACTCTCCAGACTGGACTAAAAAAACCCTCTTCTCTGTGGATCACTTAAAGCACATCTAGCACCCCTGAGAGCAGCGCATCACGAAGCTGCCCACTGTGTGACAGATCCCAAAAAATGTTATCACATTACTTCTATTCTTTGCACCCTAAATGGTTTCTCTTTGAAGATTTGAAGTGAGAGACAAATTTAAGACGTCATGCATCATGCACATTGTCCTTCATAACACAAGAACATTCTACTTGGCTGGAAAAGAAAACATTTCTGGTGTCATTGGAGATTAAGAAAAGCTGAAGCCCTCCTGCTGGAACCTCTGACATTCAGACAATAACACTTTATGAAACAGGCATTCTTTGGAACTGCAACAATGAAATACTCTCCCACCAGCTCTTCGCAAACTCCAGCCTTGTCATGTCTAAAAATGAACACAAAGTTCTCCTATTTGAGAGACACTTTGGATAAACCTATGATTATTTCTCAACATCCCTTTTTCTGAGTCATCCAATCTATTCAGATATGATCTGTTTAACCATTATCCCCTAATACGAATTGCTGGATCTGCCTGTTTTCTTTGTTGCTTATCGGTTAATTTTACGATAGATGTTAACCTTGTTTTTCTTCTTTTTGTCTGGTACTGTGTGCTGATGCCCTTGGGGCAAGTTTGATCTACATAAACCACAAAAATAAATAAATCAATAACTAACTAGCCATTCTCGTACCTTGCCCATTTCTCCATCAACACCACTAACTCTGCTGTTAATGCACTCCATATCTCTTCTGTGCAAGTCCCAACCTCTTCTCCCTAATACTAAAATTCCCCACACACACAAATTATCCTCTTTTTGCCTTCAGTTTCAACCCTCTTTTTTCTCACCACGGTATCTGTATCCCCTCTACCTATCTAAACAATTTCCTTCATTTGCTCCTGCCACCTGTCCACATCCTCCTAATATACCCTTCCCTCTTAACCCAATGAGGTCCTTGTTCCACTTCATGGAGTCAGAACCTAGGATTGTCCCTGCTTTCACTTTACTAACGAGCCCAAACCCCCATCACCCTCTGCTTCCAAACATCTCCATCTATCAAACATCTCTCCATGCAAGAGCAATGAATAAAAAACACTTGAACATCCACTGCCTGATCTTTGACACCACACTTTTCATCCATTGCTCTTACTGCTCCCTGTAAGTGCTTATTTCTGCAGGAATGTAGACCTCCATCAAGCAAATCAGCATTCTCAGGCTTCTTAGTTGATGCCATCATTGAGATCACTATAACTCACAAGCGCCTCTGTATCTTGGGAGAGTTGAGGTTCCGGGTCATCAACTCAAAACTCATTCAAGTGAGATGCTGACTGCAAAATCTAACAACCCACAATTTCTACTAAAATGTCGTTGGTTCTATGCACTTATCTGGACACACTAATTTTCCCACTTGGGCTCATCACGGTGACTCTAAATCAGCCCACTGTCTGTAGCAACCACCACCTCACCCTTTGAATTCAAACCTATTCACCAGTTCTGCTACAATGATAATAATGATCAACAAGATTCGTCGCAGGCTTTTAAAAAGACTCTTTAATCTGAACTGGTTGATTCATAACCACGCATCTGCATCACAGAAGAACAACAACTGAATGTCTGGCCTTTTATGATGCCCTCTACAAATTGATACCTCTCAAGAACTCATCATATACTCAACACCAGCCAAAGACTCCATGGTTCCATACACTGAAGACAGAAAACAGAGCACTTGTGCACCACTGGATACTAACAAATGACTTCAGCAATAAGCTCCACTTCAAACAACACTCATGGATGGACAAGGCTACAATGAAGAAAGCACATTCTCAAAAGTCACAGGCCCAACCAAAGAACTTCACAAGAGAATTTCAGACATTTGTAACACAGAACATGCGATTAGCCAGGATCCTTAAATATCAGTCTTGTGATAGCAATTTCAAAAGGCAAGTCCTCTGAAAAAACTTCTCAGGAGAAATACGTCCAATAGCCATGCCTCAGCCTATAGCACCCAAGACAAACTGCTTTGACAACTAATACATCCTGGGATTTTTAAAGCAACTGTAGCCATTCAAATTCAAGGAAGTACTCAAGGACAGTTGCCATGTCTGCTCCCATCATCAACACCTCCTTAGCCTCATAACCTTAATGGATGAACTTAAGATGTCCTCATCAAGCACATTCATTTCCCCATTGTGAAAAAATGACCCTAATCCACTAGGTACTGCTTTATCTCCGATGGTCAATAAAGACCACATTCATACAGACTTCTGATATCTTGAAGAAAATAGGCTGCTTTTAGATCCCCAAACAGGATTCTGACAGAGGAACACAAACTGCTTTGACCTCCTTCTGGAATGATCTGAAGACCACAGCCCAGAAAAATGAAAATGCTGTACCTCTAATTCACCTTTAATACTGTCCACCAACCCACCCTGTTATAGAGGCTGAATGATCATACCATTTGATGCATTATCCAGGATTGGATACCTTACATCCTCTCTGACAGATCCAATATGATGTAGTTCCTGCTGCACTCTTCACGTCCTATCAAGATCAACACTGCACATGGTTCCTTTATCTTTCCACTACTCTTCAATACATACCACAGCCCTGTAGCAAACCGCACTAAACCCTTCATTATAACCTGCTACAACTATCTGGATGGCACACAAATCATCAAGTTTGACAATCCAAGAGGCCTAGACCAATGCCACCAAACATGGTGAAACATCACACTAACTACCCACAGCCCTCAGAGATTTGGACCACGCCCAACTGCATTGTCGGAAAAGGTTCCAGGCCACGATCTTGTTTCTTTCATGTCTGGATTGTGCTAACAGTCTATGCCTTGGAGCACCATCCAAAATTAAGATTAAGATGATTGAGCAGGGCAAATAACTTCAGTATTCCTGAGGGAATGGTGGTAAATTTATTAAAGGGAGCGTCCTGTGGTTTTCACTGGACCTCACCCCTAGGATCAGATGTACAATGTATTGAAACATGAGGTCGTTCCATGACACAGCTCGGGCGGGGTGGGGTGAGGGGGAATTAGGTTGTTGTTTATTTGAAGTAGATGGGTCGGAAGTGATATTTGTAATATACAAGTACAACTGACTCAATGTTGTAAGGAGCTGATTGTTCCTAAATGTATGTTTCCCGAACCACAAAGAAGGATAATACTTCCATTTCTGTCTATCTTTCACGCCAATCCAAAACACCGAAGACACTGTCACAGGTTCAAAACCGAACCTCCCAAATCTAGTTGCATGGAACCAAATCTAGACCTGCCTAAAGACAGCACCTCGCTTGTGTGGTATGTATTTAGTACCTATCAAGGCCTCATGGACAACACAATTTTCTACTCCTGATGGCTGCTGTACATCACTGCAACCCTTAGAGCACAGGTATTTTGCATCCCACACCTACATGGCAAGTAAATACAAAATGAGACTGTATATATTAAGCTTCCTTGCCTCACGCCATACGTAGGGCTAGCTACCAGCTCACAGAAACAAGATTGGAGCATCCTTCTGGCCTCAACACAACATTACCATGCTTCACACAGGTCACATTATAAAGTGCCACCAAACAAGGACAACAAAAGGAGCACTGAATTACCCAACACCTAGAGGTACTTTGTGGCATTGTCAGTAATATTAGGTGTTATACAAATGCTACTATAATAAAAAATAATATGATGTAAAAGATCTTAAGCACACTTGGCCTACGGAATATTCCCATTTCTAGTTTTTAATATTGTTTTTAATGTTTTTGCTTGTTGTTTTAAATGTTGTTTGGGAAACTATTTTAATGGAAGTACTGTGAATGTAAAAACACTATTTGGTGGCGTGGGGATAGACTTGACCTACATAGATATGTATGTAGATAATAAAGATGTTCCTTCCACAAAACAAAAAAGAGCAAAGTTGAGAACCATAAAATAAAGAATTGTAGTAAATAGGTTTTGTTTTGTTACAGGATGAAGGTAATGAGCTTGTTGTTGGTGTGTTTCTTAGTTTCTAAATAGATCAACATGAAACACCAAAACTAACTAGAATATTTAAATATGGATGTGGAAACTAAAATAAAGGGATTGGTTGTCCAAATTAAGTTTTTGGCACTATGCATTAAAGTAACTTATCTTTTTGGTTTTTAAAGGAAACATGGATCGTCATCATTATGAGATGTTCACTAAGTTTGGCGAAGAGGGTTTCTTGCTTCACCTGGACAATGCAAGAGGGTAAGATTGTAATATGAACAGTTTATTGATAATAATCTTTCTTTTCACTCTGCCTCTAAGGACCATTCAAGATCATTTGCTAAATACTTTTCATCAATAGAGAGAACACCTAGGCCTAGAAGACCAGAAAGTGCTTGTCTAGCCTGTGCCAATAAGAAAAAAAGCCTCAATACAGACATATTGTATGCACTACACATGAGCTATGAAAGGGATAGTGGGCCAGATGTAAGACCGTTTTTTGCGGTTGCAAACGGGAGATTGGCCTGTTTGTGACCGCAAAAAAGGTTCCTGGCATGTACAAATGCAATTTTGCGAGTCATTGACTTGCGAAATAGCCTTTGCGACTCTTGCTTTTAGGAAGGGGCATCTCTGCAATTTGCTACCCCATTGGGAATCGCAAACAGTGTCTTAGACACTGTTGTACATTCAGTTTTGCGAGTCACGAATTGCGAGTCGCAATTCACCACAATTTGTGACTCGCAAAAGTGAATGGTTGTACATCTGGCCCAGTATGTGTAAATGAGCAAAAGTATGGAAGTTCCTCATTTTACCAACACTAGTCGTGCCAGTGCATTTTCAACATCAACCATCATTAATTATATCCGCAGTGGATAGTGTACACCTGAGAACAAAATCTAATCTCCCCAATTTTACCAAAATATTTTTAGGTGAATGTATTAGAAATATATTCTTTTCTGTAGCAGCCTAAACTCCAGCTGGAAATCTTATACCTTTATCCAGCATTTGCTCTACTCCACAATCCCAGCTTTTACCTAGCAGTTATAGCTCTTTTGCAAATCACTAGTCGAAAGATATGATTAAAAAAAGTGTGGTAAGTGCATGAAATTCAGGGACTATCACACTTCATAGTACATTTTATCAAAGTAGGTATACTATTAGCCTGTAGACTTTCTCTTCTGTATGCCTTGAAATATTCAATGGGCAGATTCTATATCTTCTTTCTGATCACTATAAGTATTGACATTGCAAGATCAGTCTTATGGGGTCAAAGACTGATCACTGTAGGGAGACATCCATGCATTTACAAACTTACAATAGGGTGCTATCAAATTCCACGCTGGTGACTCATCAAAGGGTCTTTGTAAAATAATAAAATGTGTCAGCAAATTGCATCACTAATCCTACGAACTCAAGTGACAAAACCCACACATGTGTCAAAACCTCTCTTTGATACATTTGGATGGCTTGGTACCATTACTGGGAACTGAGTTATAGAGGCTCATCCACTCCATTACTTAAGGCCACTCTGCTAGTTCTCACACAAAAGTCAAAGGGATTAATCTGCATAAAAATGCAGATGATAAAATCACCAGACGTGGTGTCTCCCTCATCAAGAAATATGGACACCGGAAGCGAAAATCCAAATAATCCTATCTCTCCAACCAACAAGGTTAGTGAAGCCAACCAAACCAGTGGTAGGGTACATTTAGGACATAACAGGCAAAGTACAATTGGTTATTAAAAATGCTCTGGGAAATCATAGTGCAGTGGACAAAGAGAAACCATATTCTAGATGTAACACAAGCCTAGCACATGGAAAATGAAGCTGATCTTTTTGATTAAATTCTGTACCCTTCGTACAAAGTCATCTCCAAGAATAGAGTCGTGAAAAAGGCTGGAGAAGTAACCCTTATCTTCTTGTCTTGGAAACGATCACATTAATAGAAATCTCATCAGCACTGTATCTGTCATTTGATCTTAATTACCTCTTGGCTTCCACAACATAAATTCTTCCTTCATCATAGCGGAAGTCTGCCTGGAACCAGATCACAGCATCTTCTTTCTTCGAGATAGAAGTGACTTGACTAACAATTAAAGCAATGCCAAGTAAGATCCTGATCATGGAATACTCCAAGGTCTCAGCAGACATATCGGAAAACAGCAGGCACCTGCAGGTGGAGGAGAGTAAGGAAGTAGTTCGTTTCTCACAAATGGTGACTTCTTTAAATCACAAAACAAGCCAAATGTTCTCATGTGGGCTGGAAATATCGGATGATCTGAGGCTTGGGTTTAAGGATGGAACTGTTGGAATTTTGGGGTGATGTCCAAGCAAATTAAACGGAACAGTCGGAAACCTGCAGGTTTATGGCTTTTCACTACTAATTAGTTCCTATCCTACAATTGAGTGCAAATGTGCATCTGTGAAATGCAGAAAAAAGTGATCTTAAACTAGTGGTGCAAATGCACATTCCACCATTATTTACTTATGTGAACGATTCCTCATAATGAAAAGTTTGCATGCAATTTATAATTTAGACATAAGGCTATCACCTCAAAGATATGAGGACATAAAAACATTGTAGGACTTGGCCTTTTTGGTGAAAGTTCCCTAAACTTTTTGCGTTCCCCCAGACCATTTTCCGGACCTAGAGATGCCAATTTAGATGCTTTGGGTACTTTGCCAGTGCTAATCAGTGTCAAAGTACAGTAGTTCCCTATGTAAAATATATAGTGATTGGTTGGCCATGATTGGTATGTTTGTCTTACTAGTAAAATTCCCTAGTGATGTGCACTGTGTGTGCAGGGGCTAGTAATGCAAACGCGCACAGAGAAGGGAACTCAGGCCTTCAGTGTAGGGTCTGCGTGCAGAATGCTAAATTAGTATGTTGTCCTGACAAGTGCAACCACTTGTCAGGCCTGACTTTCCCTTTTATATGCACATGGGGCACCCCTGTGGTAGGTCCAAGGTAACCACTGGGCAGGGTGCAGTGTAGGTAAAAGGCAGAACATAAACTGAGGTGTGTGTTATGTTCTGGCAGCGAAAAACTCTCCATTTCGTTTTTCACTGCTGAAAGGCCATTCTTCCCGTAGGACAGAATGGGGCAGGCTGGGTGTTGTGTTTGGTAGCCTAGTTTCCTGTCAGTTTATAATGGAGAGGTGAAGTTTGGTATGTGTGAACTCACAGTGTCATAATGCATCTTTCTGTAAAGGTGGTTTTGTCACTGTGTGTTTGTAAACCACTCTTTTAGAAAGTGGCTGATTTTTGTGCTCTGAGCATCTCTGTGTGTTTCTGAAATGTGGATTGTCTGACTGGAATTGAAAGGTGAGAGGAGCTGGGAAAGGTCGATGACCCAGGGAGGGGTTGAGATAGCACCAGGCTGCCCTGCATCTGAAGAGTAGGGGAAGCAGAAGCCCGGGAGGTGAAAAGGCCTGGGCTGGTGCTATAAACCAATTGACCCATCTCCTGCTGAATGATTAAGTATCCAGATCCCCAGTATCAAAGAGAGAGATGTGACACTGGGAGGGAGACACCCAGAACTGATTTAGGGAGGGGTCAGGGACAACTGAGCACATACAAACTTCAAAGACATTAAGGGGTATAACTATGAGAGCTGAAACCCCTGAACGTTGGAATAAAACAGATATGGATTGTGACTGAAAAGGCTTGGACCCATTCTGCGGTCAAGAGGAACATCTGCTAAAGAAGGAACAACTGAAGAGACTGTGGTGGATAGACCAATCCTTGCTTCGTGATCTGGGGCTGGTCTGCAGTTTGCTGTTCTAACTAAGGAAGAGGCTGTTGGGACTGTGCTTGGAGGCGCTGGGTCCCCCTGCTTGAAGAAGACTGTGCTTTGTGCTGTGTCTTATAACCCCAAGGTGAGCTGGCTCCCTGTTTCGAAATACAGGATCATAAAAGTTTCTGGAGAAGTCCCAAGCAACGCGGTGTGCTTTGTGCCGCTTGAGACCCTCAGAAGTTGTGCCTTGTGAACGTTGGCATGCAGGAGTAAGCTAAGTCTAAGACACCCAGAGTGCGTGTCGTGGTGCAGGCCAAGACGTTGGTGAGGAGCATCTGGTCGTGGTGTGCACAGGGAGACGAACCCAAACTCGGACGCACAAGGGTGCGTGTCGTGGTGCAGCCCGGGTGCTAGTGAAGAGCGCCTGGGCCTCTTCTGCACCAAAGGAAGAAGCGAGACTCTGACGCCCAGTGTTCATGTCGTGGTGCAGCCAGGGCGTTGGTGAGGAGCGCCTGGACACCGTGTGCACCAGCGGAAGAAGTGAGTCTTGGACGCGCTGGGTATGTGTCGTGATGCAGCCCGGGTGTTGGTGAGGAGCGCCTGGGCCTTCTTAGGCACCCAAAGAAGAAGTTAGTCTCCGACATGCAAGGGTGTGTGTCGTTGTGCAGCCAGGCCATTAGGGAAGAGCGCCTGGACATCGTGTGCACCGGGAGAAGAGGTGAGACTCAGACGCGCAAGAGTGCGTGTTGAGATGCAAGCGGACCGTTGGTGAAGAGCTCCGGATCATCGCAAGCACCAGAGAAGAGGCAAGTCTTGGACGTGCAGTGTACGTGTCGAAGTGCAACCTGAGGTGCTGGTGAGGAGTGCCGGGTTAAGTTGTGCACCGAACTGAAGTAAAGTCTCCACAGTGCTGAGGGCGGGTCTCGTGTAGACTGAGACCGCTGGAGCGAGGGCCAAGTCATTGGGGCCCTCAGAGTTCATCAGTAGCAGCCTGAACCGGCAGCCACGGAAGAGCGGAGCCGCCGGCCCAAGTCCGCCAAAGCCTGTGACGGAGTTCTGGATCAAGGCCCAAATCGCTGACATCGGGGAGGAGAGTGGGATCGCGCCACCCCCAGGTAATGTGGATCAACACCTGGGGTGGGGTGCGGGCTCAGAGGGATACTCTCTCAGCGTCCCGCTCAGTCAGCTGCGTGAGCCATTGCTTTGGCTCAGATCCCGGCCCATGCTGACCCAGGACGGGGCAGTACTGGGGCCGGATTGGGAAGCAGTACTTTGTGTGTCATCATTTGATCCATAACGGGGGCACTGTTACTGGAGCACGTAAAACTGTTGTATTACACTTTGAATTATTGCTGCTAATGAACTATCGAACTGTCGTATGACGCTTGACCTCATTTGTGCCTAAAAAACTTTATGCTTGGTGCGCTACGCACTACGTTATTTCTCCCTTGCATATTATCTGATTGTAACGTGGCGCATTGTATGATTTCGTCAGTGCACAGTATCTGAGTATAACGTGGTGCAGTGTATTATTTCTTAATTGAACCGTACAGGATTGTAGCTTGACACATTGCTTTGTTTCTTCTTGGTACAGGGCATGCTGGTGGTGATACGCATTGCATTATTCCTTCAATTGCAGATACATGACAGTGGCGCTACGTATGGCATTATTTCTCTGTTGCACAGTATAAGAGAATATCATTACGCATTGCAGTATTGTTTCCTTTTGCAACATGTGTGTTTCTAGCAATACGACTGGTCTAACCCTTTGGGAAACGGTTAGAGAAGAGCTTAACTGTTGGTTAGATGCGGTGGTTGGGATTAGAACCTACCAACCCACCGGAAAGAATACTACCCATTCTTATGTTGCTTTTGTGTCGTGTGGTCGAATCGTATAATTTTTTATTTAAGGATTATACTTATTTTATCAATACTCGTGTGGAGTCTATTTGTGAGGACATCATGGGGTTATTGTGAGCGTGGTTGCACATACTGAACACTCGTGCCTTGGAGATAAGCCTGGCTGCTCGTACCAAGCTACTAAGGGGGTGAGCAGGGCTATCTCAGATGGTGTCCTTACTTAGCCTAAAGTTGAAGCGAGGGGTCAAGGGCGCCCGCCTCCAGCATTTGGTGGCAGCGCTAAGCGACAGGGTCCTCCACTTCCAACAAACATAAAAACAGAGAGCAAAAAACTTAATGACAGCAGGATAAAATGCCATAAGCACAAAAACTGCCGGATAAAATGTTAAAAACCATAAATAAAGGCTTCATGACAGATCAAGAAGTCCAAAAGGAGTGTAAAAGCTTAAAGGGACAGTGTTGAATGTTGAATACTAGAGAAGTACGGTTATAAAGGGAGGATTCAAAGAGACGGAAAGAATGCTAAATATTGGAGATGGAAGGTTATAAAAGGGAGGATCCAAGATAGCATAGAAGCTAAGTGTAATGATGTGATAGAAGCTTACCAATTGGAAGATGGGATATTATGAAAGCATGACGACAGAAGCTTAAAGATGGAGAATAGAACCCCAAAGATATCTGGTATGGTAAAAGGTATAGGGAGGTTGGAAGTTTAAAGGAAAATTAAATATAAGCTTAAAGGTGGGGAAGAATATTGCCTATAAGGATTAGAAGCTTAATAGACAATGGTGTCAGAGATTATAGACAGGATAGAAGCTTAAAGATTGTTACAGAAGGTTAAAGACAGGGACATAAAGCTTAAACACAGGAGGACATGACATATAACATTAAAGGTGAAGTAAAACATAAGTCAGGGATGGATGAAGCCAAAGGAGAGTTGCAGCTTAAAAACTGGGTACAAGCTCAAATGTAGGACAGAATATTGAAGACAGAGGACTGAATCTTCAACGTGTAGGGAATGGAAGATTCAAGAATAGACAGAAGCTTATCGTCAGGCATGTGGAAGCATAAAGTCAGGAAGACTGCTTCTGCAAAAGGAATGCAAGCTCCTTAAAGTCATCAGCATAGGAACGTAAATGAGGGTGAATGTCATAGGAATTTGGAAGTGGGGATATGTAAAACTGAGAGAATGGAGTGTGAAACTTTAAGAATCAGAGTTCATAGCGAGGAGAAAAGAAAAATGAGCATAAACAAAATAGGGAGGAGACTATATTAAAGTTAATAGAAGTGAACAAAGTTAAGGAAAAACAAGCAGCCAGGGGACAAACACTAGACTACAGAACTGCATTCATCTGACACAACATAATTGATGTGTACTAGAACATCTGTACACATCCCTTGCTAATGTTTATGTTCCATGTGCTTTTTACCATGTATAAGCTCTGGAGGAGATGTGGCCTAAGTCGTTAAAGTTGTCAACACTCCTGTGCCTAAATTGCATGCTGCCGAATGACATATGCATGGGCTTCCACTTGACCCAATTCTGGGATCTTACTATTCCTTAGTTTTTTATCTGCCAATACTAGAAACAAGTTAATCACAAGTCATTAAGTCTCATGTAAAAAATACACTTTTGAATTTGTCTCTTCTAGGTTTGGACGGCATTCGCAAGATGAAATCACCATTTTAGCACCCCTCTATCAGTGCTGCCTGTAAGTTAGAAATCATGCCTATTTAACAAATATGACCCTTAATGCCTCCTAATGTAGATATTGGCGCACACAGCAACTAGTTCTATGTCTATTCTCTAGAATCAATTAACTAACTTATTTTAAAGAAGAAGGGAATCTACTCTTTCTTGAATGATTTTAGTGAATGACTGACTTCTTGTACTTCTGCAGATTGTTCACAAGGCTAACAATCTATAGTATCTTGTAAGTTAAAGATGACAGCATCCTTTTGGTTCCTGACAGACTCCCTAGGCCAGTGACATAGGTGTGAGGTGTAGGTGATAGAATTCATGACGTAAAATGTTCAGTTAAAGGTTACTCGCTGAGGAATAAAGATGTGTAATAGCAAGCTTCATGTGTGGCGTGATCATTTACATATACCTGGGCTGAGGAGGATGCTACAACTGGTGACAAGATGGAGGATTATGTAAACCCTGCGACCTGAAGAACAGGGATTGGGATTGCTCTTCCGGAGAGTTTGTAGTGGTCCAGCAAACTGTTTGTGCATGCCAGGTGTGCCTCAGTCAAAGAGAAAATCAACGGTTGGCTTATGTGGCGTCAAAGCGGCACTCCAGCTAGTGCAAGGCCTGTGCAGAAATTGAAGGCCTTATAAAATTGTGTTTGTTGTCGGCTAGAAATTTGCTGGTAATGTCGAGGCAAGTGGTACCGTGCCACAAGGCAAAGCAGAATCATCATTCATACAGTACGACAATGCAAAAGGCAGTAAAAACTAGGTACAGCGAAGCGCTAAAGGCAGTGATAGCCAAGTGCAAGAAAGTGTCAAAAGCGGAAATATTTCTGACGCAAAGAAACGCTAAAGGCCGTGGAACCAGGTACAATGAAAAGAGATGAGAAGGGTGAATAACATGTACAAGAAACCAAGCTGATACCGCCAAAGAAGAACACAGTGCCTCACAATCAGAGATCGGGCGCGATTACTCAAATGTCAGCACACAGCTAGGGTTTGACGATGGTGCTGGTCCAAGCAGGTAGCAGACACTGCTGTAGCCGCTCCACTCCCGGGAGCAGGAAGTTCTACAAGTAATGATGCTGCTGCATTCCTAAAACCACCACTTCCTTTAGATACTGCCAAAAAGCAAAATATTGGCGACAGATGGACTGCCTTCGATGATTTCATTGAAGCGCTGGAAGAAGCAAAAAACAAAAAATATCATTAAATATCTAAAGAATTCAGCAGGTGATGGACTAAAAGAAGTGATAAAGAAAATACCACAAGGTGATAAAGTGACATTCTGTCAAATCAAAGAGGAGTAAAACATCAAGTTCAATCGGAAACTGAATGTTGACTATGAAAGGTACATTTTCATTCAGGAAAGAAAGAGAGATGGCGAAACGATGGAAGAGTTTGTAGAAAGATTTGATTCGCTCATCAAGCATTGCAAGTTCTGTGAGTTCAACGATGAAGAGGCCATACATCTCAGGGAAACAGATGGTCGTTTATCCGATTCCGTCAGACCACGAATGCTAAAAGAGACGCTCAGCTTGGAGCAAGTACTCATGGCTGCCAGAGTGGAAGTAATAGATGAAAGACAAGCAGCTAACATGGACCGAAACGGCCCAAATAAATCAGACCTGAGAGTGAAAGCACATCGAAATACAAGGTAGAAGGACATAAAGTAATGTCTCCAAAGAAAAAGAAGTTGTGTTGTCAATGTGGATTTTTCTTTCCACATATATGTCCTGCAATTGGACAGATATACAAAGGATGAGAGAAAGAGAACCATTTTGTAACGGTTTGCAAAGTGAGGGAAAGATCAAGTGCATTACATCAAGAAAACAAAATGGAGGAAAGATCCAGTGTGTCACGTCGAGGAAACAACATGGATGCCAGAACGCCCACATGGACAAGCGACCACATCAGGTGAGGCAAGTAGAAACTGAACGATGTTGATTGTCTTCAAATTTCCTCGTCTAAACGTTTGTCACCATCATTGTCAAGCGAAAGTGAGGAAGATGGATGTGCAATGTCAATGTTGACTTCTGGATGACGTGCACATGTAGAATTAGCTTTGTGCAAGGAAGAATGGCAGTCAAAACTAGTTCAACAAGGGAAACTGTGAAATTCATTTGGACACTGTCCCAAGATCACACTGAAAGTGAATTGGTGCTCGATACCTTTTATCATAGACTGTTGCGCATTGATAAACATTATGCCAGTGGAAAAGTACAATGAACTGTCTCCAGTGGCCCCTTTAAACCCATCGAAAACCAAAGTGTATACGTGGGCTACTTCGATGCCACTGCAAAGTCAAGGTTCATTCATAGCAACTGTGAAGCATAAAAAGATGAAAGTACAAGCACAAATTCATGTTTTGCCAGGCACTTCATTGAGTCCATGTTTACTCAGTTTCAGTATTGGTGCTGACCTAGGGCTGATTTCTGTAAACTACAATGTCATTGCCGATCATGGGATAATGAATCAGTTTCCATCCTTGTTTCATGGACTTCGAAGACTTAATGGATGTATGATGTTACAACGCATGCTTTTACAACGCATGCTGTTACAACGAAATTTTTACAATGCAAATGCAGTGACAACGCAAGTCTTTACAACGCAAGTCTTTACATCGACTTGCACTAGATGGCGTGCTAACATTAAAAAAGTGTAATTTACTATTCTAACTCCAGTCCACGTAACAGTAGGGAAGGTGTTTGGATAGTAAACTACACTATTTTTAATGTTAGCACGCCATCTAGTGCAAGTCGATGTAAAGACTTGCGTTGTAATGGCATGCGTTGTCAATGCATTTGCGTTGTAACAGTTTTGTTGTAATGGTAGTGCGTTGTAAAAGTTGCGTTGTAAAGGTTGTTCCCCAGACTTAATACCACGAAAGTGCATCTCTACATACATGAGACGTTCGTCTTGTTCCTCAACGGCATCATGGAATTGGATTTCATTTGCGAGAGGCTGTTGGGAAACAACTTGAGACACTCTTAAAGCACAACATCATTGAGCAATCCACTGGTCCGACACCATGGGCATCACCCATAGTGGTAGTGCTGAAAAAGGATAGTAGTAGTATAAGCTTTATTTCGACATCTTGTGCCGTAAAAGCAAGAAAAAAAGCACCAGTTAAAATACAAATAAGAAGATAAGAATAGACAGTACATAGAACACATGTCACAATAGGCATACAAGTTCTTCCTTCCACAACAGTATGTGACATACTTCCTATAATAAGTTCTTGTGTTAAAACGGCGTACAATAATTACTTAAGACGTACAATGCTACTACAATCTACACCTCCGGTGGAAGGCGATCCAAAATGTAATCCAATGGAAAGGTACCGTGTCCTTTCAAAATGAACCAATGGGGAACAATTCATCGTACAAACTCATTCTTACAGACAGGTTAGAATTCATTAGGTTTTAAATTACAGCAATAAAAGAATTAGGAATAAGAGATAAAAACAACTAGCAAGTTATTTAGGAGGTTAAAATGTGCTTATAACGATCTCAATAAGAAAGAAGAACCATTGTGATGTTACAGCAGTTAAAATGTGCTAATTTGATCTTCATATCCAGTGATCGCATTGTTTTCCTTTTGGACCCTCTCATGGAAAAACTGTGAGGCAATTGATTACAGTAAAGTGATTGTGCATTGCGTCTAAGGAATCAAGAATGTTGTGGGTATAAAAACTGATAAACCCTAGGGCAGCTAGACCAGAAGGCCGACCTACTGTGACTATGGTTCTCTCATTAGGGCCTCCTCCTAATACCCCACATGTGGCTTAGGAATTTAGCCACTCCACAGACAGAGGATGGTCTGGGATCCGATTTTAGAGCTTCCCAATGGTTCTGTCTGCCCAATTGCCAGCAGATTGGTTTTAACCATTTAGACATAGGCTGCGCATAGGCCAGGCATGCAAACAGCGCATGAGCAACGGACTCTACTGGTGCGCCTTGCATCCTAGGCAAATGCTCGGGGTTGGGTCATTTGGATGCCACTTGGCTGTTACCTCACCCCCGGGAGAGTGCCAAACCTGAATTGGATATATAACATCCTATCCTGAAGGATCTGGATAAGATCTAGGGAGGGTTCCAATAGTCTGGACTGTTTGTGGAGATAACACTACCAAAAGGATATGCAGTTCCTGAGCGGGACAATAAAAGAAGGAGAGACTGTGTCACAACAGGAATGGTAGGTTATCCTATTGCGGAGAGAGGGAAAGGGGGTTCCCTCCTTTCGGAATTAGGGCTCTCACACACCCCGCCAGCTGGGTGTTATGCTTCATCATAGGGCTTGCACCTCGTCGGGTCGGCGCTGCAATACCCGACGGGCACCCTATGAGGGTCTCTTTGGCAGAGATATTTTATTCCTTGCCGTATGGTGCTGTGGGTGTAAGGGGCCTAAAGGGTGTAGACGAAGTGAAGTGAAGGTGTTAGATTAAAACAGGTAAGGAAGTCCAAATAAAGGATTTTTTTTATGACTGGTTTCCTATTTGATTAAAAAGATAAGAGTGGCGACTACCTGATTCTATGTGTCAGGGTGCTGCGCTCTACTCTATGTGGTCAACATGTTTTTTGCCTTATTGTCTGACTGATAAAGCGGCAATTCTTCAGGTGGCGTGGGGAAGGTCTACTGCTTGTAACGCGGTCAATAATCGGCTACTTCAGCCTTTAGGTCGTCCATCACATCTTTAGGTACTTTTTTCTTTAGATATTTTGCATGGTAATCTAAGGTTAGTTGACCCACATACCACGTTGTGTAGATTTAAGAAACAATATTTGGTCCTTAAGAAGTGCCGCTTGATCAGTCAGACATTAAGGCAAGAAACATGTTGACCACATAGAGTGGGGCAGAAGCTCCGGGGTCCTCCGGATGCGAGCTCAGAAAAGCAGGAGGCGAAGCCTCGCTATATCGCCTGCCCACAGCAAGCCTTAGGGGAGTGAGCGGGGTACTTTGAGGCAGCATCACGAGGTTCCTAAGGAATTTGTGCTCTGATCAACTAAGCTCAGGTATCTTATCAAATGTATAGTGGAGGAGCTGAGCATCTGTGTTGATATACACCAAGTGAACAAGACGATGGAAAGAGAACGACATCCAGGTCCTCAAATTGCTGACTTGATTACGCAGATGAATGGAGTCTTTTCGCACCTTGATTTGAATAAAGGGAACCACCAGTTCCAACTAGAAGAGAATTGCAGGTACATTACTACCTTTTTGACTCATCCACCCAGTCCTTGCTCACCATTTTCGGCAATCCTGAAGCCAAAGTGCCCCTTCGCATTGGGAGGTGGGTGTTGCGATTGCAGGAATATGATTATACAGTTGTACATCATCCAGGAAAAGATTGAAACCCCGCTGACTACTTCTCACAACTGCCAATACAGTGTTATGGCCCTAATTCTAAAGCAGCTGATGCTTATGTTAACTTCATTGTGAAATCCAGCACTCCAGTTACCATATTGGTGGAACAAATCATCTCTGCCACAAGCACTGACAGAGATTTGCTGAAACTCAAAGACATTATTACACATCAATCGTGGCGAAAACATACTCATACTCTTCATGATGACCTTGAATATCAGAAATTCAAAAATGTGCAGGAAGAGCTTTCGGTTACCCCAGAAGGCCTCATCTTATGAGGGTTGAGAATTGTCATACCCAAGTATCTGAGACAACAAGTCGTTGAACTGGCTCAAGAGGGACATCATAGAGTTGTTGCTCTTAAACGAGCTCTACGGTGCCGAGTGTGTTCCCCTTGTCTTGATTATGGGGTTGAAAATGTTAAAGGCATGTCATTTGTGCAACTGCTTGTCATCCAAAACAGCCACGCATCCATTAAACATTTTGATCTTCCAAAGCATGCATGGGAGAAGATTGCAATTGATTTCTTTGAACTCCTTGACAATGGATATCATCTAGTAGTAATTGTTGATGAATATTCCCATTTTCCCATTTTGGTAGATCTGTTGTCAACTACTCATGATAGAGTCATTGAGAGACTAGAAAGTATGTTTTCAATCTGGGGTGTTCCTTCGATTGTGAAATCTGAAAATGGCCCGCCTTTCAATAGGCAAGAATTTAAAGATTTTCTCACTCATCTAAATGTCAAGCATCAGAAAAACCCACCTCTCTGGCCATAGGTGAATGGTGTTGCAAGATTTATGAACACCCTCAAGAAGGCCGTTCAGCACACTGTGCTGGAAAAACTTGAACTCAAATCAGTTCTCAGTCTACGCTTTGTGCATACATGTCAACTCCCCAGTCTATCATGGGTGAAAGCCCTGCCACCTTAATGTTTGGGAGACCCATAGGAACTAAAGTGCCACATTGGACCAGTGAGAGATCTATTGACATTGATAAACTTTGCACTACTTTCTTGTCTCTCAAACACAAAATGAAGACCCATTCGGATAGATACTGGTGTGCTCGGAGCACTCTGTTCAAAAGAAGAGACCAAGTTACTGTCAGGCAGAAACGAAACCACAAGTCTGATGCTCCTTTTGATGCTGACCCACTGAGGGGTGTGACTGATAAAGGACACATGGTGAATGCTCACCATCCTGGAAAGTCCATTTCGCAAGATTCTTCGCATTTCAAGCACCTGTCTCGACTTTCACCAACTCCAGAGTTCAGGCGTGAGACGTGTCCACCTGAGAATCCAGAGAGCCCAATGACTGTACCAATGTCTCTGTCACCACTGCCAGTCATGTACACTTCTCCGGTATCTACGCAGCCTCACATGACCAGATCTAGGTGATTGACTTGAGCACCAAAACTTATTATTGAAGAGTTGTAATGTACATACGTATTATTGGTTCTTTTTACTTAACAAAGGGGGAGATGTAGTGTCTGTTAGTTAGAGATTACAGGACCCATTGTGTTGCTGATGGTCTCCACAGAACAGTGAAGTGGGTGCATGGGTGATAGAAATCATGATGCAGAATGTTCAGTTAACGGGTACAAGCTGAGAAATTAGGACGTGTAATACCAAGCTCCGTGTATGGCAGGATTATTTGCATCTACGAGGACTGGGGAGCAAGTTACAGAATCTACAAGAGGAAGTTTGCCAGAAATGTGCACGGACACATCCAACTTTTGCTAACTTATTTCTTGAAATTGAAAAACAAATTCTTGGGAAGAAATTTCTTGACAATGTACCTACGAAATGTTGAGATACTCAAGAGTTTCTCACTAAATATTTACTTTCTTAGCACCAGATGTAGGTGGAGGGGTGGGGGAACCATTGATACAGTGGGTAAATGCCCACAAACCCTTAACGTTATGGTGCTTACTTCCAATCCAGTGGCTATTCTGCACTCTTCACCTGAGAACATATATGTTCTAGCTCCTAAAGCTAAACTTATTACTGTTGAAATCCCACAGCCTTAATATGAAATTCAGGAGATACAGCACTCAATCTATTGACAAACGTCTTCATGAGGGACCAAGGAGCTGGTCAAGGCACATGGCACACCCTGCAGTCCACACACTCACAAAACTAACAAACATTTTACATGGGGCACTCAGCAGAAATGTACTGTTTTATAGTGGGTCACAACAATAAACATGGGTGAACCAAACTTGTGGTGCCTTTCTCAAAAGAAGCGCCTTTTGTAATGTGGATTATTTTGCACTGACTTGCATGTACTACATCAGGAGAGGTCTAAGAGGCTGAGTTCAGGTGTGCTGAGAAGCCTCCTGGAAATGTGCCTTGAGGATCTCTCAAAGTAATTCTAGGACATAGCCGCAATACATCATGTTACAATATACTAGCGCCTCCCCTCGGTCTCTGGGAGCAGGACATTGAATAAAGGCACACACACAGAGGCACACCCAGGATAATGCACAAACACTCACTCCCCCCAATGACCTATACTCTGGTCTTTATTATCTCTAAAAGATAGCACCATTAGCTGTCTCTCTGGCTGCAGGAAAATAATGGTTGCAAGCCTATGTATTTAAACCAGCAATGACCATAGCTATCTTGGTAGTCGGGGAACATATGCTGTTTCCAAAGGGATCAAACATTTATCGCCATTCTCAAAATTAGCCGTTGTCTCTCTCTCACACACACACACTTACACATGCTCTCTCACATGATCTTTCAGTTTTCCCGCTTCCTCTCAGTCATTTTGTTTCATTGTAGAGTGGTCTTGTCTACCCGTCCTATGAGTCATATATCCCATAGGGACCTTTCGCCTTTTGAAATCAGATCTAAAGGTCTCCCTTACTTACCCTAATGTGTGGAGAGCCATTTGAATGAGAGAAAGGCTGAGTTGCATGAGCCAGTAAGAAAGACCATTGAACTTGTGTATTTCTGTGTAATGGTTTGGTATTTTGCTGCCTTCGGTGTCCAGGGAGCCCTTTCCCCATGGACAACAGAGTGTGTCCCTTACATACACCTTCAGGAGACTGCCAAAAGGCCTGTGAGTTAAACATATGCTGCTGACAATTACTCTGACCTGTAGGTCACAGGTTAAAATACTGGCAAGACCAGCTCAGGCTCATATCCTACCGAAGTCCTTAACGGTGTACCATTAAATTGGTAAGTAGTAACATCTACTGTTAACAGTGCTTAGAGGGCGCAAAACTGTGGTATGAAGCCCTGTCTAAAAACAATATGTTTATTATTATTCTGAGCGTGACACTTTCAGACTTTCCCTTGTTCACTTTAAATGCATAGAACATCAGACTGTGCTCCTAGCTCTGAGTATTCAATAGCCTCTTGCGCATTAGGTGACTGAAATTGCAATCTTCTCCAGCATCCAGTTTATTAATCCATAAATAAAAGGCTGCAATATTCAGATAAGCTGTCACCCGTGGCACTTCATCAGGTGATGTGCAGCCCCTTTCTAAGAAATTTGTTCCGTCTGTAGGCTCGGAGCAGCACTCCAACATCATCATTCATGCCAAAGCAAATGGCTCATTCGAATACTGTAAATGTGCCACCTGGGCATTAAACAATGATTTACCATCATGGCCTATGTGAACTCCTATGAAAATGGTATTGTTCTCTACACCAATTCTTCAAAGAAATCACAAACATGGCATTTGTTCTATGGCTCCCTCATCTCCAGTGACATCAAAAGCAGCACAGTGCTGCCAATTGGGAAATAAGAGAGGATCTGAAGCACCTCTAATGATGATAAGGCAAGAATAGCTCCTATTTACAGCTGGAAGTGAAGAGCCCCTTGGCGCTTATATCAATCAGTAGATTTGCAAAGCGCTTCTTGTCACCCGTGCGGGTATCCAGGCGCTGGCAGGGTCTAGTTAATTAGCTGAATAGCCAGTTCTTCAGGGACTTTCAGAACTCTGGAAGAGATGGGGAGGTTAGATGAAAGGGCTGCTCGATCCATGTCTTCGCTGCTAGGTAGGAGAAGGAGTAACCTCTGCATCTGCCAGGTCAGAAGAGGGGGGTGAAAGTTAGAGAAAGTGATGCGGAGCAGAAGTGTCAGGTGGACTGATGGAAGTTCAGGCAGTGGTTCAATTAGGCAGCACCGCAGTTAAGGAAGGCCTTGTATGTATGGGTCAGGAGCTTGAACTGGCATCTTTTCTATACAGAGAGCCAGTGCAGTTGTCTGGCTGCTGCATTCTGTATGGTCTGTAAATGGAGGAGGAGAAGGAGGTGAGCTGCGATCCATGTGTAGAGAGTGTTGCAGTAGTCCAGTCAGGTGGACATGAGGGCCTGAGGGATGCTCGTCTCGAGTTTTAGCGTAGTCATTTGAATATTTTACGAAGCATGTGAAGGATGAAGAAGCAGGAGGAGGAGACAGAGTTGACTTGTGTTGTCAAGGTTAGCTTGTTGTCCAGGATGATGCATAGGTTCCTAGCGTAGTCAATGGGGTAGGAGTAGGTCTGTGTTCTCAGGGCCACCAGGATGCATTCCATGGTGAGCTTTTGTTTCCGAAAATCAGTACCTTCTTGTCCATGTTGAGCTTCAGGCAGTTGTCCTTCATCCAGTTGGCAATGTCTGTCATGCAGTTGTGGAAGTTCGAGTTGGTGGTGTGTTCGGAGTGGGAAAGAATGAATTGTGTGTCGTTGGCGTAAGATATGATGTTGAGTCCGTGGGTTTTGGCGATGCAGACCAGAGGTGTCATAAGTGTTGAAGAGGGTGGCGCTGAACAAGGATTCTTGGGGTACTCCACAGATGATTTCCTTGGGTTCGGAGCAGTGACAGACTGGTAACGCAAACTGGCTCTTGCAATTAAATAAGACCGGCCGCGGGGTGGGGGAGGGGGTGCTGCTGCTTTTGGTACAGGGGGACAATATTGCAGCACTGCTGCAAAACCAGCCCCTTGTACCAAAAATGGCTGCCTCCAGTCCAAAACCAGCCCCACCCTTCCGCCCCACGGGGCAAATGCCCGATGCTCGCTACTGCCAGTCTGGCCCTAGTTCAGAGGTGAAGGGGGAAGGCAGACTTTTTGCGTTTTTCCGAAAGAGGCGATCCATCTGAGAGTGGCTCCTTGGATGCCTATGTTGTGCAGCCTGTGATGAGTGTGTGGTGGGAGACCATATCGAAGGCTGCAGAGAGGTCTAGGAAGATCAGAGCAGCAGTCTCTCCTCTGTCATGTAGGGCTGGATGTCATTGGTAGCCGCGACGAGGGCTGTCTCAGTGCTGTGGTTGCTGTGGAATCCAGATTGGGAGGAGTCAAGTAGGACGTTCCATTCCAGATATGAGGAGAGTTGTTAGTTGATGGCTTTTTCTAATACTTTGACCAGGAAGGGGAGCAGGGAGATTGGTCAGTAGTTGTTCAGTCTTCTGAAGTTTGCTATTAGTTACTTTTGTAGGGCGTTGACTTCTGCATGTTTCCAGTCCTCGGGGAAGGTGGCCATTGCAATTTAGGTGTTGAATAAATTGGTGAGTGCGTGGCTGCTTCTGGCTTGCCTAGTTTGAAGATGTGGTGAGGGCATTGGTCGGTTTGGGCCCCTGAGTTGACCAAGTTCATGATGGACGCATTGTCCTGTGGGGCAAGCTGCCTCCATTCAGTTAGTTGGATGTCTGTGGTGGTAGCCTGGTCGTTGTATTGCATGAAGAAGTTACTGGCCTTGGTTTGGGGTTCGAAGTTTCTGCAGATGTTGCCAATCTTGTTGTGGAAAAAATTTGCAAGGTTGTCGCAGAGTTCCTGTGAGGGGGTAATCATGTTTGTTGCAGCTGAAGGGTTGGAGTATTCTTTGACTATCTTGAAGAGTTCTTTGCTGTTATTGAAGCTTGATTCGATATGTGAGACTGAGGCCTTTTTCTTCTATTCTCTCAACTGTCTGTGGTAGAGGTTGAGGGCTGTCTTGAAGGTGGTCGTGTTAGATATGTCTCTTGCTGGTGCGCCATCTCTTTTTCAGTTGTTTACAGTGTCGTTTAGTGGTTCTGAAGTCTTTAGTGTGCCAGCTAGCCTGCATGGTGGACCTTCTGTGGGTTGTTTTGCAGATGGGAGTGGAAGCAGTTGGTGATCAAATTGTTTACATTTCTGATGTTCTGGCCTAGGGTGTTGGAGATGGTGGGGTGGGTGGTGTTGAGGGTGTTCATCAATATGTCATTTGAGACTTTGTTCCAGCTACAGTGGGGGCATTGGGAAGACTGAGGGTGGACGTCCATGAGCTGGTTATGTTGAAGTGGACGATGGAGTGGTCGGTCCAGGTGAGTTCTGTTGTGTGGCTGTTCCTGATGTAGTCGCTCGAGGTAAAGATGGGGTCTAGCCTGTGGTGTGTGTGGGATCGTGGATGAATTGGGTGAGTCATATGTTGTTCATGCTGTTGAGGAGGTTGGTACTGCTGATGTCATTGTGGTCGTTGAGATGGAAGTTGATTTAACCCGTAAAAATTTAGTTGTTGGAGTCTATGGCAAGGGGGTGGGGGGTGGTAATGAAGTTGGCGATGGAGTTGCAGAAGGCTAGAAGTGGTCCTCGAGGATGGCAGGCGAGAGTGCTCCTGATGGTGGTTTTGCTATCTTTTTGGAGTCGGAAGCTGAGGTGTTCCTTGGCTTCTTGGGGTGAAGTTGTCATTTGTAGTGGTGCATTGGATGGATTCCTTGTGTAGGATGCCGATCCCTCCACCAGACTTGCTGATTCAGTCACGGTGGGTGATCTTGTATCCTTCAGATATTGCAGTGGCGATTTCGGGTACGGAAGTGGGGTTGAGCCAGGTCTCATTGAGGAACAGGACATTTTGGGTTGTTTCAGTGTTGGAAGGGTGAAAAACTGTCAGCCCTTCCAGTAATTCAGCTTGTGGCTTGCAATCTAAACAGGATCACCTCTACTTATTTTTCATATGCCTCTGCTTTAGTCATACTCACACTTCCCACCAAGGGAGCATAGTGTTGTGTGCATGGACATAACACCCAGATCCAGGTATGGGTACTAAATATGTCCTTTATTGTCCTAATCCCTCTCTGTCTCCTTCGTTCCTCTACATATGGGGGCATTTGTCTCTAGCCCTGCCTTAGCCTGCAGTCAAGTGTTCTTTGTTCACCTTGCTTCCTGCCTCTACCAATGCCCACACAGGAAGTGGTGTCCAGTATCCTTACTCAAGACCTGGGAGTACTCTATCCTGCAGGGTCCTAGTATCCCTGAGCCATGACATGGGGCGTTGTACCACTTAGCAGATGAGAACGTAACAGGCATTGTAGATACAGAAATACATTATAAAACATTTTAAAAATTAGAAAATCCAGCCTAACATTAATTTCTTGCACTCCACCGGAACGCCCGACACTTCACGCATTATATTGTCATTAAGGGAGAGTTTCCACCATCAACTTTAAGTAAAGATGGATTGCTGTTTCCAAACCTAAAGGGCAGCTGCAATGTGTTGCTATTTAACTGCCACTCAGAAGGTACAGGTTGCTTTATCCAGTAGATCAGGTTGAAGGTCTGAAGCAGTTTTTTCAAAGTACAGTAATGTGCAAGTAGTAAGGATCTTATGTTCTCCTTAATGGACTGTAGCCATGCTCGCTGTGCTGGCTTACCAGATCTCAAAGGCTTGGGACCTAATTTAGAGGAAGACAGTAACAGGATACCTACCAAACAAGCATTTGCAATGCAATCGGTCTCGCCTTTGAGACCTTATATGTATTTAGCTATGCAGCACATTAACCTGGGTGTTGAAACATCTACTGTTCTTTAACATGGTGGAAAGTAAGCACCAAACTGCGTGACCCACCAGGTATGGGAACACTTGGAGAGAAATATTGCATTTCAGTGGGAAACGGTATAGTCCAAAGCTCTGTTTTTAATATAAAATCAGGGCCTTCAGTGGTCATGTCACTGAAAATACAAGATTTAAAAAAAGATATTATTGTCTACAGGTGCTTGTGGAAGACAATTTCTATGGACTGGAATCTAGAGAATGCTAAAGAGATTCTGGTATTTTCCTGACCTCTGCTGATCGTTTTCTCTCAAGAAAATTAAATAGAGGCAGTTGCCAGAAAAATTAAGAAAACAGAAAGCCCCTCAGCAGAAAGCAATTCTGGTATTTTCCTGAACTCTACTGGTCCTTTTATATTAAGACAGTTAAATAGAGGCAGTTGAACAGAAAAAAAAGTCCCTAGGCGGAAGCAGACAAGTCCTAGGGCTAATCTCCAGAGCCCACAAAGTACATACACATATAAGTATATTCTAATACACATATAAATATATTCTAATATATAAGTATATACTAACGTATATACAAGAGGTCTCGAATGCTCGACCTAAAAAGGCATATGTTGCACTGACACTCCTTTTCATTTCACTGCCTTATTTAAAGAGCAGGGAAAGCCAGAGCTGCAATCATATTTCCGACGTGGTTCCAACACTAATGAAAACAGCATCAGAGAGGATAGCTCATTCAGGGTGACCTCTCTAATGACAAAAATGCTACACACAATAGAAGTCCAAGACCAAAAAAAGTTGTGAAATTGCTTCTACATCCTGGGTGTAAACTCCTTTGGATAAGCAAATACGGTGACGGGTGAAATGACTGAATTAATCACAGCCATTGGTAATGTAAATTGCCCGCATTAAATTAGAAACCCCAGATCATATCCATCAACGTTTTGTCTTTCCACAACAACCCTTACATTTATTAAAACTAGTGCTGTACACCCTATTGATGTTTTGCTCTCAATTTGTGATATTTTGTTTCTCTTGTAAGAGGAATTTCCCTTTTTTGTTCCACCAAACCTCTTCTGTTTTATGACTGGGTGCCCTAAGGATGCCAAATGATGCTGAGGGTGATGATGACCTGATTCTTCGAGTTATCTAGATCTGTCAGCAGCATACCCTGCTTTAGTCTTTGGCTCATTAGAAGTCACTAGCATCTTTTTGTTTGGCTATGAGCCACTTGGAGACTTAACCACTTTTTGTATTTTAATATGAAGTGCTGATGTCACTCAAGCATTTTCTCTGTCACCTCTACTGTTTCTAATCTGTGTTTTCCATTTTATCCCATGCTTATCACCCAACATTTTGCTTTGCCTGGATAAAAACAACTTGACCCACCAATTTACAACTTCCTTTCACGTCTTCTTTTTGTCGACCACTGGATGGGCACCAATGGCTGTAGCCTCAATCTCGATAAAACCGAGATAATAGTCATGGAAAAGCACTCTCACTGTTTAGGAAGTTTTGGTCAGATGATACAAGCAACTACATCTTTACAGTGCCTTTGAGCCAAAACTGGCACATCCTCTTAAATGAGAAGGTATATCTAGAGAAACAAATTTCAGTGCATGTGAGAACCATGCGTGAGATTGTAAAGATTGCAGTAGCCCACTTGATGACCCTTTCTGATCAAAGGGAAGCCATAGTCATGTTCTGACCTTCTCTATCAAAGGGCAACCAGTTTATGTCTCTGAGAAAGCTACACTCAGGTTGTGATGGTCACGCCTACTATTTGCAGTAGTATTCTATTTTAGGTGGCCAATCTCTGTAACCCTTTACATAGTGCCCTCAGATAACTAGCACAACACCTGACATTTTGTAAAAGCTTAAAATTCTGTCTATTTCCAATGATTGTGAACCCAAAGGGTGCCCTTCGTGGTGTTGATCCAAAAACTCAGTGTTGCTATCTTGAATGCCTCCTGCTCTACACGTGGCTCTGTAAACTAACGTAAAGATGAAACAATAATCTTACATATTGCAATACCCTGGCTGTCATGTGATCTTTTTCTTTTGATTTACTTCTGCACCAGGAAGCCCTTTGTTTGTCAGTTAGAGAATCTTGCTTTGTGAATATTTCTTTTGGTGCAACTATTTTGATTGGGTGATTTGCTATTAAAAACATGAAGCTCTGTTCCATGAAGATTAGATGTTTGCATTTGCATTTAGTCAACCACCATTTAGCGCCTTATGCAAGAAGGTGAGATCACAAACCAGTCCATTTTATTTTGAAAATATACTGGTTTGCCCATTTTCAGGGTGTGGCTTCCTCTGCTGCCAAACACAGTAATTTCCAAGGTTATTGTGTATTGTACCAGTACCCATAACAACATAGTATGGCTCCAAAGGAAACCCAGAGCACCAGTACCACCTTGTGCAATCTGAACCGCTTGCCAAGTAGCATTACTCATAGTAGAAGCAGATTTTCATTGCTCTTCTGCAATCGCAGTCATGGTCTTTATGTCGTAGGATCGAAGACGGAAATTACAAAGGTAGCTTCCAATGAAGAACTCTCACCTGCTCCCCAGAAGTCCTCTAGGACCACAGAGAGGCCTATAAAGTGCAACAGTTATTAGCGAAGTTGTGCAGATATTCCGAATTTGCCTCTTATGTCTACAAGAAATACACAATGGATAACCCACTGTCACAACACAAAGAGTTAATCTTCAGGCAATGGGAGAACTAGTACAACAAGCCACAATATGAATTTAAGACAACTTGTGCAGTCTGTTTTTTCTGTTAGTTTTCCAAGGCTTCCCCTAAACATGAGGTTGCTTATGTTATTAAGCTCTATGCACATTCTGCCTGAAGCCACTTTATGGGGTAAATGACACAGCCCCATGTCTAACGGGAGTCTAGACACCGTTCTGGCTATTCATATCTCCAAATGTCAGGGCAAAAGTATTGATCAACCACCTTCCATATGCATCTATCCAGCCAACCCATTTTTTGTCTAATAGGAAACTGCAGGAAGCAGAGCGTTTGTGGGGGAGTACAATAGGCTCAAAATAGTGTATTTCCCTGTAAGAGAACATACACTTTGGGCAAACTGCTGTTTTGTTGACTTCCATGTGCTCTTTGACACCTATTACTTTCCTTTCTGCAATGAGACAAAGAGAATATATATTCATTGTCAACCCCTTGACATTATGGAAGGCATAGGTCCAAATATTTGCTGGTTGGTGGCATGCATTAGGATTAAGTCTTTAAGATTTTTCAAATAACATTATAACTGTACATTCATTCTTTAGGATAAAGAAGGCAACGTGGAAGCGCCTACAGCTCCTGTCCTTGCCAGACTACCAGCTGAGTGACATCATGAGGGAATCGCTGCTCCAGGACCAATTGGCGCCTGTTCTCACTGAACCTCATCTCCTGGCTTTGGACAGGCGGCTGCATAAGACACTTCAGATAGTAGAGGAGTGTGTTCAGATACATGGAGAAGAGGCTGTGCTGGCCAGTGAACTTTATGAGGAACCTACCGCATCCACATTCAACAGAGACACGTGACAGCTGTGGTGGGCGAAGGGACGCTAGAGCTATGGTGAATTTGGTGGAGGTCCGGTGTAATAGGCTTAGTATAGAATTACTACATTCCTGAAACATAAATATCAGCATCCAAGATCCTAAGAGCTGTGCTTCGCCCTCAAGCACATCAGTACAACAGGATTATTTACTATTTGGATAACTGGGCCTGCTACTCAGCACAGCAAAGTAAAGTACAACCTTCACCTAAAACCGTATTGGAGCCCTCTCTTTGATAGACACCATTTTGTAAGATACTTGAACCAAATATCAGCCGGCAAGTAAGGGAGAAAGAAGGAAACATTTTTCAACCCAGTTCATCACTGCCTTAGATATCTTTGTCTGGTAAGTCAAAGAATGGAACATCTTTTAGTGGGAGTCTAAGGTTAACCATTCCCCTTGAGAAGTGCTCAGGCTTGTCAGTGCAGGACACTGCCCTTTAGAGTAAAGTTCTGTCCTGTATCCAGCAGATTGTTGATCTCTTACAAATGAAATTAAAAACATATGAAACAAGTTTTCGTTTGATTGTAGTTTTAAGTTTTTCATTTACAGAGTGTTATATACAGCACATACAAAGCCCAAGAGTTACAGACTGTTTTACATAGAACAAAGTGTTGTGTTTAACTGCAAAAATTGAAGCAACAATGTGAACAGTGAAGAGTCCAGTTTCAAATACAAAACAAGGATTACTAGATTAAAAATAATTTACATGTATGATAAATGTTGCATCAAATAGCGAGAGGATCATATACATTATGATAAAACCAAGAAAGAGCGGGCAGTTAGAGGCACGAGTGGAATAAGTGAAAATTTAGCCGGAATGGTTAAGCTCTTCCTTGAAAGCAGACAAGGACGTAATGGGAATAATGGAATTCCAGACTTTGAGTCCACATCCAGAGAACGACTTCTTCAAGGTATTTATTTTAATGAAAAGAGGTATATCAACTAAGAGAGTGTCAGACCAGCATCACTGGGCAAAAAGATCGGAGATCTTCAGTGTCTTTGCTAGGTAATATGAGCAATCAGAGTCCAAGAGTGTCTGTATGTGGTATCTTCCTGTTGTGTTTATAATGTTCCCTGTTACTTGGTTCCTAGCTGCTCAGCCAGTGTTCTGTGTGGAATGTTGGTGTGATGGACATGAGTGGAATGCTTGGGTGCCTGGTGTGAGTGTTGACAGTTGAAAATGGGCTGAGCAGCAGGCAGCCTGCTCCTGGTGGGGGTGCTACCACTGATGTTATGGACTTAATAAATAACTTACAAAGACACTACTCGGCTACGTCGACTTCATCACCTCTATGCATGGAACATCATTAATACTCTGTACTAAGAACATACGTTTAAGTGAAGCTCTGCCCTCACCTCAAGAAGTGAGTACAGAAGTGATATACTCAAAACTGGTTAATCATTAACACGCAATGAGCTGCTTCATGCAGGGTAGCTTTCAGACGGGTATTGTGAATTGTTGAAATGCCAAAGAGGTGGCCATCGGTGTGCTCTAATTCCGAGAGTACCATATTTTAAGGTTCTGTTCAGATCGACAAGGTTTGGCCCAAGGGGTAAGAATGAGTTGATGGTTTGTATTTTAGGCCATGTTATTAATGTGTTTCTGCAAATGAAGTATAAAGTCTATAGCAATATGAAACTTTGAATGATGTGGCAGAACAATATAATATGTCAACTATATCCCCTAAACATTTCTTTTATATTGCTCTAACAGCTTTTTTTATGTATAGCAGCAAATGCTTCGGATGCAGAAACAGGTAGCCTATCGTGAAACTTCCTGCTAGACCACCATTTCCTCCTTAGTCCTACCAAGCTCTCAAAATCATCAGTATGTTAGCCATATCCAAGACTTCACCATAGTGGTTTCCCATTTACTGAACAATCGCTGGTCACTTTCCAGTCCAGGTCTGAAGGTACACTGGAGTCTGTTGAAACCAATCGAACCAATGTTGGTATTAACGCTGTAGTAAATACTTTGAACAAACTTGCCACATGAGCTATTTTTATACAATACCTTCAAGGTGCAAGGAAGGTAAAGGCCTCCTGTTTTCTTATTCTCGGCCCTTAACTGACTAGCCCCATAGAAGAAGAAGAATCAACTTGTCAAGGTTTGAAAAATCTCTTGATTGGAGGAGTATTGAAACTTTCCAGTTGTTTACCCGCTTAGATCCCTCATGCTCTAGGCTTGCCCACACATACGCACTTATACACACCTAGAATGGGGCCTCATGAGATGAAAGCATAAAAAAGCAGCAGTCGTACCTCAAGGGTCAGAATGGCAGAGACCACGTCTAGCTATGCCTGGATGACGTTTGGCACCCCGTGGTCTCTGCATAGTGTCAAGGAGAGGCCTTAGAGGAGGCCAGAAGACTCCTGGTATGAATGAAACGGTCTAACTCTGTAGGTGAATTAAACTGGAGCTGCACTTGTGCCAATTTCGATTATCGTTAGCGCTTGATTGGAGCCAGTTGCAAGCATATAACCTCCCAAATTACAAAATAAATCTACTTAGAAAATGCCAGTTAACTGCTACAAACTTGATTCAAGGTAACCTCACTGTGGAAATTCGCAGCATCTTTCCTCCCTGTTGGTTCTGCACATTCGAACTTTTAGATGGACAATTAAATTTAAGTTTCTCTGGCAACTCCTTGAATTATGTATATTTATAATACTAAAAAATAATTGTATTCAGAAGCAAATAATCAGAGTCTCAAAGCGTTGTACAAACACATTGGTATTGTTACTGTAGCTATTTTAGATATTCACTTAAGTCTGACTATCAAGCACCACATTGTTATGCTTGATGCCCAGTGGTGCCTAGAAACCTATATGCACAGACTGGTCCTAGGGTCAGCCCTTTGCTCGTGATTGGATGCTTTTCTTGTCTCTCTCAGTTCTCTTCTCAGTATGTGATGCGTTCCTTCCTAATCTTGTCCCACCCCTGGAGCATTCATTCTACCAGTTTCTGTTTGTTTGACTAAGATTCCTCCAGTACTGAATGGCAGAGACTTCTTCATTACATTTTGTTTGCAGCACGCAGTGGGAGTGCATTGCTTTCCTTGCTCTCAGCCGTGTCTGTAATTTTTAATTATTAACTTAGTTTTAGTTTACTGAGAGCCCAGACACTGCGCAGTGCAACCAGGCCTTGGATCCCTATTATTTCATCTTCCTCCCTTCCTCCCAGCCGCTTCTTTGTGTTTTTTCTTTATTTTTATTTGGATATGGCAACTGTATCTTCCCCCTCCTGCTCCCGGATTTTTTTGTTCTGATGGCCAGACAACTGCACACTGCTACTGAGCCGTTCCCTTTTCCTCCAGGGTTGGACTGGGCAGAAAATAGCCACAGGCACCAAAATAAAACTGTTCCGTATTTGCGAATCAGATGGCTAAATAAGCAAGCACTGTTCAAATGCACTAGGTTTCACCTATGGGAATAATAATAAGAGATGTGGGAGCAGTGTATGCGTGCAAGGAGAAAGGTGTGAGTGCTCTCTGTGCAGGGTTGAGTGGTGAGTGAATGAAGGTTGATAAGTGTCTGAGTGCAGGGTAAAAGTGCCTGAATGCATGGTGATTCATGTGTGTTCATTGCAGAATGAGAATTGTATGAGTGTACAGGGTGAGAGATGTTACCCCATACACGATAGAAGGTGTGCAATGAAAAGCGAGGGTGGGATGCAAAGACCTATTAAGATTTATATTTAATACAATAGATTTCACAAGTGTGGTAAATATTTCGTTACCGGTACTATTTTTTATGCGGTAAAGTCTATTAAGAATAACTCAGTAAATATAAGAGGCAGAATCCGTGGTATTAGAGGTTTTAAAAGGCTTTATTCCTATACAAAGGAATACATTTCGAATTGTAGGCATTCTATTCCTTCACCACGAAAGTTCAGGAAGGAAGGGCATATATTATTGACAGATAGGCAGTTTTATAGAAAATACATTACAGTGTAACAGATGCAAGAGGCGTAACAGCTGATAATACAGATAAACTGTGCATACGTAGCTAATAGAGGCGTATACATGGGCGTAATTTGATAAACGTCATCATACATGATGTCACAAGTGGGTGGATCCATAAGAGAATCCTGCAATGTCAGCAGAAATATTTGGCAGAGATGCGCGCGCAGCCGCATGACGTGTGATTGACGTGCAACTAGAGGGTGAAGGGGACTTGACATTTAGCTCTACATGTGGAGACAGAAGTCTGGGGTTATGTCAACCTAATCCCAAATCATATCTAATATCCTATGTTTAAAGAACTGTGTTATCCAAAAAGAGAGGTCTCTTAGGATAGAATCTTATTCTATACTGACTATACTGACTGTTAGTGCGTGTACAAGCGTCTAAGTGTCTACACTAGATGCGAGGGAGTAGGAATATTCCATGGTAACGGGGCTATGAATTACTTGCATGAGGGCAGCGAGGCCTGGCCCTGTGCACGGTAGCTGGAGGAATGTTTACCTAAACTACTAGACAGGAATGCATCGGATGAGGAGCGGAGGAGATAATCTTGAAGGTGAAATACAGTTTTTGGCAGGCGACGGGCTGGATCAGGCACCGTTAGCCGCTCAGGGAGTAGGACAAAGTTCATGGACACAGATGTAGGCTCAGACTGGAGCTTTCAGAGGCAGAAGGCAGAAAAGGCTTGATGACAGAATTCGGGCCTACTCGCCTGAATCTGTAAAAATGTGGAAAGTGAACCACATAAAGTCGGTGGCCTTTCATACTTAGGAATGGAATATCTGACCCATTCATGGTGGATCTGAAAGAGGACATGTTGACGGTGGACGCACATATATTTGCGTCTTCAGAACTGGAGCAGGAGGGAACATACATGTACTTATAGCATGCACATGGAGCCGTTGGGGTCTACGATAGGGGACATAACTGATCACAGAATTCATATTTCCTCATTCCCTCCTTGTCCCCTTCGGACCCTTAGGAGATATCGATCTTCATCAATCCATCGATCTGTTCATATAGCATCATTTGTTCTTCTTTCTTCTTTCGGGATCTTGAGCGAAAACTTGGATGTGGGATACACGAGGTGGCACACAGACCACAAATCGCTGGCCCACATTGTAGACATAAGCAGCAACTGAATAGTATGAGAAAGCCAATACCTAGGAAGGATAGGATTCTCCATCCCCAGGCTGACAACACGCCCCAGAACCAACCGGACCAAGTCCAGGTGCCTGGACTCTGGTGTATCTGGCTTACAATCTTATGAAGGCGGGTTATGGCTTTATATACTGACGGCGAATTTTCTGGTATGAAAATGCAACAACTTGATCCGATGACCCTACAAGCTCCGCCCCTATCGGCCAGGATGACGTGAAGGACAAGACGATTTTGAAGCACAACAATCCGCATAGCAGACTGCTCTTCTGTTAGATTGCCTAAGGCGGAAATAGTTTCGTTCACTACTGCTTCAAGGGTTCTGGTTAATCTACGTATCAGCTTACTATTAGTAACTGTACCTATATAGGGAAAGAAACCTTTATTGAAATCTGTGTATTTTTCCCATGCTGTTTCAGTATAATCGACAATTGGGAGATCTCTCTGCTGTCTATTGTGTACTAAATGGGTATTTCTATGATAATCAGGAGGAGCTAGGAAAACAGGTGGTAGAAGGAATGCTATGTAACAAGTACCATCCCAATCTAAAGGTAGACGCAGATATGCGGTCTGGCCACATATAAAGTAGGAATGACGAGAAGCTCTAAATGTAGACTTGCCTTGATCACTGAATTTTATTACAGTGGTGCATTTACTATGGCCCATGTGTATGGAACCATTCTTTCTTACACATAATTCCCCTTTTACTGGGAATACTGACATGGCGGGCAAGATTGGTGTAGCTTCAGATTCAACGTTCAGGATCATGAGGTTAAGTGTAAAATTACCTAATCCATATACTTCATTTTCTAGATCAGTTCCTGTTCTTTTGGGAAGTCCCTCCTTGTTAGGGTAGCAGACTTTAAGCAAAACTAAGTTCAGGTTTCCCCATACCCAGTTGTCTTGATAAACTGCGGAATTTGAATCTAGGGAATTAATCAAACTAAACCATGCTCCACAGGAGCCATTGTGTGTGAACGGATAGGGAAAGAGGGGCAACACTCCCTTATAGTTCTGATAGGGAGGGAGTCGGCCACATATCCAACAATTTGTGGCATTGCTGGTTTGATGGGAATGATGTAACATACTAATGAATGTGTTGTTGCGCAGCGCAAATCTATAAGACAATTCATGCGGAGGTAATTCACTAAAAGAATGTTCTGCAGTTATGTTGTAAGCACGCTTAGGAATAGGGCAATACATGTGCAATAGTATGCTGACAATGATGATCAGAAGACTTAGAAAAAACAAAATTAATAATGTTACTGTGCAGTGACTACGAAATGATTTACAATACGCATGCTTCTTGAGCTGCATCTGATGATTTCTTTCTCTATTCCGGTCTAGAGGATACATGTCAGAGACAAATTCAACCGATTCACCTTGGAGAGGACTTAAACAATCAAATTGTCTGACTTACTAGACCTCAATTTTAGTTTGTAAAGTTCTGGTTTTGTTAATTCAGCCAAGGGGAGCTTTGAGTCTGTCTGTGAGGGAATACAGGGTTGAGTATCTACACTGGATGGTAGTCCATAAAATTTCTTGATATGACTCGAGTGCAACCACCCTTTCCTTCCCTCGATTTTCACGGCTGTCCTTGTGGTGAGTAGAACCAACTTCGGTGACTTCCACCTAGGATCCAGTTGGGTCTTCCGGTCAAAATTCCTGACCAGCACCAGGTCCCCAGGAACCACGTCATGGGGCTTCACCTCAGTATTGTCGGGAAAAGCTGCGGATACCTGTGAACGACAAGATTGTAGTGCAGACATCAAGGAAGCCAGGTAATCTGTCAGCATATTACAGTCAACATCAGTGATTTTGCGAGGTATAGGCGTCCCCCACATATTTGGTGGTCTACCGAAGATCACCTCGTATGGGGATAGCCCTGTTCGAGAATGTGCTACCATTCTCATGTAAAAGAGCGCAACTGGTAAGGCTACTATCCAATCGACTCCTTTTTCCCTACATATTTTGGACAATCTAATTTTCAGAGTTTGATTATGGCGTTCCACGAGACCTGCCGCCTCGGGATGTCGGACACAGTGGAATTTCCATTGGTAGCCTAATAAAAGGGAAACGTGTTTCATTAGTTCGGATGAGAACGGCTGGCCGTTATCTGAGTAGACAACACGTGGTAAACCGTACCGTGGGAAGAATTCTCGAACTAACTGTTTGGCAGTAGTCGGGGCAGTGTAATCTGAAACCGGGTATGCTTCTGTCCAACGGGAAAGAGCACAGACAACTACGAGAACATATTTGAATCCTCGACATCGTTCCATCTGGATATAATCCATCTGGAGGACTTCAAAAGCATGATCGGGAGTTTGAAATCCACCCTGTTCTACGGGGATGCTTTTACCTGGATTAAACTGACAACATATCATACAGGTACGAACTTTTTGTTTAGCTGCGGCTCGCAAGTGTTTTTTGAACCAAATGTGTTGAATGCTGTCTAGCATAGCTTTTTCTCCTAGGTGCGCTGGACTATGTATTGTGTTAATGATGACTTGGACCATTGAGTCGGGAAGAAACCATATAGATTTTTCCTTCGTCATCCATCCTTGATCTGTTTGGATCCCTCCTAATTCAGTCCATTTCTTTATTTCTTCTGGTGTAGCATGTGTCTGTATGTCAATTACATCAAGGGCGGGATCCTTAACTGTCGTGCAATGGGTTGGTGTCGGAACTATTGTCTTTGTCGTGTCAGTTGTGTGAGTCTGATTCTGAGCAGTCTGTTTAGCTGTTCTGTCAGCTAGGTCATTACCCTGAGAAATAATATCGGTAACTTTTGTATGGGCTTTGCATTTCATAATCGATATTGCAGTAGGTAGATGAATCGCGTCTAATAGGGCTTGAATGAGGGGTCCGTGTTGGATGTGGGCGCCGTGAGAAGTTAAATAACCTCTCTCTCGCCGCAGTACGCCGAAGTCATGGACGACTCCGAATGCATAACGTGAATCTGTGTATATGTTGACTTTTTTATTTGTGGCTTGAATACAGGCTTGTGTCAGAGCGGTGAGCTCTGCTGCTTGAGCTGACAAAGTGTTAATACAATTTGTTTCAATGACTTCAGTGTCTGTTGTGACTGCGTAGGCGGCCACTAACTCTCCTGTACTTGTTCTCATACATGACCCATCTACATACAATGTTAAGTCTGGATCTGACAAAGGGATGTCTGTCAAGTCTTGTCTGGGTTTCGTCGTGATAGTAATGACTTCGACACAATCATGTGCCAATGGATCTGTTCCGCCTACAGGTAACAGTGTGTCAGGATTTAACGTATTACAACGTCTGATTTCTATATGTGGCTGAAACAATGTTAATTCGTAACCAGTGAGTCTCGCTATAGTCAAGTGTTGTGTCTGTGTGCGGTTCAAAAGAACCTCTACTGCATGTGGTACTTGTACTGTCAATTGATGTCCTAACACTATGGCATCGCTTTGTCTGATTGCTAAAGCTGTTGCGGCCACTGATTTCAGGCACGCTGGAAGTGCCTGAGCTACTGGATTCTAATGTACTAGAGAAATAAGCACATGGTTTGTGTGATCCTGCCTGTTCCTGAGTGAGTACTGACAAAGCAGTACCTTCGCGTTCTGTAACAAAGAGTGTAAACTGTTTACTGTAACATGGTGTTACTAGGACAGGTGCTTGGCATAAAGCTTTCTTTAAGCTTTCAAAAGCGTGTGTATGTTCTGGAGTCCAAGGGAGGACAGTCGATGTGGCTGCCTCCTGTGTTGTCAACTGGATGAGTGGTTTTGCTAGAAATGCATATTGAGGGATCCACTGCCTACAGTATGAAGTGAGGCCTATAAAAGCCCGCACCTCCTTTTGTGTCTTGGGTGGTGGCATGTTAGCAATTAACTGGATGCGGTCGGATGTAAGCTGCCTTCCCTCCTTGGACAGCGAGTGCCCAAGGTAAACAACTCGCTGGACACAGAATTGCAGCTTAGAAGGGGACACCTTGTGCCCCTTGTCGGCCAAAAATTTTAAAACCGTCAGTGACGCTGTTTCACATTCATGTTCGCTTCGGGCGGTGATCAGCAGATCATCGACATATTGAAGCAAGGCAGTGTTGACTGGCATGTGGATACTGTCAAGTTCTCGTTTCAGTGCTTGGCTATAGATGCTGGGGCTTTCTGTAAATCCTTGAGGTGCGCGTGTGAATTTAAAGCTTCGTCCATTTAAACTAAAACCGAACAAATATTGACTTTCCGGATCGATTGGGACACTAAAGAAAGCATTCTTGAGATCAATTACAGTGAAGAACGTTGCTTCTGAGTCAATAGCTGTGAGTAATGAAGAGATATCTGGGACCACAGGGTATTGTGGTACAATACATTTATTTAATTCGCGCAGATCAATAACTAATCGATATACTGGTGGTGCTTTTGGATCCGTTCTTTTAAGAATCGGAATTATCGGGGAATTGCATACATTGGAGTCGGTTTCAACAACCACTCCTTGTGCAATGAGCTCGTCAATGATTTGCAGTAAAGCCACTACAGCATCTGATGGTAACTTGTATTGTCGCATTCGTGGTAGTACTATTCCTGTTTTCAGTGTAACTCGATATGGGGTAATGTTCATGCAACCAACATCAGTGGGGCCTTGTGCCCATAAATGTGTAGGTAAATTCTGCAGTCGGTGATCCATGTCTCTGGATACGTAGTGACCTTTAAAGTCACGTAAAAATAGTCGTACTCCTTCCGGAGAACAACATATTATGGCTCCTAGAGCTTTCAATGTTTTTATGCCTAACAAGTTTTCTGGACATGATTTAGTAAGCAATAAATCTGTAGTACGTGTCAATGGACCGACTGTAAGTGGAAGAGGTTGTGTTACGTCATTTATTATAGGTTTTCCTGAGAATCCAAGGGAAATATTCTGTGAGCCTGAGAGGGGTGCCCCTGGAACTTCACTGCGTCTTATAGTTGTTCTGCTTGCCCCTGTATCAAGTAAAAACTTTCTGTCTTCCCCTAATAGTTCACTATGTACATAAGGTCCCTCTTGGTCTACAGGAACCTCAATAAGGGGTAAGCCAACTTCCCTCTCTAGGCTATCTCATGAGTATCGCTGATAATCGGGATAATCTGTTTGTGCATACTGATACATCTGTTGTGTCGTTGCTTGGGTTGCAGCAATAGGCTGCGCTTGTGGTGGTGCTACGATCTGTTGTGGAGCTGCCTGTTGCGGAGCTAGCTGTTGCGGAGCTAACCTAGGTTGTGCATTCTGAGGAATTTGTTGTTGATTCTGATCCTGTCTAGGTGGACGTGGTCTCTCATGCGTTCTACCTGTGGCTATATTATGTTTCAGGACTGGACAATCGTGTATATAATGACCTGGTTGTTTACAATAGTTGCATGTCCCTTTCGCAGGACCTGCGGAATCACCCTTTTGATGACTATCGGGTGGAACTGACTGTGCAACAAGCATTTTCATTTTTGTATCTTTCATACGTCTTTGTTCGTGTTCTTGTTCTTCTCTAATTCTATTGTGGTGATATTGTAACATCTGTAGCATCTGTGATGGGGTATTACCTTGCCAGGTACTTTCGAACTTCAATACTCTATTCTTGACTTGTAGCAGAGAATTTTCAACTAATTTTGTCACAAACAGATGTGGATACGACTCACTACTGGCTTTTATACCACTATTTATACTAAAACATTTTTCAAATCGGGAATAGAAATCACTAGTGTCTTCATCTGGTTTTTGTTTACAGGCTGAGATTGCACCCCAGTCTTCCTTTTTCGTGGTTAATAAACGTGGCAGTACCTGTATTAGTAATCCTGCTAGTGCTGTAGTCTTTTCCCCAAGCCCTGCTCCTGCAGCTCGGGCCTTTTCTTCGTTTTCTAATGCTGTCCAATCTATCTTTTGGTCTCCCACCTCCCATTCCTTTTCTTTGAGTTTTTCGTAAACACCGGCGGGTAATAGGACTTTTAATATTTTCATAATATCGGGGTAGGTATACTCTCCCATGAGTAACATGTCTTTTATCTCACGGTGGAAACCTGCTGGGTCCTTGTCATGGCTGGGTACTACTTTCTTCATTTCTAATAATTCCAGTTTAGTTATAGGCGTGTACACAAATACGCGTGTAAAATTATCGCCGGCACCTCTTATTGGGTGCACTTCGCGTAACGGGTTCTGTCTATCTATGTGATACATTTTTCTTCCCATAATGGGAACTGGAACGTGTTCTGGGCATACGAAATTTAAGTAATGGTTTCGGGATTCTAGAATTTCTTTAATCAAATCAGTACCTGACCCTCTCCATATATTCGTGAGTAGTTCTGTCAATATGTCAGGTAAGGGTCCTGGATCGGAGTGTTGGCTTTTATATAATATAAGGAGGTGTTGAATCATGTATATACTAGCTAAACGCTGTTCATATGGGTCTAGATTCAGAAACGTGTGTGCAAGTACATCATCATTGTATTTGCCGGGACAGTCAGCCCATTGTACTGCTGACCTGGCTAATTCTTGTTCGTCCATGGAATCGAGCATGTGGTACCCCCTTCGATCTCGGAGTAATTTATCAGCGGCTTGGAATAGGTGTTCAGGGGATTTTGTATTTAACATAGGGTTTGGAAAATGTCTATTATATTCTGGACGTATTGGACGTATCGGGTCGTTAAAACCTCTAGTATTGGTATGGGGTCTTCCTCTACCTACATAAGCTATCGTATCTAATTGCTCTGATTCTTGCTCCTCCTCTTCTTCTGATTCTACTCTGTCGGTTTCTCGTCTTTCTTTATGTATTCGTTCTACTTCCTTGCGGATCTTTCGACACATGGCGATTATACACGCCTGTCTATCATGTTTCTCTTCTGATATATTCTGACCCCATTTGGCAAGTCTTTGCATGGTATCGTGATCTGCCCCTGGCCTGTCTTGATTCCTAATTACACAATTTATGAAAAAACGTAGTAGTTGTCTTTGGACATCCACTTTCTGGTATTTCATAGCTTCGTTAATACTTTCTGGACCTTGCCCTGTTTGGACAAAGCGATATATATTGTCTAGGTGTTCACCCATTCCTGGTATCGTCATTAAATATAATGTAGCTCGTCTTATACGTAGTGATGATATGAGCAATTTATCCTGTCTACCTGGTACTGGGTCGTATCTACAATCCACAAGCTGTTCTTTAAACATGTCAGATGTCGCTAGTTGGGGTGTACGTTGGAGTGCTAAATCTCTAAGGGTCTGTTTATTTCGCGGCGGTGTGGCAAACATGTCTGTCGTACCTCCTGTAGCACCGTCTGAGGTGCTAGGCACGAAAGAATTCGTTGGGCGTAGGATAGAGATTGTAGATGCGGGAAAAACTGTAGAAACGGACGGGACTTGCATAGGAGTTTGTTGCTGCGGGGGTACAGACGGATGCTCTTGGTGTTGAACACCATCGGTAAGCGGTGTGGGTGGTATGGCATTAGCATACTCGGGAGCTGCGTCATCTAAATAGGAGGAAAGGAAAACGTCTTTTGCGGTTTTGGGATGTGTTTTGGGATGTGCTTTTATCGGGAGCAATGGAGGAGTTAAATCTTTTGGTATTTCCGGGGTAGCCTTAGGTAACCCTTCGGCCAGAAGTGGATACATACCATTCATAAGAGCGTTTCTTTGTCTATCTACTTGTTCTGATTTCACTCGGGTACCTTCCTCAAGTAATAGATTTTCTCTGGTTTTATTTGAATTCTCTCTACCTTTCTCTTCCTGTCTGAGTGCTTTTTCCGTACGTCTATATGATTCTTTACGCCATAATTCAATGGCGTCTTTCTGTGACTGTCTGGCTTTCTTTTTCCATAATTCTTCTTCTACTCTCATGATGCAATCTGCATCCCAGGTCCCCGCTGCGGGCCATCTCTGACTCTCTGGTAATTCCTTGGTGTAGTCCACCCATAAATCAAGAAATAATACGGCATCTAGGCCATGTTTATGATACATAAAGTACCCTGGAGTGTCCCTAGGTGGGATGGGAACAGCTTCTTCGAGTACACCTTTTCTAGTTTTGATCTGTCTTAGTTTCGAAAAGAGCGGCATCTTTAGACCTTATTACTAGAACACACTTTATACAAGAAAACACAATAATGAACAGTCATTCACACCACAATATATAGAACGTATTTTTAAAACATTTAACACTTAACAGTTTTACGAACAATGATAACTAATAGAAAACTAGTTACTGACATAATACTTACACTAGATAATACTTATTTATACTTATTTATATGCAAAACATACTTTATATACTGCTAAACAGTACAGATACACTGCTAAAACAGTGCAGACCGGATTTGTGTACCCAAACCCGTCTTGACCGGCACAGACTATGTGCACGTTAAATGCCTCCCCGGTAATGGTACTCACCGGGTAGCTCGGAACGGAAGGCCTCGGAACGGAACTGAAACTGGACCGGACTGGACTCGACTCGACTGGACTCGGAACTTCGGAACCTGGCGGGTCTCTGTATACCTCAGATCTTGCTCTCTCAGCTAGGCTCTGGTCGGGATACTTCGCACTTCTCACCGCCTCGTCTGGGTGTTGATCGCAGCCTCAGTCGTCCCCGCTTGGCCGGAGGGAGATACAGGAAATCCTGCAGATACGCGTTTTTGTCCGTTCAGCTGTGGCAGGAGACCGGGCCTGCAACGCACCGCCGGCGCGTGAGATGAGAAAGTGTCCCTGTTCGGGCGCCAATTTATGTGGTAAATATTTCGTTACCGGTACTATTTTTTATGCGGTAAAGTCTATTAAGAATAACTCAGTAAATATAAGAGGCAGAATCCGTGGTATTAGAGGTTTTAAAAGGCTTTATTCCTATACAAAGGAATACAATTTGAATTGTAGGCATTCTATTCCTTCACCACGAAAGTTCAGGAAGGAAGGGCATATATTATTGACAGATAGGCAGTTTTATAGAAAATACATTACAGTGTAACAGATGCAAGAGGCGTAACAGCTGATAATACAGATAAACTGTGCATACGTAGCTAATAGAGGCGTATACATGGGCGTAATTTAATAAACGTCATCATACATGATGTCACAAGTGGGTGGATCCATAAGAGAATCCTGCAATGTCAGCAGAAATATTTGGCAGAGATGCGCGCGCAGCCGCATGACGTGTGATTGACGTGCAACTAGAGGGTGAAGGGGACTTGACATTTAGCTCTACATGTGGAGACAGAAGTCTGGGGTTATGTCAACCTAATCCCAAATCATATCTAATATCCTATGTTTAAAGAACTGTGTTATCCAAAAAGAGAGGTCTCTTAGGATAGAATCTTATTCTATACTGACTATACTGACTGTTAGTGCGTGTACAAGCGTCTAAGTGTCTACACTAGATGCGAGGGAGTAGGAATATTCCATGGTAACGGGGCTATGAATTACTTGCATGAGGGCAGCGAGGCCTGGCCCTGTGCACGGTAGCTGGAGGAATGTTTACCTAAACTACTAGACAGGAATGCATCGGATGAGGAGCGGAGGAGATAATCTTGAAGGTGAAATACAGTTTTTGGCAGGCGACGGGCTGGATCAGGCACCGTTAGCCGCTCAGGGAGTAGGACAAAGTTCATGGACACAGATGTAGGCTCAGACTGGAGCTTTCAGAGGCAGAAGGCAGAAAAGGCTTGATGACAGAATTCGGGCCTACTCGCCTGAATCTGTAAAAATGTGGAAAGTGAACCACATAAAGTCGGTGGCCTTTCATACTTAGGAATGGAATATCTGACCCATTCATGGTGGATCTGAAAGAGGACATGTTGACGGTGGACGCACATATATTTGCGTCTTCAGAACTGGAGCAGGAGGGAACATACATGTACTTATAGCATGCACATGGAGCCGTTGGGGTCTACGATAGGGGACATAACTGATCACAGAATTCATATTTCCTCACAAGCACAGCACAGTTGCTGTGCAGGAGGAACCTAAAAACAGTATTAGACACACACCCACAGAAGTAAGGTTACCGCCACCAAAGTGAAGTCTCACTAGTGGAAATTTAGAACACACAAATCCAATGTGCAGAGGGCGGATCACAATTTACTTCCATCAAATTTGCACATTGGAGCCAAGTGAACTAAACACCAGGGGCCGTATTACAGAAGGTGTCCTGGGGGTGCAACGGGCGTTTGCTCCCGCTTGTGCTCCTCTGCGGCCCTGTCGTATTACAGAGGGGGCCACAGATGCTTGTGCGCCCCCTTCTGTAATACTGAAAGCGCTGGTGCACATACAGTGCCAGCGCTTTTTCAAGAGGGTGTTCCCTCATTTGCATGGGGGCCTGACCCCCTGTAAATGAGGGAATCCCTTTGCCTCTGTGCCAGCGCCGTAGTACAGATGTGGGCGCAAAGAACCTCTCAGGAGGCACACGGAAGGTGCTCCACCTCAAAGGTGGCGCACCATCAGTGTACCCCATGAATGCAGCAATCTGGCGTGAGGGAAAGGGGGTCCCATTCAGTGACTGCACTCGCCTGCAAGGGGATCTCTAATCCCCTTTAAAAGTGCAGGTGGGGTGCCACCTGCACTGTGTAACATAGAGCGGCTGCTTCAAGCTGCTCCATTTTTCACATGAATGCGATGAACCCTGGGTAGCGTGAGTTTGCGGCTGCCCTAAGGGCAGCACATTCTATGTGATAGTGCACACTTTCCCTGTTTGCGCCCGAGCACCTGTTTTAAGGTGCGCCAGGCACAAACAGGGAAAGTGCGCCTTTTACATAAGGGGGCCCATTAAAGCCAAAGTTGAGAAGCACCCGATGACTTGAAGAAACAAGATTAAATCTACCTTAAAAAAAAAAAGCAGAGCCCCCCCCCCTAGGTAAGGTGTAATTGGACACACTTAAAGAATACAGAGCATGTTAAACACTTACACTTACACTTCAAATATAAACAAAGAAGGGTAATGTTAGTTTTGAGCAAACAATGGAGGAAATCCACATCGGGTTAGCTTAGGAAAAACAAATCCTTGAACACGGTCACCTAAATGCAAATATAATGTATTAATTGCATTGCTTTTAGTTACAGTTCTTAATTAGGCCCTAACTGAGTGCTCTACAAGGCTCCCATGTTGCATGCAAAATAAAGGTACAGAAAAACATTTGGACCAGATCAAAAATAGTCAGGTTGCCCATTGGGCCACGCCCATTTTTCTCAATTTATATGTGAAAGTCATACACCAGTGAGGTGATTGTGTGTGATCACGTATAGTGAATACATTCTCTTTTTCTCTCTTGAAATGGCTTTGTGAAGTAAAAAAACAGCAACAATAAATAAAGTTTTGCTTGGGACTACATGCCTTGGTTTGTTTTAAAACTGGACTTAAGGACATATTTCAGCATCTTCACACTAGTAGCAGAGTGGGGGTTCTCACATCAATGTTACATTACTGAAGTCATATGGATTGTGAAAAATCTCAGCTTCACAAGAAGTGCAGTAAATCTGTTCAGCAGGAGCGTGGTAAGGGTATAACATGTATCTGGTAGTGCATTTTGGAGCACAATGTCAGCAATATATTACTAAAGCATTGTGTGGTAGCATTAAGCCAGTTTAATATAGCATTTTGCTATTGTTTAATTTTAAGAATATTTGAAGTGAAGGGACAACTGTTGTAACCAAAATGATAATGTAATTTTATATGAATTTTACCAATTTGGGATATTGATGTTTGTGTGATTGTTTTATAATGTCTGTAATGCTTTTATGATTCATATATGAAATTGAATAAAGCTTGTTTGACAATGATGAATGCACAAGTGCATGCACTGCTGAGCTAACGCAACGCAACATTTTTGTTTTATATACATTTGTTGGGTGACGCCCCAGCCTTAACAACGTGCACAAATTGGCAAATATAAGCCCAATAAAAGGCACCCACCAATTGAGTTTTTTCCCACACAAATGGGAAAAATATCACCCATTTGGGTGGGAAATAGCCCAATCTGGCAACACTGTGTTGAAAGGTATTTCACTCTATTATGATAATGCACTAAAGTTGTTAAAAGCATGAAGCATGAAAGGCTCTAATTACATCAGCAATATATGACGGCGCCTGGCAGGCCTTCCGCCTGGAAAGTCTAAAGTAGGGTGTGGGGCCTTGTAGAGTGTCACGCACGGAGACCTTTCTGTTTGCTCTGCTTTGCGACAGTGTCAGACTGTACTCGAGTCTGTTAAAATTAATGCACAAGTGAGTACACTGCTGAGGTGACACAACGCAGCAATTTTCTTTTTTATTTACATTTTCTGGGTGCCACCCCAAACTTAGAAATGCACACAAATGGCAAATATAAGCCCCAAAACCAGGCACCCGCCAATTGAGTTTTGTCCCCGCACAAATGGAAAAAATATCGCCCATTTGTGTGGGAAATAGCCCAGTTTGGCAACACTGTGTGGAATGGTATTTTAGTCTATTATGATTTAGTAGTTTCAGTTAGAACAAGTACTGAAGTGAATGCTTGCTTGTGCCCTGGGGGGGGGGGGGGGGCAGTGGAGTGCACGCGATGATGAAATCACTCAATTGTGTGTCTGCTTGTGCACCGGGGGACTAAGTAGTGTGTGCTTCGTCTGGAGCAAGAGCCAGAACAAGCATTTGCAATACAATAGGTCTCGCATTTGCAAGGGTTTCAGCTATTGGCATTGTAAATGACAATGCCTTTTTCATGTGTTGTGTTTTTTAAAATAGATAAACTAAAGGCATTGTCATTTAAAATGCCAATAGCTTACAACTCTCGCAAATGCGAGACCTATTACATTGCAAATGCTGGATCTGTGCTCCATGCAGCCTGCGATGTTGTTACGACCATGGAACAATGGAACCAATTAAAGTTAGGAGAAAATAAATCTATAGTTCTACACTGCTACAATTAAGACGTTAGTAGTGAACATCTTAATTATAGTAGTGCATAATGATAGTTTTCTTTTCTCCTAACTTTCACAATGCAAAGGGAAGCTGGGGAATGAAGTTGGAGCCTCTGTATCAGCTCAGCAACCTGTGATTCTGGGCGAATCACTTAATCTGCCCGTGCCGACCAAAAAACGAATGTGTCCTTGTGTAACGTAACTGGTGCTTATGTAAAGCGCTCCTATATCTTCGGGTCAAGTTTGCGCTAATAAATCAGCAAAATATTTTTTTTAAATGCCTTCAAATACCAAGCAGTGGAGGAGGAGGCAGCTGCAGTGCTGGTATGCGTTGGTATGCAGTATCAAACAAATGCGGAGGGGTGCCACATTTATGCAAGGACGGGGTGGGGAGATGATGAGCCCAGCACTGCAGCATGTCCAGAGCCCTCTGGGGCCACGCGGACTGCTGTTAAAAGCAAAATTAAGTAAGGCACTTGAAATGTAAGCTTTCCTTCCAGGGCACTGTTTTGCATACAACAAATGCGGTTTCGCAGAGGCTGAGTGCTTTACAACTTTTACTGACATAGCATGCATTTGTTTTTCTCCTCTTAAAGTGCAAGCTTTGCCGCTAAAGTATGTTTTTTTCAACATTTAAAAACAAAGTATCCCTCAATTACATAGTCCCAGAAAATCGGTTGTGCGTCTCAGTTGTGAATCTGAAGCGCTATGACACCTTCGGATAAAGTCCGCGCTATATAAAAGCGCATAAAATGATATAAAAAAAATACCCAGGGACGGTGCTGTGCGGATTATGATACATTGGATTGAACTCCCTTTTCCAGAACCGTGCCAGCACTGAGCCTGAAAGCCGCACTGTAGCCATGATTATGTTGCACTTAGCAAATACCTGAATCCCAGGGGGCAGCCCGCGCTCTCCCGCTAGGCTGCACGTTTGGACTTGGGCAGAAGCCCTGGAGTTCCCAGTGTCGGGCTGCCCCCGAGCCGCTGTGTATTTTTCCAACGGTAAAACCCTGTAAGGAAAATAAAAACGGAAGACGCCAATGGCAGAAGGCAAAGGGGACGGGAAAGGAAAGAGGTATTGCAAAACTGCTGAGACACCGCTTGCCAATATCTGTTACGCTGCTGCTGCCGTGTGCTTGGAAAGGTGTGAAGGGAAGATGGCGAGGAAGGCAGCTGGAAAGATTCATCCCCCTCACTTAACTAGTTATGACGCGCAGAAATAAAGATGGCGTGCGCTTGTCCGGATGGGCCGGCCTAAATGTCCACAGGGCAGTAACTGAAATGACGAAAAGCTAATTGCGAGGCTGCGATTAGCATAAAGTACGACGCGCACCTATCGGAACCAGGGGCGGGGCTTAAAGCCCCCTTCTGACATATATCGTTAACCATAGCTCTCGCAGGTGGGGAGCGCATGCGCGCTCCAACGCCAGGCAAGACCTAATAAAGGCACTTAGGAGGATCTTCACGGAGATAATAACAGTGCACTGAGCCCACAGCACATGGACAGCACCGTAACTTTAAAGCAAGGGTGTACCTCTTCTTTTCTTTTTGTTTTCCCAATCATTGTTTGAGATGTTTAAAAGAAGTTCCACCAAACGCGGATGAATACAGTACTTTACAGATGGGAAACTGATAACAGAAACACACACAGAAGAACAGGAAATAGAATTCCTACAACCAATAGAAATGAGGAAACGTAAAGTGATAAGCACAAGGACCAATAAGAAGTGAAGGCAGGATGTAAGTCCCTTTTAAGATATATTTAATACAATAGATTTCACAAGCACTGTGCAGGCAAAACCCACCAAGTGGGCCACATTTGCACTGACGAAGATTACCTGCCACAAGACTTTGCTCTTTTTAGTTTCTTGTTTTTGTGTTTTTGATTGTTCGTTATGGGCAAGTAAAGGAAATGCTGATTTTGGAGGATGCTCCTTCTCAAAAATACCTTTTTTAGGAGTATGAGTGACTTTAACGCATACATTTATTGTGGAGTACAACTAATGCTTACCTGGTGAGTCACTTCTTGGCTACTTAACACAGAACTTATTAGAAGCAGGAGGAATGGGACAGAAATGATAGAACAGTCTACTAATAGGTTCCTTTTATTTTTTTGTGTTTCCCTCTGCACTTTAGATATTTCCTGACAAGACTTATTGACAGAGAATACTTTTCCACATTGAGAAATTTCCAGCACTTGGGATTCACGTGTCGTGTTCCATTCGCTATACCTCCTACCTGCCGGGAAATTTAACCTGTTACTGTGTTTAATATTCTCTAGTCACATGTAGGTTGTTTTTCTTAGAAAATAGGAGGAAAATCTTCGCTCCTGTGGGTGTCTGTGATCAGGTTAGTGGCATATATTTTCCTGGGCGCGACAATCAGGCTCCTCACCTAAAACCGAAGCAGTGGTGGTATTTACACTTTAAAAACTTCACTCCATCCTCATTTATTAAAGTGCTCTTCATCTATCAGAAAGATCTACAATGGCAACCTTCCCTCATAACAGATATTTCTTAGAGGAAAATGTATAAAAAGCTAGGAAATGTAGCCTTCAGCAGTATGAACAATGACTGTGAAGAAAAAGCACACTGCCCTGTGGAGAATATGAGTGATTCACAGCAGACCACTGACATTTTGTTTAACGCAGAAAGGGTTGGGGCAGAATCAATCACATTATGTTATTTTATGTTATGTGTATTTGTAGGAGCGCTCTATCGCCCGCAAGGGTATCTTGGTGCTGAGAAGGTGTATGTGCCTAGCCCTGTCTAGAATAGGTTGGTTAATTGAAAAGCAAGGTCTTTAGCTTGCGGAATTCAAGAAGAGAGGTGGAGGCTCTGATGCGAGTGGAAGGTAGCCCTTTGTCAAGGATCATGTTGATGTCATCTATGGAGGCGATAAGTGATATTTCTGCGCTGTGGTTGGGCCTGAGTCTGGACTGCTTGGCATCGAGGAGCTGGTGGTTGCTGAGGTGGTCGGTGAGGCATCGGAAGATAAATTTTTCTATAGAACCTTGGCCGGGTATGGTAGGGGGGGATGGGTCTATAGTCGGAGAATGTTGCTAGGTCAGCCGATTGTTTCTTGAACAAAGGCGCAATAGTGGGGTGTTTTCAGGTTCCCGGAATATGGCTTCATCGATGGAGGCATAGGGTCCTTTGATGAAGTTGTGGTTGGAGTAACGGTCAAATGGCGCCCCGAGTGGATGGTGTTCATAATAGCAGCAGTTTCAATGTGGCTGCAGTAACAGTGGTCCAGAGGTCAGGACTTGTTCTTTGGCCATGATGTGAAGTTGAGTTGCGACAGTGACTGTGTCCGCTGGAGGATTGAAGTTGCCATGTATGGAGGTGATTTTGTTACTGAAGAGCTCTAAGAACCTGTTGCAAAGGTCTTACGAGGGAGTGTTATTGTTGGAGGTGACAGGAGGTGCTGTGAAATCTTTGATAATGGTGAAGATTTCCATGCTGCTCTTTGTGCCAGTATCAATGTGGTCTGCAAGAGCTGCGCACTTGGGGCCATATGTAGGTAGCCTAACATTTACCGCTTCATAAATACCGAATTTTACCGATTCGGTATTTATGAATCGGTAAATGATATGTAGGTAATCTATCGGTAATATTTACCGATTCGGAATGGGTCGGTAATTTAGAATCGGTATTTACCGATTCGGTAATGATGCATACCTTCCCATTGATTCCTATGGGCCAGGAGGCCCATAGGAATCAATGGGAAGCCAGTTACCATTACCGAATCGGTAAATACCGATTCGGTAATGGGGGGAGCACAATCAAGGGTGGCAGGGTGTCACAGTGACACCCTGTTGCACCCCTTATTCCTGCATGTGTGCACATGTGGCGCACATACATGCCCTAAGGGCATGTATGTCTGCCACATGGCACTGTTAGACCAGCAAAATATTGCTTTTTGCAATGTATTCGGTATTTAGCACCAACATATATTTGGTGCTAAATACCGAATTATTTTCCCTACACATCACTCATTTGAGTGTCACCTACATATCATTTCAGGATTTGGTATTTACCGAATCGGTAAAATTACCGATTCGGTAATTTTACCGATTCAGTAAATTACCGAATCCTGAAATGTGCCCCCTTCATAGCAAAAGCCTAAATACTGGTCGGTAACGGGATATTTACCGAAAATCGGCCGTTACCGACCGGTATTAGGCTTCCTACATATGGCCCTTGGTGTTCTAAATCTGCTGGTGATAGCATCTTAGAGTGGATTTGAAGATGACTTTATCCATGGAGTCTTGAAGTGTCCTCTATTTGCATTCCAGTTGCTTGCAGTGTTGTTTAGTCAGTGAGTTCCTCTGTGTTCCAGTTGGCCTTGTCAGGTTCTTGCCATTGGGTTGTGTTTGAGGGGAGCCCGTGTGTTTGTGCACTGGGTTATTCTGCTGTTGAAATTCTTGATGGCTTTCTGCAGAATATTTACAACTGGGGCATTGTTTTCCCACTGGAAATTTTGGCCAAAATGTACTGAATATTTATAAAGACATGGCACACTTATTTGCTGAATGTTTGTTTATTGTTTCAATTAGTTAAAATTGTTACAAAAGAGACTGGGCGGGAACCTCTCCATCCACTCGCTTTCTTCAGTCATAGATAAAACATAATCATTTCATTTAACAAGTCTATTATTCATGTCTAAAACAATCATTTCATTTAACAAGTCTAATATTCATGTCTAAAGCATAATCATTTAATTAAACAAATCTAATAGTCATAACACTAGACAATGAGCAACAAGTAAAGCAGTGAAAAACACTGGATTAAAATGAAGATCTGCCTCTAGTCCTTGATTGAGTCTTTACTTAAAAGTTCTTTCACCTGATGTGCAATTTTCACTAATCTGGTCAATTCTATTTGAGTCTCCAAATTGAAGAGAAATTTCATGGCATCTGTGCAGGTGCGTATGCCATATTTTAAAAACAGAGCTTTCAATAAAGTGCGACGTGCATAGTTCAAACGGTGGCATATGCAAACCAAGTGAGCCATGGATTCCTCATGCTGGTGGCACAGTCTGCAATTGATGACCACCTCTAATGTTTTCCAGCGAGTGTTAATATCTTTTATTGGCAATACCATCAGTCTCACTGACAAAATTTACTTTAAAACAGTCTTGTTTAAGGCAGAGTCAAGGTAAGGCTGTCTCAGTTTGTCTAGCTAATAACCTGATGTTGCTACTGAAAGACTCTAATTCCTTCATATCATCTTCCTTAGATAATAGTCTGACTTGTTTTTTTTAAATGGATTTTAAAATTCCGGGTTGGTAGATAAAATCCTGCCAATTGGACAAGTCAAGGTGCAGTTCAGTGCAAGCACTAAGGAGACCTTTGGGCCATGAATTGTTGCCTTTCACAAAAATTTCCTTCAGGATAGCCTTGATTGTGTTCAGTGGTGCGTCGCAGGCCCCTCGATAGTACCGAACAATCAATGCTCAATGTTCGTAGTATTGTTTGTTTAGCTGGAATTCGAGTCGTACCAAGATGTTCCGGGCATGAGCGGGTATGTGAAAAATCTGTTTGAATGCTCGGCAGTTGGCACATTGCATGGTGTTAGTTAATGCCGCAGGAACTGCTAGTTGGCCGTATGTGATTGAAGGGAGTAGCTTAGCTCTTATAACCTTTCTAATGGGTTCAGTTGTTGGGCTGCTTAGTTTGGAGTTCAATTTGCATAGGGCATACGTCACTGCCTTGGCTTTTGATTCGATGGATGCAGTGTATGCTACAGACTTCCCATTGCTCATAATCCAAACCCCCAAGTAGTTGTAGTTCCTATTTTCAGATTGCCCATTCTCCATTGTTGTTTAAGTTTGTTTGCATACTTCCCGTAAATGACTACTTTAGTTTTTCCTGCTTTTGCTCTTAAATCATGTTCGTAGTTATAAATGTTTAATGCGTGCAATGTTCGTTGCATACCCGTTTTAGTATGGTCCATTAGCACCATGTCATCTGCATACTGCATTAGAATCAGTCTGTTTGACCCAATTTTAGGAGATAGCAAATTGGCCTTGGATATTGTTTTACCAAGGTCAGCAGTGTAGAGATTAAAAAGCAGAGGCGCCAGCACACACCCTTGTTTTAGCCCTCGATCTGTGTAGATTTTTTGTTGTTGCTGAGTTTGTCGATAATTTCATGCGTACCTAAGTTCCGGTATAGAGGGCGATAATTGCTTTCAGCAGCATGGTCGGAATCCCCAATTTTGTCATTTCCACCACAGCAGGTTCCTGTTAACACAATCAAATGCTGCAGAGTAGTCCACGAAGCATGTGAAGAGTGGAAGCTGGTTTTTCCTGAGTAGACTGTTCTACCAGATAAGCAAGAGCTAAGATGTTATCCAGTGTTGATGCGCCTAGCCTGAAACAGGATTGGTAGATTGGTAAGATTTCATTATCATTATCCCAATTTTGCAGGTCTTGCAGAAGGAGGCTTGCATATCCTTTTGCCTCAATGTCCAAAAGGACTATCAGCCTGATCTCCGGTGTCACCCTTTTTATGGATCTGTTGAAGCAGGGAACCTTTCCAGGCTTCGGGGATCATTGAGTTTTCCACGCAAAACTGGTAGAGCAGTGTGAGTAGGGTTCCCCAAAATTCACAATCTTGGCACACTTCTGCTCTACCCTTTTGTTGGTCCACTTATGGAAGCCTAGCTCCATTGCATGCACCCTTGCACCATGACGCAAAGATGCATGCATTGTGGTCAGAATAGTTTTTGTGCAGAAAGGCACACCTTCCTGCATATGAACTATTCTTAGAAGCTAATTCCTCTGTGCATGTGCGCTGCAGAGTGCAGCAAATATGCAAAGACAAAGTAACAAGGATGAATGTAGATATTTCTCAGTGTTACGCCAGTCTCAGAGAGGTGCACCATTTTGGCGCAAATCCAGGTTAACAGACTTTAGTAAATCTGGGTTTTCTTCAAATTCCATGGGTGGATGCATGGGAACGCCCATGTTCCACTCATGGGACACCTCCCAAATGTAGGGTAACACAAGGCTGTGCTATAGTCTGTGTTGGGCCATTATTATTTTTTACTAAGCCTTGCAAACCTGGCTTTGTTTGGCTTAGTAAATCCTGATATACATTGCGTGTTGGAACTACATAAACAAAAGTGAAGCAACCTTGACACAAAATGTTAGTAAATCTGGGTATTGGTTTATTGGAAAGCTCTGGTCCTGATCTATCAAATGCCATCTCAGAAAGGATAAAAATTATTTATCACAATAGGGAGTCTACTAGTGGTAGAGGGCTTGCCTTGAATTTAGGGATTGTCTTACCGACAAACTAAATACTACTGGAACAAGTTGAGCTTTGACTTTGTAGACTGCCCTTCCTTTGATAGCCTTCATTAATCTTTGTAGCAGTATATGAATGTACTCGAGCATGGGGAAATTTGGATTGAATGCCCTGATAGACTCTAACAAACAAGTCATCTTGCCTTATAAAAGGGTCACGCTTATTGGTGACTGCAAGTTACATGTAAATAATCTGTCTGACTCCAAAGTGCCAAAATATTGCCAAAATCTGGAATGCTTTGGTCTGGTGCAACTGGTGTCTAGCTAGAGGTGTTTGGCAAAGGGAACTTTGGAGTAACTCTATTACTTTTGGATATTAACCATTTCGAAGTGTAAAGCTATTTAAAGTGTGGACTTGGGTGTCCCCACCCACAGAAAACAGGGGGTTGAGGAGGAATGAGGGGCAGAATCAAAGGCGTGGCTAAAAAGAACAAAATGTTCTGTAACTATTTTGTTAATCTTTCACCTTCAAGTAACGACATATAAAATAACACACACCTTAAAAGAAAAATTATTGCAAGTTAAACCTCTATTAGTTAATACAGTCACTTCACTGGTGAATGTAACCAGAGAGGCACAGAAATGAATTCTGGTTGGTGCAGTGGGAAATAGTGACTTCTTTTTTTTTAAATGTTAGGAGGTCCCAGCCTGTGACAGAAAGCACCTTCAATATGTACCTCTTTATTTTAAACTTGCATTACACACTGTATAAGATAGGCCGCCACAGGTGCCCAAAAAGATTTAGGTTTAAGATAAAAAACGTGCTCCCAAAATATAGATCTGAGTAATGTGCAGACTGTATATAGTGCAAACATTTTATACATGTGTCCATTAAAAGCACACACGCTATAGCTCATCAGGTCACCTTACAATACCTCCCAAAAAGAATACTGTTCAAGTGATACCATCATTTAAAGCCAATGTGAGTTTCTAAGCAGCCTTTACATTTGTAGATTAACTAAATGCAAATTTTTACGTTTCTTACATGCAGCAGACACACTGACAAAAAGGCGTGTTTATTTGTTCAGCTATATGTTCCTCCCTCTGCTTCACAGCACAGGAGACTCTCTCTCATTCACTTCAACTGAGGCATCTCAATTGTCAGAATTATCTTTCTTGGGATGGCTGCCTTTTAGTTAACCATCCCTGGAAGGTTGCCCTTTAACATAAAGTAGGGGAATTGTTTCTGTCAAATTTAGTATTCGCATTTCTTGCCCTTTCGATCACACCCACTTCAACCTCTTGTTGAGCCAAATTTCCGAGCGCAAAGGTACTACTGGGAACTTTTCAAACGTAGGCAGAGATCATCACCACCACCATCAGGGCTGAGGCAATTTTCTGAATGTATTGGTACTACTAGTAACTTTTCAAACATAGGCAGAGATCACCACCACCAGGGAAGAGATCACCACCACCGGAGTGAGATCCCCACGACTTGGGGGTCGATTACGATGCTGTTCGGAAGGGCACCAAATCAGATTCGGGTTTGCCGAATCCGATTCGTAACCAATGTATCTGACCGAATCGTACACAGTTCCCAACAGCCGATTACGCAGCCTGGAAACTGATAGGCCAGTCCAAATCGGTTCTGGAAGGCATTCAGACAGATTTCGTCTTTCGGACCAAATCGTACAGCTCTATGGACTCAGTTTCCAAGCGAGCGATTAGGATCACCGATTCGGACAGCCGTTCCAATTCGGTTTCTCAGGAACGAATCGGGCCCGTGGGGGTACCTAAGGGACCCCCCGTTTCAACCATGCACAGTGTGGCAAGCACCATGGGGTGCCAGCCACAACGTGCATGATTTTCACCAGCCACCTCTTTCTTCGATGGAACACACTATTTAATATATGAAGCCCTGATGAAGTTCCTAGTGTGACAGGAACGAAACGTGTTGGCTAATTTGAATTCATATGCAACAATTTTGAATAAATAAAAGAAGATGATGGACTGAAACCTGCCATATTGAATTCATTGCTGGTGCACATTCCATTTTTATGTATATCATTTGAATATTTCATATATTTTTTAATTTAAAATATTAAATTTTTAAGTTATTAGAACTTTGTGCACTAAAACAGGAATATGTATACATTTAAATTAAAAGTCCAAATAATTTAATTTATTTAACATTGTTTCTTATAGGGTTTTATTTCCAGTCACTGCCATCCTTATTTTCCACGAGAGTGTGTTGTAGTACCAGTGAGTGACCATGTGGGGTTTTAGATGTACTCAAGGCTGACCTGGGGTTTATTTTTGACTGTTTTATGGCCTTTTGGGCTATGGTAACTTTAGAAGAGTATTTTGTGAATAGAAATGGGTTTACTCTATTTTGGCTGGATGTTTGTGTTAGACTGTCCCTATCTAAACCCTTTCTAAACCTCTACTTACTCCTTCATACTGCATTACCCTTTTTGTAATACATATTTCCCATTTTCCCACCACTCACCCTGTCCCACCTACATTCTCAGCAAAGCAGTAAACTTACGTGTGGAGATCTCCGCATAAAAATACATAAGACAGCTGGAGATTTCCAATTGCAAGTTTGTGAATAACATTTTGTAGTAAGTAGTACTACTGCATTACAAAATTGTAAGCCAACAAATGTAGTTTGCGAATCAGACCCTAGAATTCCCTGGTTAGAACCATTATGACGGAGATCTCAATCCGGGACAAGATCATGCAAAACCACAACCTACAGATAATAAATTTGCTGCATAGTAGGACCACTGTTTTTTGTTTACAACAAGCAGCTCCTGGGATTATGTTTCTTGAAAACAAAACCCTTTGTCGCACCAGAAAAAAAAACATGATACCCACTTGGCAAAGTTCAGTGCCTTCAGTGGAACCACAGACTGTCAGCTCCGCTGAAGGTACAGAAGTAGGACCACTGTTTTTTGTTTACAACAAGCAGCTCCTGGGATTATGTTTCTTGAAAACAAAACCCTTTGTCGCACCAGAAAAAGAAACATGATACCCACTTGGCAAAGTTCAGCGCCTTCAGTGGAACCACAGACTGTCAGCTCCGCTGAAGGTACAGAAACCCCAGCCTTCTTAGTGCGGATCCCAAAACCTGGTCGGCGGCGCTTGGTCTTCTCTAACCTGGTCATCTGACAGGTTGCTTGCAGGGTCTAAATGGGCCTATCAATTTCTTACAAAGTACAATTAAAGTTGCAGATAAAATCTCTGGCTTGGCAACATATAATAGACACCTACACCTCCCACAACAGCCATTCGCCATGATGATACCGTCCATAAATCCCAGCTGCTGTTCTAGCACTGTCCTCTCTTCACAAAAGTTTGAAACATACCTACCTAAGAGGTGTCCAGAACTCACTGTCCTTGAATTTTTAAAGAAATGCTGAAATGCAGTGAAATACTAAGATGCATTTATTTTGAAATGCTGAATAGGAAAAGTACATAAATTTTATGTAGTTTTGTCGATGTACTCTTGGCAGCCTGCGTTTATTTCTGAGCTTCCATGAAATGAATCAGTGTATTGTGGGAGTTGTTGCCTTTATTTGCTTCATTAACGAACAAGTTACTTACCTTGGGTAACGCTTTTTCTGGTGGATACAGTATCTGCCTGTGGATTCCTCACCTTGTGAATATCCCCTGTGCCAGCAACATTCGGAAACTTTTGTAGCACTCCACGCCGATGAGCTCGAAGACGACGTCACAGAGACATGGCTCCGCTCGCGACTCCGCTGACGTCACTGGATCCATAAGAAGACCTCGTCTGCGTGATTACGCCAGTTCCGCCCTTTTATCCGTGCCTTCGAGGCACACGGACAGACTGACAGCAATATATACACAGTATACACAGTACATAAAATACAAAGCAACACACACAGTGTGAAGATAATATAGGAAGGCAAAAGAAATAACACACTGCCTTTGACAGTAACAAATACATTTTGAAACACCATCATTAGAATTGTAGGTATACAAGGGTGGACAACGGGGAGGTGGGTGGGTCAGTGAGGAATCCACAGGCAGATACTGTATCCACCAGAAAAAGCGTTACCGAAGGTAAGTAACTTGTTCTTCTGATGGATACATCTGCCAGTGGATTCCTCACCTTGTGAAAAGATTCCCACAGCAGTCCCACTCCCGGAGGAGGGTGTCCACCCTTCTATACCAGAAAATCCTGAAGGACGGAGCGAGCAAAGTGTCCGTCCCTCTTCACCTCGGAATCCAAGCAATAATGCTTCGCGAAAGTGTGGAGGGAGGCCCAAGTTGCCGCCCTACAAATGTCCTCCACAGGAACACCTCTAGACAAGGCAGATATAGAAGACTTAGCCCTGGTAGAATGAGCCCTTATACCCTCTGGAGGTTCCTTACCGGCCAAAGAGTAACAGATCTTGATGCACAAGATAATCCATCTGGAAAGGGTGCGCCTGTGCACCGCTCTGCCTTTCCTGCAGCCAACAAAGCCCACGAAGAGCTGGTCGTCCACTCGAAAGTCTTTAGTCCTATTGCGGTAGAAGCTCACCGCTCTCTTAGGGTCCAAGCGGTGAAGCCGCTCTTCCTCCTTGGAAGGGTGAGGGGGGAGGATAGAAGGTAGGAAGGGTAATGGATTGCCCCAGATGGAAAGGAGTTACCACCTTCGGCAGAAAAGCAGCCCTGGTCCTGAGTCCCATTCTTTCAGCATGAATGGTCAAGAACGGGGGTTTCGAACTCAGAGCTTGAAGCTCACTAACCCTCCTTGCCGAAATAATGGCAATGAGAAAGACTGTTTTGAAAAACAACAGCCTCAAGGGACACTTGTGCAAGGGCTCAAAGGGAGAACCCATCAAGTAAGTTAAGACAAGATTTAAGTCCCATTGAGGCACAATAAAAGGAATAGGCGGAAACTTATTGGTAAGGCCCTTAAGAAATCGTAAAACAATAGGTGATTAAAACAATAACGGCTGATCCGGCAAGCAAAGGAAAGCCGACAAAGCCGATAGATATCCCTTCACAGTGGCTACAGCAAAGCCTTGCTGAGCAAGAGAAAGAGCAAACTGAAGGATGCTGGATAAATGAGCCCTCAAAGGGTCAAAAGATTTCTCTCCGCACCAAAGAACAAATTTAGACCACCTATAGGAATAGGTAGATTTGATGGAATGACGTCTGGCAGACAAAATTACATCTACCACATCAGGCGGGAGAGAAAAAAGAATTCAGGTTGCCCCGTTCAATCTCCAGGGATGAAGGTGTAAGCTCTGGAGGTGGGGGTGTAGAACCTGCCCCTCCGACTGTGAGAGGAGGTCTTCCCTGAGAGGAAGACGGAGCGGAGGGCATGAGGAGAGGTGGAGAAGATCTGTATACCACACCCTTCTTGGCCAATCCGGGGCGATCAATATGACTTGGGCCCGGACTTGGCGAATCTTCCTCAGAACCCGAGGAATCAAGGGTATGGGAGGAAACGCGTAAAGGAGATGCGAGTCCCATTTCAACTGAAACACGTCCCCCAAAGCTCCCTGCATCAGATACTGGAGACTGCAGAGTGACGGACAGTGAGCGTTCTCGTGAGTGGCAAACAGGTCCACCCGAGGAGTTCCCCACGTCCGAAAGACGTGACGAACCACCTCCGGATGGAGCCTCCACTCGTGGTCGGCGGAGAACTGCTGACTGAGACTGTCTGCACGCACGTTCAGAACCACGGCCAGATGATTTGCCAACAGACAAATTCGATGATCCTGAACCCAGGACCAGAGACGCAGAGCCTCTCTGCAGAGACGCAGAGCCTCTCTGCAGAGACAATGCAACCCCACTCCTCCCTGCTTGTTGACATACCACATCGCTGTAGTGTTGTCCGTCAGAACCTGAACCGACTGACCACGAAGGGAAGGGAGGAAGGCCTTGAGCGCCAAACGTATTGCCCGCAATTCCAGAAGGTTGATGTGAAGCAACCTTTCCTCTGGAGACCAAAGACCCTTGATCTCCAGATCCCCCAGATGCGCACCCCACCCTAAAGTGGATGCTTCCGTTATCACTGTGACCACCGATGGAGGTAGATGGAAGGGCTTTCCTTGAGATAGATTACCCTCCACGCTCCACCAAGACAGATCCACTGCAGCTTCTCTGGAGATCCTCACAGACACCCTGAGATCTCCCTTGTGCTGGTACCACTGCCTGCGGAGGCACCACTGGAGGGCCCTCATGTGCCAGCGTGCATGGTTGACCAACAGAATGCAGGAAGAAAACAGACCGAGCAGACGAAGGACCTTTAGGACTGGAACGACTGCTCCATTGTAAAACAAGGGAATCATTTCCTGTATGTCGAGAATCCTTTGTGGAGGTGGGAATGCTCGACACACAGTAGTGTCCAGTACCACCCCTATGAACAGGTTGCGCTGAGAGGGCACCAAGTGAGATTTGGGCACGTTTATCGGGAAACCCAATTTGTACAACAGCTGGGTTATAACCTGCAGATGAAGAAGCACCTTCTCTGGCGACTCCGCTTTGATCAGCCAGTCGTCCAGATAGGGGAAAAATGGAATCCCCGACCTTCTGAGATGGGCTGCCACCACTGGCATCACCTTGGTGAAGACTCGAGGTGCAGTAGTAACACCAAACGGAAGGACTGCAAACTGATAATGTTGCGACCCTACCGTAAACCGGAGATACTTCCTGTGCGACTTCAGAATGGGGATGTGGAAATACGCATCCTGCAAGTCGATCGACATCATCCAGTCCTCCTGTTGCAGCGCTTGAAGAACCTGCGCAAGGGTGAGCATCTTGAACTTCTCTTGCTTCAGAAAAAGATTCAAGATCCTGAGGTCCAGGATTGGACGCAGCCTGCCATCCTTCTTTGGAATCAGGAAATACCGGGAGTAGCATCCCTGACCCCTTTCCTGCTCCGGGAACCACCTCTATCGCACCTTTTTTTAGCAACGTTAGGACCTCCTCCTGGCAGGGAAGAAGATGGTCTTCTGAGCAAGCACCTTGGCAAGGAGGGTAATTTGGAGGGAGTTCCCGAAAGGGAAGGGCGTACCCATTTTCTACAAGATCTAGAACCCAAAGGTCCGTAGTAACCGATTCCCAATCTTGTAGAAAATGGGTGAGCCGGCCCCCCACAGGACCAGCATGATCCAGAATGGGGGATCTAGGGCTGCTTTGCAGTGGTGGGAGGGACGGAGGAAGAGGAAGAGGAGGAGGAGAGCTGCCAACCTCGAGCAGGACCTCTGATTCTGCTCCTGTAGCTCTTATACAGGGTGTTCTGCTGTTGTTGTTGCTGCTGGGGCTGCCTGTAAGTACAAAAGGACGATCTTCCAAAGCCCCTGTACCTGCTAAACAAACCCCTAGGCTGAGTCTGCAGACCCAGAGATTTTGCCGTAGCTTTGTTTTCTTTAAACCTTTCCAGTGCAGCATCAGCCTTTTTACCAAAAAGCCCAAAACCGACAAACGGCAAGTCCAGAAGAGGGGAAAACTCAGAAGACTTCAGCCACGCACTCCTCCTTGTGGCAACCGAAGAACCCATAATCCTAGTGACAGAGTCAGCAGTATCCAGGCCGCTCTGGATTACTTGACGTGCAGCCGCCTGAGTGTCCGATAGCACCTCATTAAAGTTCTGTCTATCCTCCTCTGACAATTTAGGGGCCAGTTGTTTCGCTGAATCCATTAGAGCATGGATATATCGGCCCAAAAGACAGGTGGCATTTGTCGATTTTAAAGCCATACTGGCAGAAGAGAAGACTTTCTTGGCTGACTGGTCTAGTTTTTTTGCATCCTTGTCACTAGGCACTTGGGGAAAGGAACCTGAAGATCTTTTAGAACAGGCAGCCTGAACCACCGGTTCAGGAGAAGGATGGGAAGTCAGAAAGTCTGGGTCCTCTGGAGCCGCCCTATATCTTCTTGCAACAACCTTAGAGACCGCAGGAGCAGAGAAGGGCTTACGCCATACTTCCATGACCGGTTCAATAATGGCGTCATTAAATGGAAGCAAGGGTTCCGATACAGAGGAAGGAGAATGTAAAACCTCGGTTAGGATGTTCGGTTTAAACTCAGCAGATGGTAACTGCAGATCCAAAAGCTCAGCCTCTTTTTTAATAACTGAGTGGTAGGGAGCCACATCTTTTGAAGGAGTATCAGCCGGAGGAGTAATCTCCCACTCAGGTGACAAGTACAGGCTACAGGCCTCTTTCAACTCCTCAAACAGATCATCAGAATCCATGAGCTCATTTCTTCCACCTCCTCCATCTGGTACCTTTGTTCTTCTAGTACCCTTTGAGCTTCCCTCCTGGATCTGATTCTCACAACAGGAGTCGGCGGCGGCGTAACCGAATCCGACAGCGCCGGAGCCGGTGTAGAACCTGGATCCAGAGGAGCAGCCGGAGTCGAACGAGGTCGAGCCGGCGCCGGTGAAGATGGAAGCGGCGTCAATATCCTCGGCGCCAGTAAATGCCAAGACGGCGTCACCAGGAAAAATGGCATAAAGGGAGCTTGAGGGTAAGCTTGAGGAACTCCCAAGTTGAAAGCCATTGGACCCATGGGACCCAAAGGCGCTCCAGAGAGGTAACAAAGCTCTAGTAAAGACCCCATACATTGCATTTAAATAATGCGTCGGATCTTGACCCGGGCCTGGAAATGAAGGATATAGCTCAGGCTGAGGCATCACCGGACTCGGGCCGATCGGCGCCAACGGTGGAACCAGCGGAGTCGAAGACTCGTCCGGAGCCGGAACTTCCTCAACTGGAACTGGAGATGGACCCGGCGTCGGAGATGGAGCCGGGGCTGGAGACGGAGAATGCTCCGGTGAAGCTGCAGGCGAGGTCAGGCCAACAGGAGAATCAGGAACAGAAACCGGAGAAGGAGACACAAAGTCCTTACGACGTCGAGAAGGTGAGGTCGATCTCGGTGTCGCATCCCTGTCCGAGCGATGTCGAGAGCCATGCCTCTTCTTTTTCTTGTGTTTCTTGGATTTTGAAGCATGCCCCGACGACGACTTCGACACTGACCTCGATCTCAACCTCGATCTTGATCTTCTTTGACCTCTCTTCTCCTTTTTCATTCTGGCAATGAATAACTTGGCATCCCTTTCCTTCAGAGCCTTTGTGCTCATCTTGCGGCAGAGAACATCCTTCGACATCATGATCCGATGAAAGGCACCAGACACAGTCCTCGTGCGGATCCGTAATTGACATGTGCTTACCGCACTCCCTGCGAGGCTTAAACCCAGACTTCTTAGTCGACATTTTTCAACTGCAAACAAGAAGAAAGAGAGATACCAGCAGGAAAACAAAGTATCCAGCCAAAGCTACAGAGAGAGTCCCCAAAAACCGTTAGCATCGACGGTGCGGAAAAAAGGGAACTGACGTAATCACGCCGACGAGCTCTTCTTATGGATCCAGTGGCGTTGTCGGAGTCGCAAGCATAGCCGTGTCTCTGTGACATCGTCTTCGACCTCATCGGCGTGGAGTGCTACAAAAGTTTCCGAATGTTGCTGGCGCAGGGGATATTCACAAGGTGAGAATCCACTGGCAGATGTATCCATCAGAAAAATGCCTTAGAAAAACAGGGACTGATAGTAATACAGTATTATCCCAGGACCAGACATCCAATGTTTGATGGACAAAAGTAATCTGGTAAACCTATGTTTGTCATATGTTATTTCAAAAGAAATGAAGACACTACATTGCTGTGCTAGAGAAGTGCGATTACTGCAAGAGGCAAAGGATGCAGTGGGGATGCAGCGGGGATGCAGCGAGCACTACACTGTCACTGCGAGAGGACATTCATAGGAGGACACTGCAGGAACTGGCGCAGCCACTGAAGTATTCTATTACCCAGTAAAAGAGATGTCTTTATGAGGCTCTGATTGAATAGATATGGACACTCACATGTTGTCCTTTTCTATATCTCAAACTTTATTTTGTCTGTAAAGCATCTAAACACTATGGCAACATGAGTCTGCATTGTATTTGATCTTTCGTAGGTGGGTGGGTGTGTGTATGTCTGCTTGTGTTTGTGTGTCTGCTTGTGTGTTTCCTGACTGTGGCTGTGTTGTGTTGCCTTCGACAGCGTCTCACATCGTACCATAGCCCGCAGACTCCGCGACGCAGGAATCCGAAAGAAGGCCTTCGACTGGATCCGCTCATTTCTCTCTGGCAGAACGCAGCGGGTCAGACTCCCCCCTTTACTCTCAGAACCCACATCGATTCGACCACCTGCGGAGTCCCCCAAGGATCCTCCATCAGTCCCACCCTGTTTTAGCGTCTACATGGCCCTGCTCGCATCCATCGTCAGATCACACGGACCCAACATCGTATCGTACGTAAACGACACCCAACTGGTCCTCTCCCTATCCAACGAACCCAACATCTCCAAACACAACTTTCCAGAAGGAATGGAAGCAGTCGCCAGGTGGATAAAGAACAGCTGCCTTCAACTCAACATGGTCAAAACTGAAGTACTCCTCATGGGCCCAAACCCTGACACCTGGAACAACACCTTGTGGCCCCCGCCCTCAGGAACCCTCACTCCCCCACGAACCACTCACATATCGGAATCATCCTGGACTCCGAACTCAAAATGGACCGCCAGATCAACGCGGTCACCTCTTCCTGCTACCACACCCTCTACCTACTCCGAAAGACCTTCAACTGGCTCCCCCTCGAACACAGGAAAACCGTCACCCACGCCCTCACCAGCAGCAGACTGGAATACAGCAACGCACACTGGGATCAACAAAAACCTCACCAACAAACTCCAGAACTTTCAGATCGCAGCTGCCAGACTAGTCCTCAACCTACCGCGCCACTGCCACATCAGCCAACACCTACGGACACTACATTGGCTCCCTGTCAAGAAGAGAATCAGCTTCAAGCTACTCACCCACGCCCACAAGGCCCTTCACAACACCGGACCCGCCTACATAAACCACCGCCTCTCATTACACGCACCCCAAAGATCCCTCCGCTCAGCCCAGCTCTCCCTTGTGAAGGTACGATGCTTCAAGAAGACCAGAACAGGAGGAAGCTCCTTCTCCCTCCTCGCGGCCAAGGCATGGAACTTCCTCCCTCTCCACCTCCTACAGGCACCAACACTCTGCAAGTTCTTGAAGGACCTCAAGACCTGGCTCTTTGATGAATCACTGTGAACATCCAGGAGCTGCGCGCCCCCTCCCCTCCCAGCGCCTTAAGACCCTTTCGGGTGAGTACCCGCGCTTCACAATATCCTGATTGATCGATTGTGTGAGACTGCATGTGCGCCTTGTTTGTTCTTTATGTTTGTCAGAGTGTGCGTGTTGGCTGGTGTGCCTGGGTGCCTAGCTCTCCTGACATTCCCATTCCTATCTCTCCATCAGGCTGACGCTGTACCCTGTTTGCCCTACCCCTTGTTTAGATCCCCTACTCCTTTTCCTCTGCCACAATCTATATCCCTCTCCTGATTCGTCCTTGCTAACCCGACGTCAAGGTCAGCTAACAATTGCCACTCTTTTTGGGGAAGGCCATTTCACATCACAAGATTCCTTCCCAATCCCTCTGTCTTGGTCCTTCCTTTCCAATCTGCAAAAAACATAACCCAAAACATGTCACCTGGTCTGTGTACATGACTAATTGCATGTCAGTTAATCTATGTGTATAAGTGCCTTTACGTTGATGTTCGTCGATATGCATGCGGGAATGTAGGTGTGGGTGTGTTTTGGGGCATGGATATCTGTAGACATATTGTTATATTACCATTTTTGCATGTATGTGCATCTTTGTTAATGAGCACACGGGTGTTGTGTTTCTGTGCGTGTAAACACTGTTCAAACGCCACAACTAATGGCTTTGTTAATGCTTGTTGCACACAGATTTGAGAAGCCTCTTCTACCATTCTTTCGGAATTTACCTGAGACTAGTGCCCACAGTGTGTAAATTAACTACTGCCGACTGCCCAGTGCCTGTACTTTGCCTGAACTGTTGCCGTGTATGTTCTGACACTGACGTTTGAAAGAAACTGACAAAATACTTCATGAAGTGGTGGTATTGTCGATACAATACCACCACTTCATGAAGTATTTTGTCAGTTTCTTAGCAATGTCCAATGGTGCAAAATGCATGAAATTAAGTCAAATTACATGTATTGTACCGCAATCTGTTTTTGTAATACGAAAATGTCAATAAAAAAATATTTTAAAAAAACAAAAATACTTCATGAAGTGAAACAGGTATTATACCCGAAAGGAAGCAACATTGGAAAATCAACCACATAATACGTACATCGATTGTGCAGTGCCCCCAAGTGGTAAACATGAACTCTGTCACTTCATCCGTACATTATAAAATTTCTCACCGAAACACCATATAATCCACTAGGAATTGGATGTGAATTAATCAATTCTCTAAAAAAATGTTATTATTAACCCTTTCATGGCTACAGTATCTGTGATCCCCTTTGCAAGATCTTCATTTTTTTGTGCAAACAAAATCAGAGTTAGATTGTTGACTCACCAGTACCCCTGTTTTTTGTGCATCCATACACACTCCACCTTTTTTTCGGCACATCTGGGCAATTTCTTGGGGCAAACTCTTCTTTAAAAAAATGTTGCCTTAATATCTGCAGCGTGGAAATGCTAGACGTATGCGGGTTTCTTAGGGGATGTGGTCTGCAAATTCAATTTTGTAATATTGGCACTGATCGCTGAATAGTGGCAGAGACATTGTGCATTCTTCTTTTGATAACAGATCTCAAACCCAAGCCTATATGGAAAGTATTAAAACTAAATACGTTCTGATAATGCACAATTTATGGCCATATTATACATTGTTCCCAAGGGGCGCAACGGGCATGTGAGCCCACTTTATGCGTCCCCGGACAACAATGGTATTACAGAGGGGACTACCGACACTTGTGTGTCCCCTTCTGTAATACAGATAGCGCTGGTGTCAGGCTGGATTTGGAAGACTTTTGCTGAAACAATACCCTTGTGCATCAGTAGGTGGCATTGTCAGCACCGCATGATGTCGGTGCCATCCGTGCTGGAAGTGACGTCGACGTCACCTACATGGGCGCCACCTGGGTGTGCTGATGTCAGTTCTTTTCTTTCTGTGCCAGCTAGTACAGATCTGTGAAGAGAGCTACCCTCTGTCACTTTTTGACAGGCGTTTTGTCGACGATTTTTGGTGTGTAGGTTTTTTCCTCCATATTGAAGAAGACTTCTGGATTCAAACCATGCAGCGCCTGCCATTGCACCATGTTGCTGACGGATCCACATTTAATTTCTCTGGTGCCTGGAGCTTGACCAAGACTCGAGTTCATGCTACGACTGCTGGGCTTTCGCTCCAAATGCTTTGAGGGAGCGGTCCCTGAAGCTGCTTGCGGCCTGGTATTTAGCTCCATGCCATTCACCACGGAGGTCTCATTCCCGGTCGAAAGGAGGGTCCGAGCACCACTCCGTGAGTCCCAAGTCCTTATTCTCCCACTCAAAGTCATGGTGAGGTAAGAGGCATAAGAAACACAAGAAGTCGAAGAGTGCTTTAAGTTCCCCCGACCGTCGACTGATTCTATGATGCCAAGTGCCTCATCTTTGGGCGACCTGACTCTCCCGGCGCGCCTTCGGGGCCCAGAGGCACAGAGGGGGTTCCATTGGGTTCCATGCTGGCAGCTCTGGCCCGATGCCCCCCAATGGATCCGGTGGTGGATCCAGCCCATCGCCGGTCATGCCTTGCAGACTTCCCCTGTGCCGACCCCATAGGGAGATTCCCTACGTCGCCGGCGCCTCCCTGCAGCTATTCATATTCCTGATGACTCAGAGCTGAATCAGCACCGATTGAGACCGACTCCACTCTTTGGTTGGTTCCTCAGCCTTATTTTGAATGTCTAGGAATGGAGGAAGATTGGGAGGGGTTCCTTTACAAGAACAGCCAGAGCACAAAATGGACTGGTATGAGGAAGTGGGTGAGGAAGTGGACTGGTTACCTCCCCAGATTCTGGCCTTCTTTTTTACCCTACCATGGCTACGGAGAAGGGGGCTTCATATTTTATGGTGGTGAGGGCAGCCGAGGTCCTGGACCTTCAGTTTCCTTCAGTGGAAGTCAAGAAGAACATCTTGACAGAGCTCCTGCAGCTGTGTGTCTCCTCCTTGGAACCCCTCCTGCCTTTCAAACCAGGTCTTGACTGATGTCCTTCTGGGAACCTGGTCCAAGCCCAGCATAGGGGAACCTTTGAATAGGATAGTCACCCGCTCCCATTGCCCTACAGTGGACAACCTAAAATTCATCAGCAACCACCCTAACCCCAAGAGCTTGGTGGTCCAGGCCTCTACCTCACAAGGAATGTTCCCTTCCGCATGCCAACCAGGGAATCAAAGAGGTCTGGATAGTTGGGACAAGAAGATTTTTTCTTCCGACAGTCATGCATTGTGGTTAGTAAACACTGCATGCCTATTGGGCCACTACGCCCACTTCATGTGGTAAATGGTTGCGCAAGTGCTGTGGCAGGTCCCGTAGGCGGCCCGGGCCATTCTCTCCCAAGCAGTATCAGATGGGAGACATGCTGCAAATTTCACCATTCGTTGTGGATTTGACACCACTGACTCGTTCATGTAGGGGGCACTCTGTTCTGTGTTCTTGCTGTGCTTTCCGGGTGTGAGCTCTCTCTATTTCCATCATTAGCTTGTGCCTTTCTTCTACATCCCGTCTAGGCTGCTTCTTGCGCTGTTCTTTTCGCTCAAGCTTTGCCCTCAAAATCACTCTTTGTTGTTAGCAAGTCCCATAGCTCCACCCTCGTCTTCAGTTCCCGGGGGACTGGGGCCTCTTCCTCATTTCTGCTAGCTGTATCACTGTATAGAACTGCTACAAACCTCCCTGTCACTCGTGTGTGCTTGCCTAAATCAGTGAGGGTGCATGCACTCCACGCCGCTGGGGTTCCAAATGTTGAGTGCGACGGGCGGGGGGGGGGGGGTTGAACTGCTGGGAGCCCTTGCACCGGACTGGGGTTGCTCTGTAATTGCTTGGGCCTGTTAGTCTCTCATGTCTGGGCTTAACTGCTCGTTTTTCAGTGGGGGGCGCTGCCGACTTCTTCAACTGGCGGAGTAGAGTACCCTAATGCGGTTAGAGGGGGCAAGAGCACCTCCATACCTGCATACAGTGGGGGTAGTGCTGACACCTTGTTTGTTATCTGGCGTGCAGGACTGTTGATATGGGCCTCCTCAAAGATGATCCATA